>NC_043764.1:31135735-31435735 GCF_902148845.1 Salarias fasciatus
CTCCAAACATCCCCAGCTTCTCATTCTGGTCCAGATGCAATTTATGGCCCATACACTCCGCATGATAGGGGACAGGATTGAGATTACGAGCACCCTGGAGAAAATTATGATTAAAAATGGTTCAGCCTTTGTCACAAGATCATTATATTCTTAAATGTTGTATTGTTGATATTATCTATCTGCTTACCTGCCGTCGGAAATCATGGTACGGCTGATGAATGTCTCTCAGGACCTTTCCAACTCTGCCCTCTCCTACCCGCACTCCCACAGAGCACAGGTATCCGGTCATAAACTTACGGCCGTACGATGGTCCTGTCTGTTACAACACAGGTTGACGTTTGATAATATCCGTTTAATTCTCAGAAACGCTAAACATCAGCTGAAGTATAATCTGTCAACTGTAAACAAAGAAGAAAACTCACTTCATATATTGCGCCATGCACCACCCTCTCCAGCTCTGTGTCCGATACGTGACATTTCCGTTTTAGTCCACGCTGGGCACAGAATCTTCTGACACTCATTCCAGAGCATCTTTTTATCCCCATCTGCTGCAGAGCGTTTGAGATTTCTAAATAGGTCCTGCCAGCCTCAAACAATTCAATGATGACCTGAGTGTGTTGCTCCAATGCAGCCATGGAGACCCGCTCTCTTTCCCGCCGGCAAAAACCAAAGCACAGATGACAATTTCCGGGTCACGAAGATCGATCAAATTAAAAAAATGAAATCAAAATCTGCTTGTGGCCAGTATTTCAACTTTCCTTTATTTGATCTGTCTTAACAAACGGGATATTGAAAAACGAACCAATTTTCATTTATTTGTTTTCATTTTAAAAATGAAAAAAGGAAAAACGACTCATTTTTCAATATTTTGTTTTTTGATTCTAAATTGAATATCAATTGAACGAATGATACACGGATTGAGATTAAACAAATGTTGGACTCGGTGTAAAATTAGCTCTTGATCCTAAATTGTTTATTTTGGGTTTATATTCTGATGAGCATCATTTGTCTAGGAAAAACATTGCTGCCCTGGATCTGTGTTTACTGCTGGCAAAAAGAGTTAGAGCACTTTCATGGAGAAAGACCAGTAAACCAAAATTCATTGCCTGGATTAAGGAAATGTCCACAACTTTACCTATGGAGAAAATCACTTACATTATAAAGAATAAACTACCACACTTCCAAAATATTTGGGGCCCTTTTATTCAATACATGGGGAATGTGGACCTAAGTAATGTGATGAATGAGGAGGTTGAGGCATAGACATCATTGGCCCTTTGCAGTTTTTCTAAATTTATTTCTTTTCGTTTATTACTGGGATTCTTTATCCTGTGCCAACTGTACTCTTTTTAAAATTGAGAAACTGGAAGAATAGTGAAAAACCTTAAAGCTAGGGTTGGCGATCTTGGAAAACTAGCATGTAGCACGAATGTAGCGTCTCCCCAAGGCTCCGCCCAGCTCCCACCCCATTGGAGGAGCTCCGTTGGGAGCGGAGACGCAGAGACGTTCCGCGCGTGCGGTGCGCGCAGCACTGCCGCGTCCAGTGCGTTCCTGGCGTAACCTGTCCTCAGCGCTTCGTTTCTTCGTTTTTCTTTATTTTCACTATGCCAAGTATGGCGCACTCACCGGTAAGTAAAGCCCCAAACATTCTTCTCCGCCGTTCTGCAACGACGCTCCGTCCTTCTACGCACGCACTGAATCAGGGTCAGTGCACGCCATTGACATGTACGCGCAGGGGGCAGGTCGAACGGCGAAGGGATTTGATTGGTTTAAAAAAAGGTGTCCCGTCAAGACGATTGGTTGCTGTTTTTCCCGTTTTACTCCTGCTGTAGATAGCGGATATTTTCCAAACTACTTTAAGAACACGCTATGAATTGTTTCCCATCGGGTCATAAAGATCATTTTAACCAGTATTTAAAAAAATGTATCTCATTCAAATCGCCAACCCTAGCTTTAAGCTTTCCCATGTTACAACACAGAAACTCTTGTTTTTATTGTAATTAGTTGTTTTTGTTTATCTCTTTTGTTTGTTTTTCTTTTTGAACATATACACTAACTATATTTACAGTTCATATATTCTGTTTTGCACTAACTGATGTTACACAGATCTGGTTTGTAAGTAAGGGTGACTGGACATTAGACAATCATGATAATGACAATAATTTAGCTGCCCTCAGTGCTTTCTCTGATATGAGTGCAGTTTTTGTCTGTGTACTGTCAGATGTTATTTGTGAATTTAATTTAATAAAAATAATGTTGGGGAAAAAAAAGAAAATAAAAAAGGAAAACTTTTCATAAGAGTTTTAGTCTTTTTTTGTTATAGATAATGTACATATTTTACCAACCTGATCTCACACAAATGCGTGAAATGAGCACGCATTGTTAGAACCAGAGGGTCCCAGATTGCTGCTTATTTCACGCAAAGTGCTGAAAATGCGTGCTGTCACCACGCATGCAGTCTTCACTCAAAGTCAATTCGAATCCGTGGCGTGGTGGAGACACGCATTCTCAGCTTCAACGACGTCGCTCCGTGGGTGTCGTTTCAGAGATCCCGGAAGTGCAAATGTAGACTGATCGATATTCTGAAGAAAGATGTGATTATTATCCAAAGCAGTGCAGCCATCCGAGGCAGACTGTGTAGCAGTGGTATGAGCTTCTGCTGAGTCAAAAAGCCCCGTGAAATATCAACTCTATTTTAAGAAAACACGTTTTATTGTCAATGTAACATCACGGAGAAGGACTACAATACCCATAATCCTCATGTTTAACAGCGACGTGTCTGATTGGTCCAGCCTGCAAAAAAAAAAAAAAAAAAAAAAATTAAGCTTTTATCTTATTCCCTTGGTCCTTTTTGTTTTCAACGTTGATTTTTCACTTTCTAATTCAATGAGTGAAATGTGCTTTTTTTTGTAATCTGAAAAACACTGGCGTTTCCCGTTGCCTAGGTAACGCTGTGGCGTATCCGCATGGGGTGGTGACAGAAAGAGAGCGAAACATTTATTTCCCGGTCCGGTCATTATATGTTCTGAATTACACATATGATGTTTGTGGAATTAAATAATAATTTGTCGTGTTGAGAGTTTGATGGTTTGTTGCTCTGATTGGTTCCCTCCACTCGCTCGTGCTCGGTGCAGGACGGTCGGAGCATGACGTCACATATGCCGCTTGGAATTAGTTTGGCTTTTCCCTCAACCTTTTACAAAGCGATCGGCGAAGCAAACTTCAAACTCTCAACGCGAAAACGGATAATTTAATCCCACAAACATCATGTGTAATCCAGGATATATAATGACCGGGAACTAGGAAATAAATGGAGCAAAGCGGTAGTACTGACACGCACGGAGTCAAGCTGCTGGCCGAGCTCCCACGCATCGGGGGCGCGGCCTTACCACCTCATGTCAGGTGATCTATTGGGTGTGTATTTAAACCACCCCAGTCTACCTGAGTGTCTGGCCGTCATCTGCACGCTGCTCGTAGCGCTGCCTGCGTCGCCTGCTTGCTGTTGTGCTGTCTCACCTTGCTGCTAGTGCGGCGCTGCCTGCTCACCGATCTCTGTGATGCTTTGCTGCTCGTGCTGCGTGCCTGCGTCCCACTTGCTGCTCGGCGTGTCGACTCCTGGCGTGGTGTCGATCCATGGCGGCTCGATCACTTCCGAACCTCGTTCTGGGCCGTCCGAGGTTTGTTAAAGCCATGTTCGAGGGTATCCGGGTTGATCCTGGCGGCTGGGATGACGTCGGGTCGTCAGCTGCGGTGTTTGAATGTTCAGCGGAAGCGTGTGGGCTAGCAGACCTTGCTCCTTGTGTTAAGTTAAATCACATATTCTGGCGAGTCTGGCATTACCGCAACCTTTTCTGCTCACGAACGTGCGCGTTGTGGTCACAGTAAAACAAGTAAGTGCCATTCACCCAGCGGTGTATGTTTGTCCCTGTCAGCGGAGGTGTGCGCTCAACTTACGTCCCGGCCTTCCTAATTCCAGGAAGATGTTAATTCCTGCTGCTCCCAGTTGTCCCTGTGTGATCATCCGGTAATTTTCTGCATGGTTAGTTCCTAATTGATCAATCGATCGAGCGTTTGCGCTGGAAGGAGCGCTTGGTTCGTTCACCCCGACCGCGATTGGCGGGTGGAGTTAGTTCCACTTCCGCATTTTTTCCCCTGTCATGTGATCCCCGTGCTTCACGTGCCGTGCCGGCCTTGCTCATCTAAGACAGATGTTTTGTTCCTGCCGCTAGTTGTGCCTGTGTAGTCACCCAGTAGTTCCATGCATGTTGATTCTCCTGAGTATCCTGGAGTATTGGCGTTTGCGCCGGCGGGAACACTCGTTTTGTTCACCCCCACTGCGCGTGGCGGGCGGGGTCAGTTCTCTCCTGGTAGTTGTGGGAGCGCTCGTTTTGTCCCCGCGCAGGCCAGGCGGAAGGTGTGTTAAACTGCATGCATGTTGTATTGCTTGTCATTCAACTAGGTTTTTCTGTGTCGGTGTCTATTGCATGTCAGATGTGGATAATTATGTTACTGTTAAGTGGAATCACAGAGATATAGAGTTAATTTTAATGTTTTTCAATGTTGTATATAGTTGGCTTGTGTGTGGAGGGGGTGTATGTATATGTGTGTGATCGTGAGTTTTAAGCATTTTTTAGATCTGCTGTGCCGCCGCCGCCGCCACCGTGGAGCCTGGGGGGCTTTAGACCATCTGCGGCCACTGCCGTGAGGCTGAGGCTGTGAGCTGCTACTGTGCTTCAGTCGGACTGTATGCTGCTACTGCTGCTGATGTTAGGCCTGGAGGCTGCACCGAGTATGAATGCTGGGATGTTCTTTTAGGGGGTTCTGCGCTGCTCTTCCTCCCTCATGCCTCTCCAAGTCGGCACTTGGAAGGCAGGGAGGATGCTCTCCCTGCCTCAGGCTTCCCCGTGGCTTGGGGAAGGGGAGGGAGGTTCCTTCAGTTTGCGCAAGGAAGCAGGGGGGAGTGCTCCCCCTGCCTTAAGCCTATATGTAGACATGCTTGTCTTCTGCTGCAATTACTCGTACTGGCGTATGAGTGCTGGTGTGGTCGTTTTGGGGGGTTCTTGCTGCTGCTCTCCCTCCCTCGTGCCCCTCCAAGTCGGCACTTGGAAGGCAGGGGGGAGTGCTCTCCCTGCCTCAAGGCTTCCCCACAGGCGTGGGGAAGGGGAGGGAGGTCCCAGAACAGAGCCACACCGCCAAGTTCAACTTACTGCTTAAAGCTTAGTAATTCCTTAAGTCATCTTTTACTTAACGCAATGTTATTGTCATGTTATCTAATGATGGGTTGTATTTTATGTTGTTATGCGTGTTCCATTTTCATGCTTTCTGGATTGTAATTAAATTTTGACGAAGTGATCGTGGCAGAAATGGAGCAAAGCGGTAGTTCTGACACGCACGGAGTCAAGCTGCTGGCCGAGCTCCCACGCATCGGGGGCGCGGCCTTACCACCTCATGTCAGGTGATCGGTTCCCCTCCCAGGCAGATCAGCTGATCTATTGGGTGTGTATTTAAACCACCCCAGTCTACCTGAGTGTCTGGCCGTCATCTGCACGCTGCTCGTACCCACCTCCTCCCCAGCTCCTCCTTGTGTTCCGACTACCGCGTATGTCCATCTCCTCTTTCTGTCCCTGCACCCAACCGGAATAGCAGAAAAACGCCACCTCTGAGCCTGGTTCTGCAAAGGTTTCTTCCTGTAGAGGGAGTTTTTCCTTTCCACAGTCGCTTATGCTTGCTCATGTGGATCTGTTGGGTTGCGCTGTAAAGGGGTCTAGAATCAACCATGTTGAAATTGGCACTTCATATAAGCTGACTGAATTGAAATGATGCTTGCTCTGTTCCGGGGTTCTTGCTGCTGCTCTCCCTCCCTCGTGCCCCTCCAAGTCGGCACTTGGAAGGCAGGGGGGAGTGCTCTCCCTGCCTCAAGGCTTTCCCCACAGGCGTGGGGAAGGGGAGGGAGGTCCCAGAACAGAGCCACACCGCCAAGTTCAACTTGCTGCTTAAAGCTTAGTAATTCCTTAAGTCATCTTTTACTTAACGCAATGTTATTGTCATGTTATCTAATGATGGATTGTATTTTATGTTGTTATGCATGTTCCATTTTCATGCTTTCTGGACTGTAATTAAATTTTGACGAAGTGATCGTGGCAGAAATATTTTTTATTCGAGAGGACCCATGGGCTCCAGCGGAAGGCTTCGCCACTCGCCGTTATCACCCCGATTCAGACGAGGGCTGTTTTGGAGCTAATAATACCCTCCTGATGTATTTCTAACATACCTGTTTTTCAGGGTTTTTTTTTTTTTTAGCGGCTCCAACGTGATCTGCCACCAGAGAAGATAGCTGGAGCTTCTCCCACGCTGCACTGCGCGTCTTGATGTCCATGGAAACCAAGACGCGATTCTGGATCATCTGGAAGTGATGACAACATTATGGTTCTTAGCTGTTGTTTATTTCTGACAAAATAAATGTGTATTTTACCCTGGCAGTGGGCTGCATGCTCCTCATTACTTCCACATCGCGAAAAGTCCTTCAAAAAGGACCCATAGCTCATTAATTCATATACAAATATTAATTCATGATCCAAATGATCAAGAGCTACATTTTAAAATCAAGTGTCTCCTATTGGTCATGTAAATATTACCGGAGCATCACGGACTGAAGGAGTGCTTTTCTTTTCGCTGTTTTTTTTTTTTTTTTACAGAGGGTGTTGCTCTGAGAAGTAGTTAGTTTTAATAAATGTACATTTTATCTTCATATTTTCCACTCGGTTTCTGGATGTGATCAGTAGTTTTTTTGTTTCAACGCACAATCTGTCTATTTTGCCTGCTGAACTGCCGTCAGATTGGTTGTTAGGCTGTTGCTAAGGACTCTGACCCCCGAACCGGAAGGAAGTTGATGTGCGTCACAGACTGCATTTTTTTTTAACGGAGCGAGTTTTTGCTCTTAAACTAATGATTGCCCACAAACACTCCTCTTTGCATTAAACATCAACAAATTGTGTGATTATGGTGACTGACAGGTTAGAGGTGGATAATGTGCCTGCTTGCTGTTCTGTTTGAACTGGTTTGAACCAACGATCAACCAGGCCGCAAGGTATTATGGGAATCGTAGTCAAAGCAACACCGGTGATCCCACGCATAATAATCCACCACGTGCGTCTCATATGCACATCTGTTCTGCAGGTGTGTGTGCCACATCATCCATGCTTCCACATCTGCCCGGGACGCTGCGCCAAAATCCTCTTTTCGACTGTCACTCGACAAAAACCCACTGATTCTGAGAGCGGGATTGTCGGTATCGCGAGAACACAAGATCTTGCGGGAATTTCAGCATCTATCAGTCACACAATCGCTGGCAAATCACAGAAATAAATCCAGAGCGATTAACTTTTTCATACTCAATTCATCAGACACCATTACACTTCACCAGCAGTACATGTTGAGGTGTTCATGTGGTTTATTGGTGTTCATAAACTCATAAACGTAACCCTATGTTGAAGCCCCAGAAAGAACTACAAAATCCATGACGTCATCCATGCATTTGCGTCACTACGCCTTTGGGAGTTATAGTTCTGTATTCAAAATACCCGTTTTCCCTAAATAGAAGAGTAAAATATAAAAAAATCAGTACATTTAGGGGTTTAGACTGATGAGGAACATGCTCCTTTGGATTATGTTTTTAAATGAAACTGAGGAGATGAAACATAGGTGAAATTTAGTTTTTACCACATATCGTGATGCCCCCTGCTGGTGATATATCAAGTCAAAGCTGACAGGATAGTGGAGTTCAAGAGCTTTGTATAACAGTTGGTCCCATGATTCTAGCATTTTTCATTGTCAAAATAGAAGCTTTAAAAGAAGCAGCAAAGTCAAAGTTCAAAGGTCAATATCTTTGAGCAGGAGCAAATTCAAACTTCAGGTCTGGTATAATCTTACTCCCCTGATCAAGCCCTTTACAATGATGTATCATACTTAGTCCTATGACACAGTTTTAATTTTCCCTCCTCTTGACACAGGCTTGTTTGACATGTAGGTTTCAGGGAGAACTGTGAGGCTCAACAGGATGAAATGTGATTAAATTGAATTTATCTTAAATATAGTGGCCAAATTATTCATTGAGAACTTTGTTTGAACTTACTGGAACCCTTAACCCAAAATCTTTATCAGCTGATCCCCCAGACTGCTCACAAAGGCTCTGAGAGTGTAAAGGCCACATACTATGACCCCACCCCCCCACCCCCAGTGTCATCAGCTGATAAAGTTGCTCCCATTCAAGTTAAGAAGCTGATTTTATTTAAGATGGTGTTTGTTTTCCCTCAGAATCACATCTGTGGTGGTTTGACTCCACTCAGTCCTTTCTGCTGCCCGTACAGGGCGCCGCAGTGTCCAGTTAAAAGAATCAATTCAGCACCATCATTTGGTCAGATTTGCTCCAAATAAGCTGAGATTTGTGGGATGAGTTCACACCACTGCCAGAAAGTCATATGCAGAATTTCAAAGCCTCGCCTCCTTCCTGAAGCTACTTCCTGTTTGTCCAACAGGTCATGATTTTACAAAACCCAACAGGTCATGATTTTATAACTCCCAGAGACTTTGCAGTTCAGGTTTCAGCGAAATTGCAGGTGTTAACCTCAACAATCTCTGTGATGTATATAAGCTCAGAACCTTAAATAAGGCCCACACACTCCTCACTGACCAGAGACACCCCTTGGTTGGTGAGTTTGTGCTGCTCCTGTCAGGCCGCAGGTACATCCTGCCAAGATGCAGGACAAACAGACTTAAACATTCCTTTGTCCCTGCTGCAGTTGTCCTTTTAAACAAGTGACTGACTAACCCATTTGTGCCATTTATTGTTCTTGTTATTGTCTGTTCTGATGCGATTGTTGTTGACTTGCTCTGTACAGTGACTTGCCACACGGGGATAATAAAGATACCTTCAACCTTGAGAGACTCTGCGGCACGTGGAAGCTCCAAGGGAGGACGGTACACACACATCGGATCAAGACCACGCTGGGACCGCCAGTGCTACAACATGACGTACACGCAGAGGCAGGGGAAACCCTGCCTGGCCCGGTTCCAGCGTGCAGACCCAGCCCAGAGGGAGCGAGGCGAGCGGACGGGTGTGCGACATCATGCCCACACGCATCGGAGCAGAGGAAGACGCCGCCTTCGGGGGGAGACCTGGCACATGTGACCGGATCCCAGGAGCAGTACAGAATACCTTGGAGCTTGAAGACTGGCATTTGTTTTATTCTATGTATTTCTTTTTTATATATAGCCCCATTTGTTTTATTGAACTTTTAACTGACTGAATTTTATTTGTGAGCTGAACTGGTTTTATTACAACTTATTAGTGCGACTTCCTGTGTTGTGTCCTCCTTGGCAAGTGTGCTCACACCCGGTCAGATCCTTTTTGTTAACAGTAAACTTCAATCAGGTCAAACTTTTCCATTATTCAACCTATCCATAGCCCCACCTCATACAGGAAGGGAACACAGGAAACGTGGGCTGTCTGCATGCCAGGCATAACAGGACGATCAGGCGTCAGACAGAAAGAGGAGGAACACAAACATAGATGCAGGGAGGACCGAACAGGAAGGGTGTTGAATCGTTGGTTGATTGGAAGGTGAGGGGACGGAACAGAGGGACACAGACACGGTGTAAGACCAGATGGCGTCAACAGGTGGGGCTGAGCACACAAACATCTTGGGAGGACAGAAGGAGCAGAGGGGATCCTGATAACTGCAAGATCAAGGAAACATGACAGTCTCTCAGTCACAAGCCCAGCTAAGCCAAGACGCCTTATTATTAGAGTTGACACTGTCAACTGCAGGACGATACAGACACTGTATTTCCTCTTTTTTCATTCAATCTTTCAATTAAAATTTCTCTCCTTGTGTTTCTTTTTCTTCCACAATATATCAGATATTTTTTGCCATGAACCGATTCTGTCATGTTTTTGATTTGAAAAGTAACCAAAGTAATCATATTTTACTGTTTCAGGTCACAGCAGAATGTGGATTTTCATAAGTAATTTGTATTTTTCTGACTTATGTGGAGAGTTGTTGCTTTAAATAACCCTGACAGTGAGTCAGCAGGGTGTGGCTTTTCCTGGAAAGTGAAACTTTGGGCTTGTTGCATCAGGTAGAGTCAGAGCTGGCTGAAAACAGGAAACAGAGCTGTCGGTGAGACATGGCGTCCTCTCTGCTGGTGGAAGACCTGACCTGCTCCGTGTGTCTGAGCATTTTCACCGACCCCGTCACCCTCCAGTGTGGACACTCCTTCTGCAGGTGGTGTGCGGGGGAAGTCCTGGCCGTCCAGCCGCGGTGTCCTCAGTGCTGCCAGGCCGTGGTGACCGAGGCTCAGGATCTGCCCTCCAGCTTCATCCTGAAGAGCCTGGCTGAGAAGGCCAGAGGAGATTGGAGCCTGCAGACGGACAGAGCACAGGTGAGGAGACTGTCAGGGAGCACTCACAGGACACTTGTTGATAGTCACTGTAACAATTAAAACATCATCATGTGCCATTTGTGTGTACTAGAGCTGACCCAATACCAGTATTGTTCCAACACTGCAGGCATTAGTATTAGAATTAGGAGTGGGAACATTTACCTGATACCACCCCACTGACATCACCTGACCTCATGAGTAGGGTTGCCAACTCCCAGAGATTAAAATAAGGGACACCTCTCGTGGGCAGCTGAAAAAAATTGGGTTTTTGGGGGGTCAAAAACGCATTTATAACAGCATTTTGCCACAGTTACAACTATTACAGAGTAGACTATTAAAACACATTAAAACACATTACAGTAACAAGATAATAATAACTCATGATCAGTTTAATCAGTTTGTATCTGAGGCATACATGGCTGGGCTCTCGAATTACATGCCGTGCCATACAGCCCTCAGAACACACGGAGGGAAAAAAAATATGTGTCTTGCCTTTAGTCGTTGGGCCAGGACAAACAGCGTCCCGTACGGGACACGCCTCTTTTTGCTCAAATACGGGACATCCTGGATATGGGACAGTTGGCAACCCTACTCATGAGTCAGCAGCAGCTAGACATGTGAGCATGAGCATTGTCAGTGGTTTGAAGATTGATAGAAGACGATCACAAAAGTAAGACAGACTGTAAATGACATTGTGCCAAAATATTCAGAGTATAGTTTGTACAGCACCAGTGGTGCTCCTTGCTATATATGATTAAAGTATGTGCCAAGACGTGTTCCAGCTCACCGTTAATGAGTGTGTTGGTGGTGAACGTAGTGTCGGCACAGACACAGTGTGGAGCTGCTTAGTGGTGATGCATAGACTTTACATATTGTTTGTGTGTGGAGTACAAATAAGGTGGAAGTAGTGCTGTGACAGCGATGAGAAGTTTAGGACGTTTTAACCGACTGACCTCCACACAGCATAAAGACCCGTTAAAAGTGTGTGTGTGTGTGTGTGTGTGTGTGTGTGTGTGTGTATGTGTGTGTGTATTCACCAGTGGTGGGCACAGCTAACCAAAAAGTTAGCTTCGATAACCGTTCTTCCGTTAACTGAAAAGTTAGCTTCGATAACGCTAAACCGATAAACTGCTAAAAGATTTAGCTGAAGCTAACAATAGCCGCTAAGGCTTGGTTCACGCAGGACGTGCCGCGCGCGGCAGCGCCGCACACCAAGTTTCGGATCGAGCTCCTATCTGACGGTTCATAGGCGTGGGGTAGCGCCGCGAGCGGAGCAGCTCGCGCTCTGCAGCGCGCCCGCTCTGCTCCTCTCTATTTTCTCTGCGAGCACATAGGGGATTATTTGTTGATGTCGCGCCATGACGCAAGGACGTATGCGAGTCATTCAAATATCCCCGGAATCTTGAGTTCCGAGGCTTTCTAACAGTTTTTGAATCGTTTCAATCGGACAAACAGATCAGGAGTTACCGTATTATAAGACGATGTTTTTTTCCAGAAATTGCATCCTAAAAAGTGGGGTCGTGTTATAATCGCGGACTTACGGTAGATGGTCAATACGCATCCGCGCTGCTGGATGGAGCCAAAGTATCACTGACCAGAGAGCGAGTGGAGTGACGAAATGAGATCAAATGATCGGATGAAAAATGGCGGATCATCTGGAAGAAAGGGGCTGAACGCTGGACAACTGAGCAAACAACAGAGGAGAAGTTATGATACCAACTTTAAACTGATGGTGATCAACGCAGCAGAGTCATCAAACTACTGCCAAGCCGCCAGGAGGTCTGGTATAGCAGAGTGCCTTGTTCGATATTGTAGAGCACAGAAAAAACGCCTACAGATGCTAACGCTATGAGAAAAGCTTTCCGTGGTCCTGAGAGCGACGCTTCAGAGAGGCTGATACAAGGATGAGTGAACACGTCACTGAAAAACGGACAGATGGAATGTCCACCACCAGAGCCTGATTCAGCTGAAGGCACTGGAAAGTTATTTACATAATTTATGCAGTTTTGACCCCTTGAGGCTTCTTATTTGTTGCTTATTGTTTCTTATTTTGAGAAAGAGAATATATTTTTTATTCAATACTGTAGTAATATTTTTTATTTTATATCTCGTGAAATGTTATTGTGAGTTTTTGAGTTTATAATGATTATATAATAAAATTTGTTTTATGAGTGACCTTATTGTCTTCAGCAGTTTTTTTTTTTTTTTTTTTTTTTCACAAAATGATCTTTGAAAAATAGGGGTCGTGTTATAATCGGAGTCGTCTTATATTCGGGCCAATACGGTATATGCATTACAAAATCCATGTTTTTTCAAAACAATTTTCATGCGTTTTTTTAACCACAGAGAAGAGACTTTTCATTTCTTTGCATTAATGGAAGCACTACGAGAGGCGTTCAAGTACCCTCGGAAACCAGAGTCGCTAGCGTGTAAATTTAGCTAATTAGTCCGCTAATGTTTTTCAAAGTTAGCTGAACAGCTAATCCGCTTATGAAAATGTCAGCTTATTAGCGGTTAGCTGATTAGCGGACTGCGCCCACCACTGGTATTCACGCACACTTGTATGTCTAACGTAATGTGTTAGATAACTTATTATTCAACTAAACTGGCCTGGAGGCTGTATAAGCATGATTAGAAACTCACAGGTCCGATCCCCAACACAACAGGAAGAGAAAACTTTCCTTTTCTTTTCCCCCAGTTACTTTCACACTGTTGTCTTTCCGTGCCTCAGTTGCTGTGTTTCAATAATCGTCATGTTTCTTTTCAGGCAGCCGATCTGTGTCCAGAACACGAAGAGAAGCTGAAGCTCTTCTGCATCACTGATCAGCAGCTGACTTGCATCATTTGCAGAGACGCAGAGAGACATGAAGGACACACATTTAAACCGATCAAGGAAGCAGATGCAGCCCTGAGAAAGGAGCTGGAAACGTTTCTGCAGAACGTTTCTGGAGATATCAGTGCTGTAGAAGGTCTAGCTGACAGGCAGAGGGAAGAAATCTCAAAAAGCAGGAAGAAGTCGGAGAACCTCATGACCCAGATCAGCAACCAGTTCAGAGAGATGCACCAGTTTTTGACAAGGAGAGAAAAGCAGATCGAGAACGAGTTGAAACAAAAGCAAGAAGATGAAATGAAGAGAATGGATGAGAGTTTACGAGCTGTGGAGACAGTTTTGTGTGAGAACAGAGAGCTTCAGGTCAAAGTAAACTCAGCTCTAGAAATTAAAGACTCAGAGAGCTTCTTAAAGAGCTGGACTGAGGATGAAAACAGGAAAGCCAAAAGAGCGTCATTCAGACCCAGAGCCACAGGGCTCAAAGTGGAGAACACATCCTTCTCTTTGTGGCCTTATGAAAGTCACCTGCAGTTCTTTGTGTGGAAGGAAATGCTTGAGATCATCCAGCCCAGAGCAGAGCGCCTTTCACTCTCAAACAACAGTGGACAAACAGTCATATTGAACAGTGGGCGGAGTTTGATTTGGGATCACGCAAAGGATAGGTCAGAAAGTGCACAGAGATTACAAAATGCAAAATATAATGCCGGATATTCAAACAGCTACTCTTCAATCAACCGTCAATGCAACTACGTCGCTCCTGCAATCAGTGGCCAGGCATTCAGCTCCAGTCAGTTCACTTCAGGACAGCACTACTGGGAAGTCGATGTTGGAAGTGCAGATTGTTGGAAACTCGGCATAAAGAATTACTTCCTTGACTATGACGGGCAAAGATATGCTGTTTGTGGTCAGGGCAGAAACAGAAACATAACGATATCAAACACACCTCAAAAGTTTGGTTTTTACCTGAACTGCTCCTCGAAGCAGCTCTCCTTCTATGACGCAGACAGCATGACACACATTGACACTGTGGACCTGATGTCCAGCTCGGCGTCAGCATATTTCCACTTCCAGGACAGAGATGCCAATCATGGCCCTCTGACTGTTTGCTGGTACTGAGGAGGAACAGACAAGACAAGCAGCCTTCCCTCATGTGTGGTTCCTCCAGAAGAGCCACTGGAACGCTGGAATGTAAAAACAATCAGTTCCTGGTATTAACCAGAACTTACAGGGGTTTTTTTCTCATTTTTTAGCCACTCAGTGACCGACCCAAAGCAGTAACAGGATTATTTTAAGTTCGGTGGTGTTTCTGCTCCTCTCTGATAGTGGTATATGATGTGTTCTAAAGAATCTCAGGAGACGTTGAGGCTGATTTCCAAGCTTGAGGTGTGTGTCGGTCTTGATCGTTGATATTGAGACTATGTTTTGATGTGGAGTGGTTTTCAATGTGTGAACAATAAGACAGGTTTACTGTGTGTTAATGTGAGGCTGGTGTGGAGCCTCACATCGTTTTGTTGGAATCTCTATCAATCTTATAAGTTTCTGACAGTTTTCAGACGTGTTGATGCAGATCAGGGATGTTTAAAGTGTCGGAGGATCAGCTGAACAGACCGAAGTACAAATCACTCAGAGGGAGTCTTCCAGTCTTCCCAGAGGAATCCTCAGCACTGACAGAGAATCCCTGTTAAATGTGTGTTTAGTGGAGGTTCATTCTATTTCTGAAATTCAAATCTGTTGTCGCTGTTCAGTTTTTTTTGTATTTTGTGTTTGGTGTAATTTTCATATCCCAAATGTCTTATTTTACAAGCTCAGTTCTGAAGCTTTGAATGTGTTTTGTTATTCCTTTTGTTCATTTCTCTAATTGTATTTTGGGATAAAAGTCACAGTCCTAAAATCTCTTTAAATCTCTGCCTGTTGGAGTGTGCCTTTACATTTGATGTACCCAGATTTAATAAACATTGTAATAAACAAACTGCATTTCAAAATATCATCACGTGGTTAAGCTCCTTTCTGATGTCGGTTGACATCATGGTTCTCTAGTTCTTCAGTGGACAACACCTGAGACCATATTGACCTTCATTTCATTAGTGAGGAACGGTTCAGAGGAGACATATTTACTGCTCACATGAGGAGCATTTATTGTACATTTTGAACAGATGAAGCCTCACTGCACCCAGTAACAGACAGTTGAAGTTATTTATCTCTCAGAAGCACAACATGAATAAAAGCTGTTTATTTCACAGGCGTGTAATCCATTTTATGGAAAAAGAAGAAAAACATTGATTCTATAACAGACTGAATTGTCTAAGTGATGTTTTATCTCAACTTTAAATCTTTTTTTTATCTATATATTTTCAAATGAAATTCAGTTTCAGTCAATATTCATGACTTGTCCTCCTCTCACCACGTGAGGGCGCTCAAGTCAAACATGCCTCTTCATTGCCAGTCAGAGGTGGCTCAGAGGCCAAAGAAACACACTTTGAATTGGAAGTTCGCAGGTTTGATTCCCACAGATCACCACTGTGGGTCTGTGACCTTTGACCCCTGTCCACATCATGTCCTCTCACAAGGGAGCCCAGTTCTACAGTTTGAAGAGGGCCAGAACTGATTTCTTTAACTGAGCAAGTACGTTTTATTGTTATTCTCCTTTCACAGAGAAGGAACCACAAAGTGCTTTACAGTGAACACAGAAAAGTAGAACAAATAATCAGAGGGATCCTCACGGTGGCGCTCGCTTCCCCCAGAGCCGGCACATGACAACCCAAGGTCTGGAGGAAAAGTGCCTCTGGAGTTGTGGTACTGGAGTGACCCCGATGCCCAGACTTGGCCCAGGCTTGTTATGCGCCGCAGACGAGACTGACGCTGAATCCTATTTCACCCCTTAGCCCCCCCCCCCCCACCCCCTTGGCCCTACCCCTTCGTTTTGCAGCATGGAGGGGTACGAGTGTCCCAGTTGTTATTATGACATAGGGGTAGGGCCAAGGAGCGATCGTTTCCACACCCGCGCATTCCAGGCGCATTCCAAACACAACAGATAGACAATTATTTTCAATAAACTGGTTTCTTCAACACTGCCCGCCTTGAATATGCGGGTGGGAAACGAGCGCTCCCACCAATGCAGACGTGAACTAACCCCGCCCGCATCTTACGGTGTAGGCGGACAAAACAAGCACCACCGGCCACCACTGGATGACAGATTTCCCAGAAAGCCTTCCAAGATCGGCAACGAAATAAGTTCATAAATGTAAGTATTTTGTAAATTAATAAAGTTTTAAAATGTAAGAAAAACATTCTTCTTCGGTAAACAATTGTCGCATCTGCCTACATCATCGGCAGCGGCGAATACTGATGACGTATGCGATTTTCGAAGGGGTGTTCCAATTCGGAGGGGTTTACTTTTGGCCCTACCCCTTAGCACTCCGTTTCAAAGGGGTAGGGGCAAAGGGGAGGGCTCGAAAGAGAAATGTGATTGGGCCTGAGACAAGCGCCCTCATCCATGGGGGTGGGGGGGTAATATTCTTCCATTCGCCCACTAGGGGGCGCAAGATAATGACTGATAATAATTGCCCACCCGTCAAAAGAACATTTTGGGAAGGCAATTCGGTGCCCCTCCTGTACACTGAGCCTTAGGCGGCCGCCTAGTTCGCCTATGCCCAGAGCTGGCCTTGCTGGTGCCAGAGAGCCTTGGTGGGGCCTGGAGAGTCAGGGGCCGGTGCAATGGAGCCCTAGAGCCAGAGGCTGGGGTGCTGAAGTCGCAGAGCCAGGATGGCTGGGGCGCCGGTGCTTGAGAGTCTGGAAGACCAAAGGCCAGGGAGCCTGTAAGGCCATAGACTGGAAGGCTGGAGCTTGACTGGGAGTGAAAACTGATTGGGACCTGTTAGACACAAGACAAGCTGGCAGGCAGATGGGAGCTGGGTACCTGCCCACAAGTTCATCCATTTTCATCCATTGTGATTCTTTTTTACGGAGCCACTAAAGGGGCACATTTTCTTTTCTTTTGGTGAGTTTCACAAGCTCAATTAAAGGTGTTAACCGAGCGCTTAAGCCCTGCCAGTGCCTGTGCTTGTTCTACGTGTACACGTCAAGGTATCCACGGTCTCCAGGTGTTTTTATGTAAATATCATGATGCCTTTGTCTCCAGGTATTTTTGGCTCTGGGTGGCTTGGACACTCGGACAGCTTCCACATCAGCCTGGTTCAGACCAACCTCCTGCAGGCCATCTCTGGCCCGAACTACTTCACCCAGCGGATGCACATCTGCCTGGAAAACTATGAGAGCAGTGTCCAGCAGGGGGCGGTGTAGCATGTGCTCTGGTCAGCCTGATGCCAGGAATGCACTGGATGCGGAAACGTAGCAGAGGCGCCGCGCACGCCGCGAATGTCTCCGCGCCGGCACTTGGCTGTTCGCACTGGTATGGAAAGCCGAAAGAGTCACAATTCGCTACTAATCCAACGCATCAGATCCTTAAGACGCCGTAAAAAAACGCTGTAAAAAACGTGCATTTTAAACAAGCAAAACGTGTGTTTTTTACAGCGTTTTATAAGATGTTAATGAGCTCTTCCCTCTGAAAAACGCAGCCAATAAGTTTAATTTTTCTGAAGCCAATCAGCAGAGAGCACAGCGAAGCCACAGCAATGTTAGAGGAAATGACTGAAATTCAGAGAATTAAAATGTCGATCTGCACGAATTAAAACATCTATTCTGAGATGCTAATCGTTACACTTTCTTCCGTGTCCACCATTAATCAGTGTCACCGTCTCTAATCAGAGGATTAAAATATCGATCTGCACGGATTAAGTATAATCACCGTGGCTGAATACACTATGCTGAAAACATGTGGTTGGTTTATAAAATAAACAAACAAAACCTTGATCATCGCATTTTCAAAATGTATTAAGCCCACATATATTTGCTTTTTATTTATTTGCGTTTTGTTGTTGTGTTATGTCATAACTACGAGAACAATCCCTTGCTTAAACATCTATTTTGAGATGTTAATCATTACACTTTCTCCCATGTCCACCAATAGTCAGTATCACCGTCTCTAATGTAATAATTGCAGGTTTAGCGCATATAGTCTATGGTTTATCGGCCACATCTGATCTGCCAACACATCGTGCTCATAAGGTGAAGTTACACATTTTAACTACAAGGTGGCAGTAGTGGTTTAAACAACTGTTTTAGCTCAGCTCCGCCAACCCTGTCTCCACAAAATTAGTTCTGAGAAAACTGAACTGCATTCTCATATATGTTTCAGAGGAACATATTCTGTCCCTTATTATGTTCATCTTCAACGTATCTTTTTTTTTCCATTACACTTGATCTGAAAGGGATTTTTTTCCTTCTCATTCTTCATCGTGTTGGTGGTTAAAAATGACCCTGTATATTCATCTGGGATGCATTTTACGCCTCCGAAAAGACATTCTGTTTATTTACTCGTTATTCGTTACTTCCACCTTACGACAAGTCCCAATTAAAATGACCACATAGCTCATTAATTTATAAATTGATCCAAATATTAATTCATTATCCAAATTATGACCAAGATCTATTTTTTCAAATTAAGAGTCTCCTATTGGTCATGTAAATAATATCACGGAGAATAACGGACTGAAGGAGTGTTTTTTTTTTCTTAAAGCTGGGGTAGACGATGTTGTCCAAAAGCACTTTTAGTCATACTGAGTGAACTGCTTCTTTCCCCCTGGGAGAAGTCAATACATTATGTGGACGGAAAAGGGTGAGGAAAGAATCTGACTACAGCAGTGGCAAAAGGACAGTAAAAACTCCGACCAATCGGAAGGCGCGGACCGCTCTTCAGGAACCAATCAAATCCCTTCGCCGTTCTACCAGCCCCCCTGGCGTGCACTGGCCCTGGTTCAGAGCGCGTTGCCAAGGCGCTCTCGGCGCTCACGGCTCGCGTGAAAAACAGAAGGAAGCGGAGCGGCGCGCTGCGCTCCTATGCGCGTTGTGTGCGGCAGTCAGAAAGGTTAATAACATTGGAGGTGATCACAAACTCCGTGCGAGTGGCGCTCCCGCGTCCAGTGCGTTCGCTGCCAACGGGAGCTCCTCAAATGGGGTGGGAGCTGGGCGGAGCCTTGGGGAGATGCTGCATTCATGCTAGTTTTCCAAGATCGTCGACCCTAGCTTTAACAGAGGGCGTTGCTTTGAGAAGTTTCAGCACAAATACTGCATTAAATAATGACTTCAGGTAGACTTTCAAAACACAACAAAATCACTAAAATAGTTTAGATCAGATCAGACAGATCAGAAGCCACAATATGAAACATTAAAAAAAAGACTATGAACGGGGAAGTCTCTAAAAAAATTATGATTTGCACAGTGCTTCACAAGCAATAAGTGTACATTTTATCTTCATATTTTCCACTCGGTTTATGGATGTGATCTGCAGTTTTTTGTTTAAATGCTCAGTCTGTCTATTTTGTTTTCTAAACAGCATCTCAAAATAAATGTTTTAGCAAGAGATTATTCTCGTAGTTATGACAC
This sequence comes from Salarias fasciatus, assembly GCF_902148845.1. Lineage (NCBI taxonomy): Eukaryota > Metazoa > Chordata > Actinopteri > Blenniiformes > Blenniidae > Salarias > Salarias fasciatus. The sequence goes on from NC_043764.1 coordinate 31,155,507, forward strand.
AACGCAACAACAAAACGGACTTAATACATTTTAAAAATGTGATGATCAAGGTTTTGTTTGTTTATTTTTTAATACTACCCACACGTTTTCAGCATATAGTGTATTCAGCCACGGTGATTATAATTCGATCGATATTTTAATCCTCTGAATTTCAGTTATTTCCTCTAACAGAGGAGCTGGCAAGTCTCTTGGATCCATTGCTGTGGCCTCACTGTGCTCTCTGCTGATTGGCTTCAGAAAAATTACACTTATTGGCTGTGTTTTTCAGAGGGCAGAGCTCATTAACATCTTATAAAATGCAGTTCTACAGCCTTCGGTAAGAGCGGCGTAAAATATGCGCGTATGATTTTTCTAAACGCATGTTTTTTACGGCATCTAATTAAAAAACGGACGTTTTTTAGGATCGTCTTAAGGATCTGACGCGTTGGATTAGTGGCGAATTGTGACTCTTTTGGCTTTCCATAGAGGAGGAGGTAAGAACTGCTGCCGCCAATCTTTGAGCTGCTGTGCGTGGATTTCACGCGCACTTGTGCGCCTCCAGGTGTGGATTTAGAAACGTGGTGCACCCAGTGGCGGTTCTAGACCAGTTTGACTGGGGTCTGGTTGGGGCCGGGGTTTTTGTCAGAGGGGCACAATCAACCCAGGGCAAAAAAGACAAAGATTCCAAATCTTATTTGAGGTCTTTTTATTTCATAAAACTAGTGTTTAACCATTGTAACCACAGTGAATGGTTCAACATATCACATTTCAGAGGAATATAAAAAGATAATATTTTACAAAAATATAACACTATATACACATATTTGCTGCCCTATTTCAGCAACTGTTTTCTGCGGTTTTGGTGATTTCTGGCAAACCGATCAACAAATGAGTCAAGATTCAATGCCTTTGCCCTGCTAGACTCGTACACCCAGACTGCTTAATCTCTCATCATTCATGGTGGATCTGAGGTATGTTTTCACAATCTTTAACGCAGAAAAACTCCGCTCACAAGAAGCAGTACTCACTGGGATGGCAACTGCTACTTTACACAGTCTGTAGAGCTCAAAAAATGCTTCTTTATATGGCTCAATGAACTGTAGCTCTACTGTACTGGAGGGTCTCTGCATCTCAGTCTGTATTTTCCTTTATAATGTGGCAAAGCGGGGGTTCTAAATATTATATGTTGCCGGACAACGCCACCTGGGGAATTTCACCCCAGGAAATAAACTATACTGTTAAAAGGCTACACAGGTTCGGATCACCACGAGGCAGGAGACAGTATTCAAGTTTAAAGGAACGAATTTATTAAACAATGGTTAAAACGAGGTTCCAACGATTGTGGGGGGGCACCACACAGCACTGAATGGAGTGGAATGGACTGTGCTGGGTACCTTTGGACGACCAACTAAATTAGGGGAGGGGAATCAAAATATCACCTGTGTCACCGCGCGCGCACGCGCGCGCGCACACACACACACACACACACACACACACACACAACTGAAAAGTGAAAAAGAGCCGCCACCAGGGGGAGGGTCGCCGTCCGGGGCCCACAGCACCTGTCCACAAAGAAATAAAATGGCTGTATTATGCCAGTTGGTAATAGCACACGCGCGCGCGCGCGCGCACACACACACACACACACACACACACACACGCGCAAAACAAAAGCAGCACACAGAAATCAAATAAAACAAAAAAGTAGGAATAACTAATAATCAATAATCCAAACAGCACCATTCGAGGAGTGGAACCCGCAGGTTAAGACAGAAAAATAAAGTCAACGATAACCAAAAAAACAGCAGCGTCGTCGGAACAGCTGTGACGCCAATTACGCTTGGCAGGGATCCCACTGCAGCGTCACAGCAGGTCAGGCCGTGGAAAGGCTTGGTCCAATCTATGGCACACATTATCTATTAGTCAGGAAGTGAGTGCAAGGAGAGGGGGGAGAACGGACCATGGCACTCACCACGAGGACATGCACAACCCACCCACGGTAGTCTCCAGCGGAGCAGCCCAGCCCCAAGGACGCATCACCCGCCCGCGGAAATCAAGAGCGGGGCGATCCAGCCCTGCAGCAACAGCGGCCAGCAGCCTGAAGCAGGGAACGGGCTGTCAGGATTGCGCAATATGGCACGCCAAGTGGTGGGGATACAGCCGCCGCCTACCTTTCAGCTGCAGGGAGAACGTGCGCCACAACAACTGACACGTTCACAGCACGCGCAATCAATGCCTCCATCTCAGCTGATCACGCCGCAACCATCCACCGCGGATAAGTGACCCCAGAGGAGAGGAGAGAGAGACCGCGGCTGCAGACCGACCCGCATATAAAGGTGTGTAGCGCCGCCCCGCAATCAGTGAAATGACAAACCCCTGTGCGGGAGTAGGAGGGGCAATGGGCAGCGCACCTGTTACACTAAGATCATTTTGAACTGATACAGTTCATGCCCCAGGTCATCAATATTTGAATCATACACTCGAGCAAATGGAAATAGAGCTGTCTCTTTCAGGAATGCATCTTTTTGGGGATTTAGAGCCTGGATGCTTTTCATTATGTCACAGTTTCTCTTGGAAAATCGTCTTTCAAGCTCACTGAGCATTAGATCAATGACAGGGTAGAAAAAGTTTGTACGAAACCCGTCTTTATCTCTTTCCAACTCTCTCTGTCCAGCAGTGGTCAGTAAGCAGTGCTCCCTGAGTTTAGAGCTTAGAGTTTTCTGTCGTTTTGCAGCTGGTGGTGTTCGATCACACTGCCCAAAAACATTCAACACTTCATCCCACACATCATCAGAAAAGACTCCTGCATGAAATCATTCAATGTCTGAACTAAAGCTTCAATTAGATCTACAGCCTTTGAAATATCAAGTGTTGGAGACTGCAGCATATCAGACAGAAGTTTTGTTTCTCCAAACACTTTACGGAGTGTAACAAGATGCTCTGTGGATTCAAAATCGATCAGTGCCAGCAGACCTCAAGCCTCAACAGATCTTTCACCACATTCTTGGGCTACCTCTTGCAGAGGTCGCTTTAGAGCAGGCAGTCTATCCATGATGTTACGTAGAGCTATAAATCAAATTGTCCAACAAGTGTCACTTAAACACTGGCACTCTCTTGGTGCACATTTGTACATCTCTCTTTGTTTAGCCAGCCATTTAGGATGGACAGCAGATCCAGATGTAAACACATATAGTTTTTCTAGGAAGTAGAGCTCCTCCACCTCCAGGACAGCTTTGACTGTATCAACTAAAGCTAGATTTAGACAGTGGGCGCTGCAGTGGATGTAAAAGGCATGTTTTGCTTCCTCTTTGATTCTTGCCTGTACCCCGGAATGCTGACCACTTGGGATGAGTGAGTACACCACTATCTGTATCTGTATCTTTTTACCCATCCAAATTATCTGTATCCGTATCTGTATTCGGAGGGGCGCGGTCTAAACCGGAAGTGGGCGTGGTTTAACTGGAAACGGGCTAGGGCAGAAATTGGTACACTATTTAAAGGTGCTGTAGGCAGGATTCGGCATCTCCGCCATCTTGCTTAGGTTTACCTAAGCAAGATGGCGGTTTGACCCATCTAAGATGGCGATTTGAAACCCAGCACAGCCAATCCTGTCCTGTTTTCTCTGACATCACGCCCTTGCGCAAGTTAAGCCCCTCCCACAAGAACATGCGATGAACGCCCCTCGACCAATCACGGTTAGAGCCTCATGGGCTCTTCTGATTGGTCAAAGATACCTGGAGCTGTTGAGATTCCTTTTCAGCTCAGAACAGAGACAGATGGAAACGCTGCGCCCTCGCGGCAGTGCAATTATGCTACACTCCTAAAGGATTATCAATGGATACTCTAACATTTAAACCAAAGAAAACACAGAAAAATTAGCATTGACTAGCAAAATCCTGCCTACAGCACCTTTAAGTCTGAAATTGATATGAATTGCTCAGAAGTTGCTGTATTGATTCTTCATTTGAAAACTATTTACAGAACAGTCTCAATGATACAATGTAAAGATTTTTTTTTATTTTAGTCAGAACATGAATATTTTTAAAGTTATATAAATGATTATTTTTTCACACAAAAGCCTCAGAAATAAAATTTGAATATTTTTGGTCACAATAGTGAAGGAACTATTTACAGAAAAAGTATTTTTTTATTGAGTCAGACATGAATATTTTAATTGTATGAATGCCTCCCCCCATGATCCCCACCGGAATCTCCCCAGCGTCCAGGGAAACCTCTCATACCCCCTGCTGAGCTTCCTGGTCATGTCCGCGGCTGCAGTGCCAGGACATGGCCAGGACGTGGACCTCGGTCCAGTTATCATCTCTCTCCCACAGATCACAGCCTCCCAGTGGAGCGCAAGCCCAAATTATTATGAAAAAGAAGAGAAAAAAGGAAGAAAAAAAAAACGCGAGGGAAAACGAAACTTAAAAACCCCCGGAAAAAAAACCCCGAGCGTGCACAATCGCCCGACGTTTCGACCTTATAAGGTTTTCCTCAGGCACAATGCACGCTACAAAGAAATGAAATACCGCATTTTTAATTTATCAGCTCCGATTGGCTTCTCTCACAAGGATCCTGTCGTCTCGGTGGAGCACGGAGCAGAATGAAGGACCAATGACAGGGGCGAACTGGGGGGTAAAAGTGGCCCGGGAGACATGGACAGACTGGCCCACTTCATGCGTAGTGTGGCAACCAACCAGCCAGCAACACAAGTTTCATGTTCCTGAGTTCCTCGCTGAAAAAAGAACCAATTTGGACCACAATCGTATAATAATAATTAACCTTAAGCTTTAAGTAGCTTACTGTAAAATAATTGCAGGTACTATATTATGATTTTATAGCATGTTGGTACAATAGAATTTAGCTTACCTATTTGCCAGTCTGTTAGTGACACCACCTGTCTATACCATGAATAAACCACTAGAGTATACCATGAGTAAACCACTAGAGGGCAACTTAATTGCAACAATAAGTTCATTTCACAAAGTTTGTTTTATTTAAAAATAGATGAACAATATAGATGTAAATATTATTTCTATATATATTATAGATAAATAAACTACACAGCAAGCAACTATACAAACAGCTATATACTATCATGTGATAACTTATCCTTTATATAAAATAAAAACTGTGCAGCTATTATACAAACAACTATACACAATAATACAATATAAAAACTTATAGTTATTTATACCTTAACCTTTGTTATTCAGTTGTGTTAAAATGTTCACAACCATCCACAATGTGGATCACAGTCCTCTCCGGGTCCCCTCTGGAACACATGCAGGCCTATATGGGTGAGAGACAAAACATGACATTAGCTATAATAACACATCATCACGTCCTGAAACCTGGGTTAAAACTAATAGGTCACATTGTAAATGTTAGTTCAAGAGTCTGTAACAATAAGTCATTCACTAATTTAAAGATTGGTAAGTAGCTAAGTCACACGCTAAAAGCAATGTGAATAGAAATATTCCTGGATGTCGGTGGCGATGGTGACCTTCATATAGTATTGGATAGTGGTGATGATGTAGTTGATGGTTGTTTGACAGGAAAGTGACAAGGGAACCTCTACCTCCTCTTGATCCAGAGTCCGACTGATGGATTTGTTTGGTTTTTTCTATGTTGAGAGTGAGGTGTTCCTTGAGACAGACATCATATTGTCCAAGTAAAAGAATGATCTCTAAAAAACAGCCACGATCAATAGTCTCATCATCTAAGGTGTGTGCTGCTTCTGCCTGCTTTCCTCTGTGACTCAAACCCCTTCTGCCGATGAGCTTGATCACATCTATGATGTGCTCCAAAACTTGTGGCCTCCTGTGGACTTGCTGTCTGTGAAGTGACATCTGAGGTCCCATGACAAGGTCCTTAATGGTCTTTTTAGGAGGACCTGAGAAAATATGCCTCGGCACAATTTCTGTGACAGTCACTTCTCTCATGCTCATCGACTCTCAGGTGTATGTGGGTGAAGGTGGTCACGTCAGTGATAAAGGAGCTGCTATCTCAATGTTAGCATAAGCCATGCAAAGAAAGCAGAAGAGTGTTTTGGTTTGTTCATTAGATGTCCGCCATTTCTGGTTTGTTCCATCAAACAAAATGGCCTCTGCACTACAGGGCTGTCTGCCTTCTGCTTGTGGTGAAAATGGAGGAAGAGGTCTAAGTCTGGCCTTGTGAAATAATAAACTGATGGGGGGAACCTGACTTCTTGTCCTTGGCCTTCTGTGTCAGCAGCATGGACATCAGACTACAAAAATGATTGGCAATGTGAATTGTTAGTGCAGTTTTAGTGGTTTACTATCAACAGCATTTGATATTAGTGCATGTGGGTTATGGTTGGGCAAACAAGCATTATTGTCATCAGCCTTACCATAACAAGTCTGGGATTCACTTCTCTGTCCACATGTGGGTTATATTTAATCTAGATAAGAGATTAATATTATTAATTATGCTAGTTTACCAATCATCATCATCACGCATCATCATCAGTAGGTATTTTACATAAAAAAGAAAAAAAATTAATAAATTCTGGGATGGTATCATGGAATTATTCTGATAGCGAACTTGTACAGACAAGTAAACAATTAATTAATTTATGGTCATTAAGTATTAGAGTCAATTAATTGATAAGAACAGGTTAATTTCAACCAGATGACAACGTGGCTACAAAGGTGAAAGACCCCATCCCATCATAATTAGCAACAGCACAGCCAGGTTCACATCTACAGGAAATGTCGCTGTGCTGAATTATCTCACTTTCACCAAATTGACATTTTCATCAAAGCATCAACAAGTACCAAACATAACTTACTTGCCGGTCATGAAGGGATTTTCTCTTTTTGTCCCTGAGCTTCTCAGCGCTACCTTTTCGTTTTGTTTTGTTTGTGTCTTTCTCCATATTTTGCGCATTCTTGCATCCATCCAAAGTTGCCGTCAGATGTCCGTCTCGGCTGTGTGTGATTGACAGGTGACAGCAGCTGCAGAGTGAGGGAGTGGGTGAGACTTAACCACCGCAGGGATGAAATGTGATTGGCTATCAGCAGCAATCCCAGGTAAACCAGCCTCTGGCATCAGGAGCTGTCCAGCTGACAGCCCAGCCTCCTTGTGGAGCGGACCATAGCGCTGTTGGCGGTGTCGCGTCAGACTTTTTTTTTTCTTCTCGTGGTCCGACCGGCCCACTGAGGCAGCGGCCCACCGGGAAACCTCCCGGTGCTCCCGATGGCCAGTCCGCCCTTGGACGGACCACATATAAAACTCTCATTGGTGTGGCTCCTAATGGAGTAATTACATTTGTCAGTGACCTGTATGGTGGGAGCACCTCAGACAAGGCAATAACACAAGACTGCAACGTTCTCCAACATCTACAACCCGGTGATATGGTGATGGCAGACAAGGGCTTCACAATTCGGGACATTCTTCCTGAAGGTGTTTTACTCAACATCCCATCTTTCCTTGTTAATGGACAGTTCACAGAGGAAGAAATGAACAAAAACAAACTCATATCCAGTGCAAGGATCCATGTGGAGCGTGCAATTCAGAGGCTGGAATCTTTCAGCATTCTGAATCTCATTTCACATCAGTAGAGAGAACATGAACAAGATACTGAAAGTGTGTCTGTCTTACGAATCTGCAAACACCAATTCTGCGTGAAATAGCATGATGTGAATGATTCTGGCGTGACAAAGAAACAAATGCGAAGTCATAGATGTATGAACCTTGTGTTATTGTAATGAAGTGTCATTTGCTTTAGGTGCGGCTCTTCTGTTTGATATTTTTATTGATGTGCAAAGAAACATCACAATTATGCAACGCAAATGGAGATATACACACCGTTTATTTTTATTTTTTCCAACACAGAGTAAAACATGAGTAAATAGGTAAAACATAAGTAAAATGAAAAAAAGGAAAAACTAATAAAGAAAAAAAAAAAACTCAAACCAAAAGCATGAAAAAAAAGGGGGGGGGGGGTTAACCTTTTCCTAAAAAACTGATAAATGGTTGCCACTTTTGAGGTGCAGCTCTTCTTTGTGGCATGCATTGTGTGGGCTGGTGGTGCAATTTCACATCTCCTGCAACATCTTTGGCAAGAAATGATCTTTGTAAAACAGTTCCAGAGTGTCGATGTTTCTAGCCCATGTTTGCTCTTTCACTACTGGCACGATCACGAGGTCGCAAGGGGTCCAAACCACCAGGTGACATGTTGTGGCTCCGCAGAGGTGAAGGTTCACCTGGATCTGGTGCCAGTAGTGGTGATTCTCCTTCAGTGCCAGAGAACCAGTCGCTGCATCCAATTGAAGAAAGAAGTCTTTTCTCTCTGCTGCCTGCAGGACAGTCTTTGTTGCAGCCGTCCAGGGACATTTAACCTGCAGATGGGAGAAGCAGTTATTCCACATAATAGCCACTGTTTAAAAATGTGAGAATAGAAGATCTGTAAGCTGTTTCCCACTGTTTTACAACCATTTTAGAATGAGGCGAGTAGGTGAGCATAAGCATTTGTCTCACCTCGATGATGCAGTCAGCAGATACTGCCCCATCTGGAGATCCACCGAGAAGGCCACTGTCGGACAGGAACAATCCCTTCTCCTGGATAACATGACCAGTCTGCTGTGTGTATTTGTGCTTTGCAGTCCGTTCATGGGTGATTCCCCAATCACATGCCTTAGGAAGGGTGAAAAACAAAAAACTTACTCTTAATAAGTTATTTCTTATTGACAGTGACAGCTTGATTTCAAGTCATTACAACCACCTTACCTTAGAACCATTTTTGAGGTTGTACTGGCCCAGCAGGGTTTTGAATAAGGAAGGAGGGTACGAGTTTCGCTTCACTGCTGCCAAGACCAAACCAAAGTTGCTTGCTGTGATCCGTTTCTTGCGATAAGAAATCCTGTTATAAAATACACACACAATTAGATACAGTTAATCTAGACTAGTGGTTTGCAAAGTGGTGCCCAAAGACCCCATAAAGTAATGACTGACCCCTGTAGTGTCTTTTCAAAGTTTAAGAAAATTTGAGGCGCTTACCATAAACTGTTGCTTGATTGGAAAACGGAGGCTCTCTCAATTTGCTGCTTCTCCTCATCAGTGACAGCAAGTGATGACAAAACATAAAGAGCCTTGTCTTCAGCTTCAGCATAACCTGGACTGGCCACCAACCCGTCCCATGTCGTGATAGGCAGTGCCTAGATTTAGAGACAAGCATAAAGTCTTCAATGGATTATTCACTTAAATACATGCGTATGAGTTAGTGTTGTGGTGTGCCCTTTATGTGAAGCAAAAGCATCTTGTGCCAAAACACTAGTTGTTTTTAATTATGGATGACATCAACTAAGACACCCCGATTCATATTGTGAGATATTTTAGCACAGTATTAGAGCAAGGGGATGGTGAATCTGACCACTGTAATCTGTAATTAATCACAATTTGTCTTTTTGCACAGAAAACAGACGACCCACCCGAGCTGGTTCTGGAGTAGCGAGCCATCCCATCCCAGTAAAACGCTTAAGCTTTGCCAAGGCTGCCACTGTCCACTCCTTGTCCTCCCGGTTAAATGGTCTTGTGATTCCAGCTGAAATAGTATTTCATTAGCATTTATGATTATTGGTAAATCCTTGAAGCTTACTATCAAGATTGTACTTACCTTCTGATCTGGGTGGTGCCATTACAGACAGTCTCTTAGCTGTGATCTCGTCAGATTTTGCTGCCCTTGGCCTCTTCCACGCACATTCGACGTCTGTGCGGGACACATTTTTCTCCACCCAAATCAGCAAAGCTGCCATATGATGGCACTTGCCTTTGCCGATCGGGCAATTGCAACTGCTGTACGTCACATTATGGTTTTCTATGTGTACCTGTATTGAAAAGGAAACAAGAGATCAGGCCAACTCTAAAATGCATCCCCAAAAAAATCGCAGTTCTGTTTATATACCAAACATAAAATAAGAGTGAATGGTGTATGTACATAGTGTCTTTATCACGGCTTAAGGACACTGACAACCTCACGGTTCCCATCTGGCCCATATGCCTTCCACTCTACATGTACCACACACCATACATCCATACAAACATGCATACATCATGTTATCATGCAAGCTATGAAAACAGCATTGTTTGAATCGTTGATTGAGATTTGTAAAGAGAACAGTTAGCTATACAGTACAGTTTAGACAGTGCAATACATGTTCCCATACAAATTCTCAACTAAACGGATAAAAACCTGAAAAGTCAGACAGCTTGTTACAACAGGGTCCTTGTTAGCATTTAGCTAACGAGACACAACGTGTTATATATCTATTTGAACAAGTGAAATGTTACATAACACAAATCTGTCCATAATATAAATCTATCCCAGTCTTAACCAAGGCTATTTAAAAGCCAAGGGAGTGGCATATACAGCATTAAAAGCCAGAAAGCACTGGTTAACTCACCTCGACATCGTAGAGCTTCTTCTTCATCGACGCCTGGACTTTACCTTTAATTACACCCTCTGTAACACTTACATTTGCCACTCAGCCAGAGTTAAAGGAATTCAGTCCCTTTTTAATCCTCTCTGAGGTTTCTCTGGAAAAAAAGGATGCAATTGTGAAGACATTTACAGGTTCAGACATGCTTCTTTGGAATTGTTTAACACGGAGCGCAGACGCGTTTGACCCCGGAAGTGGGCGTATCCTTGTGGGGTGACGTAGGCCTTACCTAGTAGATGGGAATTACCTACTTTTATACATAGCTCCCCCTGCCGGGATTGGTTAATTGCGGCAAGCCAGGAGAGGATCTCCTCCTGCTACAGTCTGCCCCCCCTTTAGAAATCGCCGCCCCGACGATTACCCCTTAGCTCTCAAAGGACCAGCTAATCCCATGGCCTAAAAACAGCGACCATGGCATTAGAGCAGGGCTACTCAACCCTGGTCCTCGTGGGCCGCAATCCAGCATGTTTTAGATGTTTCCCTCTTCCAACACAGCTGATTCAAATGATTAGGATCGTTATCAGCCCGATCATTTGAATCAGCTGTGTTGGAAGAGGGAAACATCTAAAACATGCTGGATTGCGGCCCACGAGGACCAGGGTTGAGTAGCCCTGCATTAGAGGCTGAGCAAGAAGAGCCTGCATCTCTTTGGGTAGGTTCCTGCACGGACCGTGGTAAGTGATGGACATTTGGATGCTGACCAGCAGTTGCCCTTGCTGTCCGTCGCACCGTTATCTCGCTGGAGACATCGGAAGGTCCTGAGGGACTAGCCTGCAAACGGGGGGATGGACGCTCGGCCATAGCAGAGTCCAGCCCTGATGATTGTGGGAGTAACAACTGAGGAGTTGTCTGGGTTACTGCAGTTGTCTGAGCGGATCTTGTTCGGGGGACCTCCTGCTCAAGAAGGAACAAATCTCCGTCACATGAAGATTCATCCTCAGACCAAGTCTGGCCATCGGGGGGGTGAACCAACAGCCGGGACGCCATCCCGAGGAGCCACCCCAACCAAAGCCTTCAACAGGGTGCGGTTGACCTGGCGGACTTTGGTGGGATCATCCACGGGGGCAATCGTGTACACCGATCCCCCACCTGTTGGCGCTCTCACAACTCTGTACACCACAGGGCCCCATAGGTCCTGAATCTTATGGTGCCCCCTCGAAATGAAATCCCGTAACCGCACCAACTGGCCCTCCATCAGAGGCACATCTCAGACTCGACGGTCATAGTTTCTCTTTCTGCGCTCTGCCACAACCCTTAATCGTTCCCGGGCCCCCTCAAATGCTACATGCAACCGGGCTTGGTGCTCCTGAATCCATTCATGTACATCACCACCAACAGGGTCTGGGACCCTCCCCAGCAAGAAGTCAACTGGTAACCTCGGCTCTTGTCCAAACATCAAATAGAATGGGGATTCACCAGTGGTTTGATGGGGGGTCGTGTTATAGGAATATAACACTTGTGGCAGACAGGAGTACCAGTCTCTTTTTCAAGACACTGGCAACGTACGCAAGAGGTTGTGGAGAGTGCGATTAAAACGTTCACACTGGCCATTACCAGCCGGGTGGTACGGTGTGGTGCGGGACTTCTCAATGCCGTACAGGCTACAAAGCTGCTGGATAAGAGAGCTTTCAAAGTTACGGCCCTGGTCAGAATGTGCAGGAACACCAAACTTGAAAAACTATTCAGATGCCAGAACCTGGGCCACAGTCGAGGCCCGTTGGTCCCGAGTGGGCATTGCAAGGGTGTATTTACTGAAAACGTCTGTCATAACAAGGACATTCTCCAGTCCATTATGGCTGGGCTCCAACACGGTGTAGTCTATGGCCAAAATCTCATTTGGGCGAGACGCCAGCAAATGCCCCATGAAGGCCCGAGCAGCTGGTTGTGAATCCTTGGCAACTTGACAATGTTCACAGGCCTGGCACCACTGAGCCACCGCTGAAGACATCCCCGGCCAATAACACCGCTGTCGCAACAGCTCCAGAGTCCTCTCCACACCTTGATGACCGTGCCCCTGATGAACCTGAGTAAGTACCTCTTCCCTTAAAGCAGCATGCAACAGTTACTGAAGAACTGCTTCAGCCCCATCAGAGTGGAAGATTTCCCGGTAAAGGACCCCGTCTCTCTCAACCAACCGGTCCCACTGGTGAACCAATGCCAGAACAGGAGAAGATAGTTGCTTCCGCTCCTGAGCATTTGGTCGCTGCTTTTGTCTCCAGAACACAAGAACTTCCTGGAGAACAGGGTCAGCTTGCTGGAGGGCTTGAATGTCAGATGTTGCATGGTGAGGCAGGGCTACAACCGCAGCCTGCATGGTTGCAGCACACTCACCCCTCAAAGCTTGCTGTAGAGGCTCAGGCAGTGGTGTACCTGGGATCATGGCCTCCAAGGCTGATGGTTCAGTGGGATGCTGGCGAGACAAAGAATCTGCATTTTTATTACTTCTCCCAGATCGGTATTTTATCTCGAAGTCAAATGATGCAAGCTGAGCGGCCCAACGCTGCTCAGTGGCACCAAGCTTAGCCGAGGACAGATGACTGAGGGGGTTATTATGTGCATAAATGATGCACTTGTGGCCTAGCAGATACTCCCTAAACTTTTCAGTCATTGCCCATTTGAGCGCCAGGAACTCCAGTTTCATTGAACTATAGTTCGACATGTTGCGCTCAGTGGGCTTCAGGCCTCGGCTGGCAAAAGCTATTGGCCGAACCTTCCCATTCTGCTCCTGCGAGAGCACAGCTCCAAGGTCACCAAAGCTGGCATCCACTTCCAGGATGAACGGCAAAGAAAAGTCGGCATATGCCAGCATGGGTGCAGAAGTTAGCTTGGCCTTTAGTGCCTCAAAGCTTCGGTGACATTCGTCTGACCATTTCTCGGGAACCTCCCGCTCAGTCGGCTTACATTTCTTGCCCCCAGTTCAGCAACCAGCCGGTGCAGGGGTGCCGCCAACTTGGCAAAACCCTCAACAAAGCGGCGATAATAGCTGGCAAAACCAAGGAACGACCGCAACTCTGAGATATTTGTAGGAGGCGGCCAATTAGCAACAACATCCACCTTGCTGGGATCTGTAGACACACCCTTATCAGAGACTATGTGGCCCAAATACAGCACTTCCCGCTGGAAGAATGCACATTTGCTCAATTTTGCCTTAAGGCCTTGCTGTTGAAGCCGCCCAAGCACCACCTCCGACCGCTGCAGGTGTTGGTCAACGGTAGAGGAGAAAACCACAATGTCATCAAGGTAAAGAAGCAATGACTGACACTGCTGGTCTCCAAACAGCCGCTGCATCAGCCGTTGGAATGTGCTGGGAGCATTACACAGTCCAAAGGGCATGCGGTTCCATTCAAACAGACCAAAGGGAGTGCAGAATGCCGTCTTGGGCCGATCGGCCTCCGAAACTGGGACCTGGTTGTAACCACTGGTCAAATCTAGAGTCGAAAACCAGCGGGCACCTGTTAGAGCATCCAACGACTCCTCGATGCGTGGAAGGGGAAAAGCATCCTTCCTCGTCTTGCTGTTCAGCTGCCTGTAATCAACGCACATACGCAGACTGCCGTCCTTCTTCTTGACCAACACGATTGGGGAACCATAAGGGCTGCTACTTTCCCTGATCACCTGTGCCTGAAGCAGCTGGTTAATATGTTCTTTAACCACCTCATACTCCGATGGTGGAATGCGCGTGTAACGCTGTCTGACAGGGACATTGTCCACCAGGGGAATGTCATGGGCTATCAGGTCAGTGCAGCCCAGGTCACCATCGTGGGTAGAAAAGACAGACTCGTATCTCTGAAGAAGAGACTTCACCTTGTCTTGCTCGACTGTGGGGAGTGCGGATTAGTCCAGGGAATCTATTTGTTCCCTTACTGAAGGAGGGACTGTCTGGGATGCCACAGTGGCTACACCAGATGGGACCTCAGTGATTCCTGCAGGCAAACTGACAACACTGACCTCTTCCAAAGTGCCCACCACGGTGTGCGGGTACAACCGTGTGGCAACGGAACTGACATTTACAACAGGGATGTAGGCCGTGCCCCTTACTACCTTGACCAAGGCCGGCGAAACCAGTAATCCAGCAGGTAGGCCAGAGTCCAAGGGCTCAAACAACACACTGTTACCCGAGTAGTGCTCTGAACATGTTGCTGCAACTATCTTCAATGTGCCACCAGGGATACGACAAACTTTGCTGCCTCGAACCTTTACCCTACCGGCGGCATCCTTATGCACCTGCTCCTTGGCCTGATAACACTTCTGTAATGCCTGCACGACTGGCTCTGGAGCCCCAGCTACTGAGGGCAAATCAAAGAAATCTGACCCATGGTGGCTAAAAAGCTCTTTGTAACACCTGCGAATGATGTTCATCCCCAAGACACCAGAGACCTGAGAGGACTGACCTCTAGGAGGGTCCTTGACCACCAACACCCCACATCGCGACATGAATTTACCACAGAGCTTCACGTCCAGCTCCAGGTAGCTGATATAGGGAATGGCTAACCCATTAGCTGCTCTGAGCTGAAACCAATGGCACGACTGGAGTCTCTCCCGACCCCAGGGCTCAAAATGCTGGAGAAAGAAGCTCTCCGTGACAGTAGAAACCATGGACCCAGTATCAACAAGGCACGGGACCTCAACTTCCCCCATGCACACATTCACCTGTGGACAAGATGACATAAGCTGACAAGTTTCTTCTCCCTCATCAGAAACAGCTCTGGAGCCAGTTTCAGCCCCGCCCAAACTGTGGCTCTGCAATTCAGCGGGCGCTAGTTTTCCGACTCTTGAGCAGAAGCACGCCTGCTGGCCATTTGAGGTGCAGGAGAAGAGGACCGGGTACGAGGGACACGTACACCATCACAATCACTTGCATAGTGACCCGGCTGCTGGCAGCGTCTGCATATAATGGGACCCCGACGAGGTGGAGGACGATGCGGCTGGGGGTTCTGTACTGCAGCAAGGCTTTGAGTGAGGGCGTTTAACTGCTCTTGCCGGAGCCTCAACATCTCCCTTATCTCCTGAAGCTCAGACACTGGGGGCGGGGTAGCTACACCATGAGAATTGCCAAGCACCCCATACTGCAGACCAAGCACCGAGGGAACAGAGTGACTTCGAACCCGAGCTCCCCCGGGCAAACCCTCACATTCCCAGCGGATCGCCTCCCTCCTCACCTCAAGCAGGGAGGCCGTAGGCTGTCGACGCACCAACTGTTTTAATTCGCGACGGAGGGCACCGTCCATCACATGTTCCACAAACTGGTCCCGCAGCAGAACCTCAGAATTTGGTACTCCCCCTTCAGGTGCACATGCTTTCACCGACGCCATCAGGCTCATCAAAGCGAGGGAGAACCCTTGGAACGTTTTCCCTTCCTGTTGCCGCTGTGAGAAAAATGCTTCCTGTGGGGCTACATAAGATTCAGAACAACCATACAGTTCCTGTAAAATAGCGAAAATCTTGTCTGGATCATCCCTCTCTGCGGGGCGGTACTTTATTTCCTTCCTTGCCTCTCCCTCGAGGTGATCAAATACAAAAAATGCCTGATCGGATTGGGATAAATGACGTGCCCTCATACAGGCTTGGACTTCCTCAATCCACTCATTTAACGCCATCCCTGATCTTCCCCTGAAACTAGGCATTTTCTGTCTCGAGGTACAAAAACCAATCTGTCTGGGATAGGGGCACTAGAAATGGAGGGGGGAGGAGGTGGCACCAACCCAGAGCGAGAGGCAGAACTAGGACCAGGCGCAGCCGCAGCCTGTTCCCGTCGCAACCTCTCATTGTCTGCTCTTAACTGTGCGACCAAGTCCCTCAATTCCTGCAGTTCCTCCCCCATAACTACACCCCAAATAACTCACTAGAACCCAGCAGCTGATTTGCCCTTAAAGAAGTGACAAATAATCAGTAAATTTCAAAATACAGATATACACACAGAATATGTAAGAAAGATGAAATACAAAAGAGAAAAAAACCCCAAAAAGACCAGAACACACGTCTCTGCTAACCAAAAGCGATTCTGCTGACAATGCCAAGTTTGTGGCGAGATGAATCAGATGGAAGGGAGCCAGACAACGCCACCTTGGGAATTGCACCCAAGGAAATAGCTAAAAGTGAGGACACTCAGGTTCGTGACTTAAGAAGCAGGAGACGTGGGTTCTGGCCAACAGAAAATATCTTTATTAAATATTACAAAACACATTCACTCTCATTTTTAAAGAAGGGGAAGAGGGGGGAGCCCAATCAGAAGCTGAGGCTTACCGGAGGGACACGGGTAGTAGGGGGAATGAAGGCCTCGGAAGCATCACCCCAGGCACACGTGGACACTTTCACTCGCTGAAAATAAAGGTGAATACACTCAAACAAAAAGGTGTGCACAGCACATCACACGGGAGGGAGACCCACCACCCAGGGACACCGATGCCGCCACCGTCGTGCTCAGCTTCTGGAAGGGAGGGAAAAAGACACGGGGAAAAAAAGGGTTTTTCCCTCACATTCATGCATTCAAAAAAAAGAAAATAATACTAAACACGAGTGGGAGGGCAGCCACAACTCACAAGTAAAATAAATAAATGCAAACCTGTAACTGCCAAACCCAAACAAAAACAAAAGTAAATGAAAAATAACAAAAAGAACAACAAAATATACCAACGCTTGTCTTAAACAAAATTAATCAAAGCAGAAAGAAAAGATAATAAAGCAAAGAGATCGCTTCCATCTTCCGCCTGGCGTTCCACAAGCATTCAAGCTCTGTTCAGGAGGTCAGCCAGTAGATTGGAGTGCAGCAAACTTCAGACGGCCGACTCCATGGAGCAGAGGCAGACCAGGCGTAATTACGTGTGCCAACACTGGTCGTGGCAGCAACCCGGAAGGACTAAACAGCTGGCAGGTTCCACTGCAGCTTGATCAGCCACTCCTGGCCAAAAAGCATCTAATTAACACACCCAGTAGGAGAGGTGGGGAGTCTGTGACCTCGCGACAGCCACTCATTTAGCAGTAAGTTGACTCACAGATGAAGGGGGGAAATGACCCTAAACGCAGCCCAGCAGACAACACAGCTCGCACGGCTCACACAGCTCACACCAGGAAGTGAGGAAGCCCAGGGGCGGGGTCTACTCCAGACTCAGCGGCAGCCGCTGCGCCATTCTTCTTCTTCTTCTTCCTTTCTGGCAGACTGTGCACAACTCGGTGCATTGCTGCCACACCCAGGTGATTCTCGCAATTACATCTTCACCTTCTGAGATCTAAATCCTGTCATACAGACCCGTAAACAAAAGAAAAAGAACTACTGCCCGTGCAATTTCCCTGTCCCTCAATCCCTCACCCAGTATTGTAGAAAGAGAAAATGCTTTCAGACCCAACTTTTCCAGATTTATAAATAATGTTCTCCTCTGATCTATGTATGCTGGACATACCATTAAGACATGGCTCACAGTCTCTAAGCACTCACAGTGATTACATTTCACATCAGGATGTTTCCCTATTAGCATCAACCCACTGGCTAACCCACAGTGCCCGAGCCTAAGCCTTGTTAATTTGACGTCCTCTGCCCTCTTCATATACGCTCTCTTTGTAGGATGTACTAATGGCTGAATCTGAAACAGCTTCCTCCCTCTGCTGTCTCCCTCCCACTCCTGCTGCCACTGGCGATGGATTCTCTAATTAATAAAGCTTTGGCACTCCATTTTCCCTAAAGGGACTCTAATATCCACCTCCTTCTTACCTAAGCTGCACTTTGCTACCCTGTCTGCCACCTCGTTTCCTTCTATCCCTACATGTGATGGCACCCACATAAACCCGACACTGCATCCCCTTCTCTGCAGGTTGGACACCACCATTAGTATCTCCCCAGCTATCTCCATTCTTGCATGTCCTCCCTCAGCCCCCCTTAGTGCCATCAGAGATCAAAGAGAATCTGAACACAAGACCACCTTGCGAAACCCCCCTCCACAACCCACCACAGGGCCCCCAGTAGCGCTATCAGCTCTGCTGAGAAAATAGAGACTCCATCAGACATTCTCTTGCTTTGACAGATGTGGATATGAGGGATATATATTCCAAAACCTATTTTCCCACGTTCTGGGTCCCTTGACCCATCTGTGAAAACCTTAATAAAGCCCACCCCGCCCCCCATCTACTCTCGAGGTATCTACCTACCCCTTCCACCACATTTCCTATTATCCCCTCTTGAATTAATTGTTTAACTGACATATCCACATCTGCCTCAGCCCAAAGCCACTGTGGGACAGGAGGCCAGCACACAGGGGGAGCTATACTGACATTTCCAAGGCCTCGCTCTCCTGTGCATTTCTGAACAGATTCCAAGTAACTGACCTTATTATGCCTACGTTGACCTTTCTCAAATTCCCAACATTGAGACAGCAGAACACTTGAAGGTAGAGCTGATGAGAGTCCTTTCAATTTCACCCAATAACTTAGAGCTAGTTTCTCCCGCCGCAGCCTCAGCGGGGTCTCCCCTGCCTCCACTAGCAGTGCCGAGATTGGTGTTGTCCGGAAGGCCCCAATGCACAGCCTCAGTGCTCTGGCCTGCACTACATCCAGTTTAGCCAGGACAGTCTTGGCTGCTGACCCATACACCAGACAGTCATAATCAAAGATAGACCTTACCAGAGCCTTATATATTGTCAGCATTGCAGCCCTATCTGCCCCCCAGGGACAACCAGTGAGACATCTCATAACATTAATTACTTTTCCACACCTACTCACCATCTTATCCACATGCACTCTATATGTCAACCTCTCATCCAACCACACTCCCAAAAATTTAAACACCTTGACTCTGTCCAGTGGTGACCCATATAATCTGAGGCCTTCACTGCCTGCTGCCCTTTTCCCTCCAAAGATCATATAATTAGATTTCGCGACAGAAAGCCTGAAGCCCCACTTATCAGCCCACTCCTGCACCATGTTAAGAGCTCTCTGCATCTCTTTAATCAAGAACTTTACATTACGACCTCTTCTCTAGATTGCTCCATCATCCGCAAATAGGGATCTACCAAAGCCTTCACCCAGGTCATCAAACACATCATTTATCATTATATTAAACAGGACCGGACTAATGACACTGCCCTGCGGGGTACCATTGTCAATTACTACAGTGCTGGAAAGATTTCCTCCCACTCTCACCTGTATAGTTCGCCCTGCCAAAAACTCCCTGATCCAGTTCAGCATTCTACCTCGAATCCCTGCATCATATAATTTCACACATAGTCCTTCTGTCCACAGCATATCGTATGCTTTCTCAATATCTAAAAATGCAGCTACCACAACTTCTTCATTGCTCAGAGCTTTCTTGATATCCCTATCTAACACCAAAACAGCATCCATTGTTCCCCGCCCCCGTCTAAATCCACTTTGGTGTGGGGAAAAAAACTCTCTTCGTTCTAGGAAGTGCACCAAACGATCAGTCACCATTCTCTCCATTATTTTACATAATACTGCTGTAACAGCAATGGGTCTGTATGATCCAGGATTACTGGCCTCTTTTCCTGGTTTCAGAATTGGAACCACTACTGCATGTTTCCATTCTGCTGGCACACCTTCTTTCCATACTGTGTTTATAAGAGCTAACATCTCATCTAGCACCTCTTCATTCATCTGTTTAAACACCTCATACCCCAAACCATCTCTTCCTGGAGTGGTATTGCGGCCTCGCCCTATAGCCCGTCATAGCTCTTGCATGGAGAAAAATAAATTAAATGCATCACTATTATCTGCGTCTATGTTTAGTTTGTATCCTTCCTGTGCAAGCAGCTGCTGCCTTCTCAACTGTCCTTCACTACACATTACTAGCACTGTGAACTCTCTGAAAAGTTTTGACTAACAAATCTGCCTTTTGTTGATTACTCACGCTCTCTTCACTCCCCTCTATTAACACTGGCATGGCTTTATTTCTATTAACCCCAGCCATTTTATGAATCATGCCCCAGATTTGCCCCACTGTCGTTTCTCTACCAACTGTATCACAAAACTTGCGCCATCTTTCCCTCTTAGCCTCTTTAATAACCCTTCTGGCCTTAGCTCGCTGTTTTTTATATTCTATAACAAAGCTTTCCACTGGGTTTTTCCTAAGCTGCCTATATGCTCTATTCCGCGCCCTCACTGCCTCACTACAAGCCATGTTCCACCACGGGACTATCTTCCTCTCTCTTCTCCCCTTCTTGACTGGGACTGATTTTCTCACTGCTTTAACTACTACCCTGCAAAATGCTCTCCACCATGCTTCTACACTACCCTCACTCATCACCCCTCCCAAACCTCCAGAGAGCTCCTTTCTAAACTTATCCCAGTCAGCTTTTACATAGTTGAATGCATTTACTGTGCTATCTTCCCCCATCTCAAGATCTCTCCCAAATCGGCTAATAATAGGGAAGTGATCACTCCCCATCGTATAAGTATCCAAAAGGTCCCATTCACCACTCCTGGCTAGCTCCGCTGACACAAAGGTAAGGTCGAGGCAGGACAGATGACCATTTCCCACTTGAAACCTAGTTGCCCTACCATCATTCAACATCACAAGCGAATGGGCATCTAAAAAATCCTCCACTACTGCCCCATTCTTGTCCTTATTCTTTCTACCCCATAGAGGATTATGAGCATTAAAATCACCTGTCCACACCACCGGGGGGCGCAACTGACCCATCACCCCATCCAGCTTTCCCATCTCTAGTTGAAGACATGGGTTATAAAAATTCACCACAGTAAATCTACCAGCAGAGCTCCACACCTCCACTGCCACAACCTCAAGGTCAGAATTTACCTTCACTCTCCTGGACTGAATTCCTTCTCTAATGAAGGTGGTGCACCCTCCCCCAGGTGTTTCCCTATCCTTTCTCATGCACACATACCCTGGGATTTTAAAATCTAACACAGGTTTCAACCAGGATTCTTGCACAGACATAATCTCTGGCATTTCTTTAAAAGCACCAATAAACCTTATAAATTCTTGCCCATTTGCTACGAGACTCCGAGCGTTCCACTGGAGGATAAAAAACATAAATAAGTTAAATATCATCTGCAGTCAGCCCTTGCATTCTGTCACTTTTATCCTTTTTCTCTCTGGAAAAGACTTGGCTGTGAAGAGCAGACGGGTCCACCCCACCAATACCAAGGATCCTCTCAGCAGCCTGCACCACACTTCTTACCACATCAGAGTTATTTTTGGTTTGCTTAACACCACATAACACTTCAACAACGAAGGCAAAGAAGTCCACTTTTTTCACCACCACCGACTCCTCCGTTACATGAGCGACATGTGGAAAGAGCCCCCCTCTATCCTCTCCTTCCCCCTTTCTCCTCCTTCTCTGACCTTCTTTGGGGCTTCAGCATAAGATGTTCCTCTGTTCACTTCCCTATACTGCTGCACACTCTTAGCCTGCTTATACATCTCACACTCTGGGCGACCAGCGATATGCCCCCCACTGTAGCTTCCACACTTGATTTCCCTATTTTCACAATCATTGATTTCATGCTCTCCACCACTCTTTCCACACCTTCTAATCCCACGACAAGCAGCTGCGATGTGGCCATAACGCTGGCACTTATAGCATCTCAACGGAGGCTTGCGATACGGATGCACTTTAAAGGACAGGCAACCCAAAAAAACCCGCTCAGGTAAGGCCTCTTCCATAAAAGTTAAGACCACAGTTGTGTCTTTTTTCCCTCCATCACGAAATACACGAATCCTGGATGCATCTGTTACTTTAGCCCTTTTGAGTTCCTTCTTTAACTCCTCAATAGAGATTTCAGCCGAAACCCCATAAATCACACCCTTAAATCCTACAGCATTACCACCAGGAACAAATCCTGACACACGCTTCCTCCCAAGTGTCTGCAGAGAGACAGCTTTGGCCAGCTGGGCTGCAGTTTTACACAGAACAAACAATTTCCCATCTGACAAAATTTTCGCATCAAGCACTTCACCCAGCTCTCCCTTCAAATCTCCAGCAAGCCGCACAGGATTTATAGATCTAAATCCCGCCTGCTCTCCAATCAGCCTGAATATACTTTATACTCTCCTGCCTGACTGTCCTCCGTCCTCATTGTCTTAGCGCTTTCCCCCTGATCTTTCCCATCACTCCTACTCGATCTTTTCCTGCTAAGTTTCCCTTCAGTTCTTTCCCAACTCCCCCCGTCCTCACCCATGTCATTACACTGGCAGCAGTTGACTTTCTCTACTGAAGTTGTTGAATTACGGAGCGCCGTGCGAGCTGCGAGCCTCCCCTGTCGACCTGCCGACCAGGACGTCACCTGTCACAGCTCTGTCGCGTCCAGCCGCTGCGCCAATGGGAATGACCTACTGTTATACACAGCTCCCCTGCCAGGATTGGTTAACTGCTGCAAGCCAGGAGAGGATCGCCTCCTGCTGCATTATGTTTGTACCTTAATTAAAAAAAATATTTCTAGATTTGTTTATTAAGTTACTATTGCACTACTGTTATTTGTGGTGTTTTATCTGAGTGCCTTCATTTTGCAATATTGTGTCTGCACTTTCATTTATAAATGCAACAACATATAGTCCTAGATTTATTTCACCTGCTCTTTCACTGTTTTATATTGTTCTATTTAAATTCCCATTTAAAGTGACACAAAGAAACTTTCAGTTTCCGCTGATTGTGGCGGCGCCAGTTGACACAAGTAGTGTTGTGCCTGAGCGAATACCACAGTTCCCATGAGGACTAGCGTGTGGCATTGTAAAATGCTGCTCCCGGTGGCATGCTGTCAGACTGAACTTGTCTACATTTAGTCAGGCACGTGCCGTGAGCTCCAGGGTTAGGTAGGCAGACAGTCGCAAATTGCGACGGACAAACCAATGACAATTTACATGTGTAGGCAGGTCAGTGCCAGCTTACTCTCACAAAATCAAGATCGTATAACACCATTAAAAAAGCTTAAACAATGACTTAATGGCAGTCCCAAGACTCTCCCAATTAACTTTATATCTCATGACCACACAGCGCATTCCTTGTTTGTGATCAAGACGCAAAATGAGTGAGAAAATGACAATTTGGACGCGGAGCTGTCTGTGGTGCTGAAACGTCTCTCTCTACAGGGCCCACACCCCAACACACATTTAATGAAAGAACACCTGAAAGCAACAACCAAAAACAACAAATAGGTTTATGCTCAACGCTCTACTGCACATATGTGCCGCTCCTCTTGCCCCTAATTCATGCCATTCACACAGTTATCACAGTGAACAGATTTAGCATGGAGTGATTCTCCACTGTCAGGTCTGGCTATCTGGGCTGTTTTTTTCATGGTGAAAAGGTCAACAAATCTCGAGTTGAAGTGATCTCAGTAATTTGTAGGATTTGTTGTGATTCTCTGCACTGTGCTTGGATTGTTTAGTGTCGGTGAAGCAGTTATTAAATCAAGAGCAAAACTTGGGAGGTTTTGTACCTCTGACATCTCTGAGAAACTCAAGACTTCTAGAGTGACTTGTTTTTTTTTTTCTTCCAGTATTTCATCGAGAGGCTACTGCATACATACATTGGTAAAAAAAAAATACATCAATTCATATCACAGTTCCAAAAGGGAGTCGTGATTAGAACTGAGAGACCAAAAAAAGCCAACCTGCGCACATATACAGCAAGACACGTGAGACAAGTTGCTATCAGACTAACGGATCAGCGGTCGCGGCTTCATCATCAGCAACTCGTCTTCACCACTAGTCGTCAGCAGAGAGGAGTGGTGGAGACGTTGAGAGAGGGGGAGGGAGTGTGTGTGGCGTGTATGTTTCATTTCAGTTCATCAGTCCATGTCGTGTGTGTGTGGTTTGGCCCGCCTCCCCTTCGCGCTCCAGCTCGGATGGTAGCTGCCGGGACAGCTTGAACAAAGCAGGCCAGAGGTGAAGTTGGGTTGCAGCTGGGAGAAAGAGAGAGGGAAGGTAGAGAGAGCAATCAATCTGTCCTTGAGTCTTCAGGGAGATGTTTAGTCTTCCAGGGGTGCCAAACACAATCAGAAGGTTCTTGTTTTGGTGTGGAAGGAGCCGTTTGACCTTCCTTTGCTCGGTTTCTCCACATTTCAGACAGAAGCTGGTTTTAACCCTCTCGGCGATGGTGACATCCAACTTGCGTCTCAATCGTCCACAACCCAAAATGTCCACCTTTCAACAGAGTTCGCACCAACGGTCAGTCTCAGCTTTTGTCCGTTGATTTGAAAAGACCGTCCTCCCTTGGACGTCTTTTGTGGTGGCGGTCTTCTTCATCCTCCAGAGGATCAGGTCGCAGCACCGACCAATCAGCAGCAGGCCGATCGTCATAAATCCGAAAATGTAATCATCCACAATGACCTTGACGGACAGGGGTGGCAGGCATGTGACCCCCCTCCACTTCTCCCGGGCGTCCATCACATACCCAGCATGCCGAGTCCCGTCCGGACAGGCAGGATCCTGCTCCTCTGCTCTTTGTTGAAAAACTCGTATCAATTGCGTGGAGAGACCAGCTGATCAGCTCCATGATATTTGGTTTGTTTGAAAAACCAAGTCAAGTGATTCCTCCAGTAAAACAGACGAGACAGAGAGCAGCGGAGACAAGAGGGAGGGAGGAGAAAAGCAGGGAATGACAGAAAAAGCGTCCATCTCCTCCGAGAGCCAGCA
The DNA here is from genome assembly GCF_902148845.1 of Salarias fasciatus. NCBI lineage: Eukaryota > Metazoa > Chordata > Actinopteri > Blenniiformes > Blenniidae > Salarias > Salarias fasciatus. The sequence goes on from NC_043764.1 coordinate 31,180,551, forward strand.
AAGAACATCATCTGTAAGTCAGAAACTGACACTGTGTGAAATACCTGGAGGATAGGATGAGGAGATAGAAACCCTGAGCAGCTTATTTCTTCCTGCCCACCTGCAGATCTGCTGGTATTCTGTTGGTACATTGGGAATAAATGCAGGTCCTCTGGGATAAAGGCCATGTCTCCACTGAAGTTTGTTTGGTTTGCATGAGCGAGCATGGCTTATTCTCCTGTCAGTGCTGCGGACTGATGAAGCATTTTACTAGTATTTCTTTTGAGTTTGCAGTGTGTCCCGACGTCGATGCAGTGAGAGAAAACTCATCATAACTGCAGCTCATGAGCCCCATGCAGACCTGACCACATTCTGATATCCCTCTACATTTTAATTACTGAAGAACACAACTTTTGCCTGAAGACATACTGATTGGTGACAGAAGGAAGTGAGACCGTCATAAGACAGGTTAGTTTTACCCTACTGATGATGTGTTGTTGCAATAGTAATCCTTACTTAATGCCCCCTAAAGACTGCATATGTTCAAATTAGTTTTTTTTTTTTTTTTTTTTTTTTTTTAAATGTTGCTCTCTGAAAACTTGTATTTAACTTCATACTTCCAACTTTTTATCAGGGACACAGAAGTGTGAACCACGAGGAGCTTCTTAAATCTGCAAGAATCTGGTGTGTTTCTGGTGTTGTGGGGCGAGAACTCATTGAAGCTGTCAGCAGTGGAGCAGTTAACTTCTGGCTTTTCTCATCTGGTAAAAAGTGAGATTGGAGGCAGAATGTGGATTTGGTCCAGCTTTTGGAACGTTGCTGATCACTCTTTCATTTTCTGCAGAACTCCTTTTAGGTGTCAGCAGTCGTTCTGTTGAAGTAGGTCTTTTTTCTTATTTTTTCCCAGCATTCTTTTCTTCATCAGTCCTGTACAGCTCAGAGCATTTGCCAAGATTGAAATCAAATGTCATCGTTGTTTTGAGATGTAAAAAAAAATTCTTTCACGGTGAAGCGATTTAAAGCTGAACCTGTGTGTCGCCTTCTTGTATCTCTGCTGCTTCGTACACAGAGAGCAGGTGACGCCACCATGTGGACGACAACATGAAGTCCTGTTCGCATGAACATTCCCACACAAAGTATGGAACTTAGCAGTCTGTACTTCATTCTTTGGAGTGAAAAAGCAAAAACCTGCAGCTGATCTGTCAGAGAGACCAGACAGGCTTCTCGGGAGGTAAAGACTCTGATTCGATGTTCTACATCATTATATGTGCATGTTTTTGCCATATACTATGACTAAGTAGGATTCATCAACACCAATGACTTATTGAGGTTCATGTGACTCATGTAATGACACACACTCTATATTCCATCCATAATACAGAGTTTGGAGCCTTTTCTCCACACTGATGATCAATGAGGCCCCTGGTTTCCAGCTGTTTGTACGTTGAGGAGCTTCACATCACATCTGTATGAGGATACCTGTCAGAGTAAATCATGTTTGTCAGTCTGTTGCTGAAACGTTGAGTCTGGGTCTCATTTCTCAGGTGAAGGCAGATTCTCTCCCAGCAGTCTGAAGCAGCTCAACAGAGAAAGTTCCAGAGCGGCTTGTTTGGAGACGGCTACTAAACACATGTTCATCACTCTGCAGACTGAGCAGTCTGGTGCTTTCCATCAATTGTACCGTAATTTGTTTGATTCCCCAGAGCTGTATTCACATCCCCATAAAATAACACTGACACACAGGCTGTTCCCCTGCTTCACCACCAGAGGGAGTGTCCCTTAGAGTGAGCAGGGTTCAACAGAAACCTGTCAGGGAGCAATGATGTGAAACACCCAGACAGATGTGACAGCTGTGTGTTGAGTCTTACAGAAACTGTTCATTACAGCTCTTTTAAAAAACCCACACGAGTTGGATCATTTATTCCAGTGTGATATAATTAATTTGTACCTTGTGATCATTCCTTCATTCCACCTCAAGAGAACAACTGTTTTTATATCTTTTTCCTTCAGGAGGGTGAAGTTCCTGTCTCCAGTCAGGAAGTCCTTATTCTACATGTCTTTCAAAACAGAAGCTCTCTGGGGTTTCATGTCTCGTCTGAAATTATTTTCTGGTTTTACTTTAATATATAAGATGGCTAATGTTAACTTCACATAATGATCAGCATCACAAACTAATGACGAGTCACTAAATCAAAAATGTTTGGACCAGTTCAGGAGGAGGCTTGTAAAGTTTGAGTGGAAGAAATATTCTGCTACAATCAGCCACTTTTAGCTTCATACAGTTCAGTGAAAATCCAGACAGCCAAAACAATGAAGAGTTTCTTGAATAAAGCATTTGATAGCAGACATCAGACATCGAGTGTTGTTACTGACCATCGCAGTCCCACATTAACATTTCAAGAATGAAACAATGGAAGAAGGAAGACAGATTTATAAAAGATGGACGGGTAAATCTGCTTCGTAACATTAAGAGGGTTAAAGACTGAGGCAGGCCGTTAGAAAGGATGTGAAAACATCAAGAAGTGAAGAGGTTTGTGACCAAACTGTGGCCCCTCTCCTGTAATAATGAAACAAACTGCTCTGTGTGTCAGACCAGGAGCCGAAGCTGCAATCTGACCCGTTGAACTTCCTCAGCTGATGGGAGCGACGGCCCTGCAGCAGTGGGCCGGTCCGGTCCGCCGGTTATCCAGGCTGGAAGAGTCACACTGCTGTGTGTAAAGTCAGAGAGAGGCAGACGGTGGGGGACGTCACTGTGAGAACTGAGCCACCTCAGCAGCTCCTCCTCCAGGTGTGGTTCAGCCAACACTTCTGTTCTCTGAGACGCTGCATCAAGAGAAGTTTCGAAGAAGGCTTACGGAGTGGGAACCACCAAACAAATGGAACTGGAAACACATCAACACAACACAAATGACCACATCACAGAAATAGATCCTGATGACTATCTATGTTCAGTTGTCAATGAGTGCAATTATTTCACTCAAGATCAGTATGAGAACATGGTTAAACCACAAGGTCAACTGTCTATAATACATTTTAAGAGTAGAAGTATGTATAAACACTTTGATGAAATCAAAGACTATTTGCAAATGTTTACTCATCAATTTAATGTTATAGCCATTTCAGAAACATGGCTGAATATCGAACGAGAAATAAATTGTTTTTTTAAATGGCTATGAATTAGTATATAATAATAGAAATAACAAATCTTCAGGTGGGGTTGCTTTATACATTCACAAATCTTAAAAATGTTGTATTGTTCCTAATATGACAATAGCAGTTGATGGAATAATGGAATGTCTAACCGTTGAAATTCAAATAGAAAAGAAGGAAAATGTTATCGTGAGCTGTGTCTATCGGACACATGGATCAAATGTTGAAATATTTAATGAATATATGGACAAACTATTTTACACCTTGAGCCATAAACCATCATTTATCTGTGGTGATTTTAATATTGATTTGTTAGATCCAGATAAGCTAAAACTCTTTGATGACTTGTGTGGTTTGTCTTTGTATCCATTCATAACAAAACCAAGTCGAATAACTTCACATAGTACAACAATTACTGACAACATCTTTTCTAACATTATGACAAATCGAACTACCAGTGGCCTTTTCATATGTGACATCTCTGACCATTTACCTATCTTTACTTTATTTGACTATGAACTAAAAAATAAAGAAAATTCATTGTTCTACAAACGAACAAAAAATGAGGAAACGATTAATGCCCTGAATAATAACTTGATGCACCAGGATTGGAGTGCTGTGTACACCAAAGTGGACGTTGATGGCGCCTATAATACATCTGTAGATATATTTATGTCATTGTTTGATAAACACTGTCCTCTTAAAGAATATCACATCAAAAACAAGTGCATAAAAAGCCCGTGGCTCACAAAAGGAACAATTAACGCATGTAAGAAGAAAAATAATTTATATAAGCTGTTTATTAAGTCCAAATCTCCTGATGCAGAAATACGATATAAAAGATATAGAAATAAATTAACTGATATTATAACAACTAGCAAGAAATTATATTATAGAAATGTATTATATGAAAACAAAAGTAATATTAAAGGTGCATTAAGGAGTTATCACGTTTTATGTGAAACAGCGCCCCCTGCAGGCCTTGGGCGTAATGCAGCTTAGTGAAAAACTCGTCCCTGTGGCTCGCGTGCACGGAAGAGAGGATCTCCTTCCTCGCTCGTTTAGAAGCGCTCAAGTAAGATTTAAGTGTCTTCTACCTGGTGGAGTCTGTGTGGAGCTGCAGTGCTAGAAGCCAGTCTGTTCTTACTTTCTGGAAGCTCCTGCTCAGTTGTTGCTCACTAAGCATCTGGCAGAGTAATGGCGGACAAAATGAAACCTAACCAGCCGGAGCGCGCATTACGTCATTCCTTTCATATTCTCCCCAAAAAACTCTGGTGCCGGACCGGCACTGTGACTTTCAAGTGACAATTTAGCGCTGTTAGAGGTACTGGTAATGAATATGTCAGGGCACATTGTACACATCGTTAAAAATGTGTAACATATTTATGGTGGAAAATAAGTATTTTTAAGGTTGAAAAACTCCTTAATGCACCTTTAAAGGAACTTGGGATGTAATTAAAAGTCTGATTAAAAAAGGATGTTCAAAATCAACGTATCCTGAACAGTTTGCTGACAAAAATAATGAAAACCATAACATGAGTGAAATAGTAAGTAGTTTTAATAAATTCTTTGTAAATATTGGTCCAGAGTTGGCTGCTGAATTTCCGAGTCGCAGAGCTGATATTAATATTAATCGGAATCCATCATCACTCTTTCTGACACCCATAAGCAAGCAGGAAGTGGTGAATGTTGCTCTCAAATGCAAAAGTAAGTCCTCCACTGACTGTCATGATATTGATATGAAATTGGTTAAAAAAGTCATTCTGAGCATTGCCAAACCCTTAACCTATACCAACAATCTCTCTTTCCAGTCCGGTTGTTTCCCAAAAAAAAATGAAAGTTGCAAAAGTAATTCCTTTGTTCAAAAATGGTAACAAACACATTTTTACAAAGTACCGGCCAATTTCTCTCTTGCCTCAATTTTCTAAAATTCTGGAAAAACTTTTTGATTCTCGGCTTGAAAGTTTTTTGGACAAACATCATGTAATAAATGAAGGACAATATGGTTTTCGTAAAGGTCGAACCACTTCAATGGCAATACTCGAAGCAATTGAAGTAATCACTAATACACTAGAACAGAAAAAATATATTGCAGGTATCTTTATTGACCTCAAAAAAGCATTTGACACAATCAATCACTCAATCCTACTAAACAAACTTGATCGCTATGGAATTCGCGGGGTAGCCGGTGACTGGATAAGTATCTTATGAACAGAACACAGTATGTCAAAATGGGGCAGCACACATCTAAGCAACTTGACATTGCTTGTGGCGTCCCTCAGGGGTCGGTGCTGGGGCCAAAACTATCTAACATATATATAAATGATATTTTTAACGTATCCCAGTCCTTGAAACTCATTCTCTTTGCAGATGACACGACAATGTTCTGTAGTAGTGAAAATTATGATGAGCTGGTGAATACAGTAAATGAGGAAATGAACAGAATAAAACACTGGTTAGTCATAAATAAACTATCTTTAAGCTTAAACAAACCTACAGTAATGATGTTCAGTACTTTTGATAGTAATTTAGAACTAGAATTAATTATTGATGGTGTCCAAATTGAAACTGTAAAAGAGAATGCCTTTCTAGGAATTATGATTGACAATAAACTATCATGGAAAGCTCACATCAAACACATAAAAACAAAAATTTCTAAAAGTATTTCAATTATAAACACAGTGAAATTTTACCTTGATGAAAATGCACTCCGTACTTTATACTGCACATTGGTACTCCCATACTTCATGCGTGTTGAAGTATGGGGAAATAACTACCAGTGTGTGATTGATCCTAGTCAAATTACAGAAACGAGCAGTGCGGATTATTCACAAGGTCGGATTTCGGGAACACACTCACAATCTGTTTATTCAGTCTAAGTTGCTCAAATTCAACGATCTGGTAAAATATAATACCTTAATCACTCTATATAAGGCTTTCAATAAATCATTGCCATCTAACTTACAGCAATTCTTCATAAAGAAAAAATACATTCATAATTTGAGAGGATATGGGAAATTCACAATCTCTCAAACTCGAACTCAACTCAAACGTTTTTGTGTGTCTGTATGTGGAGTGAAACTTTGGAACAAATTGGATACCCAACACAAGCAATGCCAAAATATTCATAGATTTAAAATTCTCTATAAACACATGATCTGGTCACAATATAAAAAAAGTGGATCCTATATTGACAACTCTACCTTGATGCATTAGTTTCATATGTGTGTTTCCTTACCTTATCGGTATATTGTCCATTACCATTGCTGGTATAGTCTTTTTTACCATTGTTGGCATTGTTCATAACCCCTTACCATTGTTGATGTAATAATCATCTGTTGCCTATGGTAACATCATCACGTTCAAACACTTCTGTTATTGTTAATTATATCAGCCGTATTTATATAGATCCTTTCAGTGATAACCGCTTTGCTTCCACTGTGTCGCAGAAATTACAGGATGTGACATAAGAGTTATGTTTAATACTGATGTAAACTGAGGTGGGATTAAATAAGCTTTTTCTTCTTTCCACTCCTTTTCAGGCACTATTTTTGTTCTGTTTTTTTGTTGTTGTTGTATGTAAATATACATTGTTCCTTTTTCAGTTATTGTTGTTATGATATTTGTGTTTTTGTGACCTGTAATGTTATTGCCTGAAATAAATGATTAATAAACTAAGATTCCCATGGCAGAAAGTGAAAAGCAGAAAACTGTGTTTATATGTCCTCTGGGGTCTTTCCAGTTCGAGCGAATGCCCCAAGGGATCACTGGAGCCCCGACGTTCCAGAGGCTCATGGGAAAAGCAGAGGGAGACATGGATCCTCCTTCGAAGTCGGCTCTTCCTGTCATTGTGAAGCAGGATTCACTGAGCGTTGGACTGTTCTCCCCTAACAGGGAACGTGAGCCGGTCTGGACCGCGGGGAGACAGGCTGGTTTGACCTGCTGATGGTGTGTTGTTCCAACAGTAATCCTGCTCTGGAGGAGAGTGACGGGCGGAGGCTGCCTCGCCAACGTCTGGTCCAGGAGGGTACCTGCAGTACCCAGGGTTCCTTGCTGCCCTGCATCTTGACTACGAGGGAAGAGAAGGGTGTTTGCACTCCTCCCTTGCTCCCAACAATTGAATCCTATATTTTTAGTAGAAGCTGTGTTGTTGTGTCTTTTCAGGCTCTTGGGAATGGCTGAGTGAACTCCCCTCCCAGCAGAGACGCCGTCAGCTCCTGCTCTGCGTTTGGCCGGACGCCGGCCGGCGTTTCCACGGCCTCCTCCACCGGCGTCTGGGTCTGCTCCGCTGGCCTGAGGGCGTCAAGGTCAGAGTCCCTGAGAGGAGAGGTCAGGGCTGACTTTGTGCAGCGCTGTGTGTCAGCTGCAGCTGTTTTAACAAGATTTAGAAATAAAGGTCAGTGGAGTTGAATCACAGAATCTGTTTAACTTGGTGTTCAGGTGTTCAGAACGATCACCAGCATCGACTCTTTCTTCTAATGTATTTGGTATAATTGTCATATTGGAAATCTTACTTATTTTACAACCTCTGCTCCATGTTCCATGTTCTGTCTTCCCTTTTGTTCATATTTATCATTTTATCTTGGGATTATAGCCACAGTCCTGAACTCTCTTTAAGTCTCTGCAGGTTGGAGTGTTGGCATCACATTTAATGTATCCAGATTTAATGAACTTTCTAATAAATGAACTGCAGGGAAAATTATTGGTTTCATGTCAGGATTCTCTAACTTTTCACGATGTACTTCACCTGAGAACTTATTGATCTTCATTGTATTAGAGGTGAGCGGTTCACAGAGGAGACGTGAGGAATGTTTATTGTAGTTTTTGAACAGATGAATCCTCTCTCTACATCTTAACATTTAGCTTTTTATCTGTCAGAAGAGAGATTCTCTATTGTCTGTTCCAAAATAACATGTATTTTATTTTATTTTGGATTTTTTTTTTATAAAGATATTCTCAATTTCCTCAGCTCTTTAAATAAAAATGTAAATAAAATCCTGAAACAGATGGAAAAGTCACAGTAATATGAATACATAAAGGAAAGATAAATCTCATTTTATTTAGTTAAATCTTTTATTTTGATGACTTGGGATATTTTCAAACCTTCAGTTTCAGTCAATATTCACGACTTTTCCTCCGGTGACCACTGGAGGGCGCTCCAGTCAAACAAGCCTCTTCACTGTCAGTGACAGGTGGACCAGAGGTCAGAGAAACACTTTGAACGGGAGGGTCACAGGAGTCATTCCCACAGGTCACCACTGTAGAGGCCTGAGCATGACCTTTGACCCCCAGCAGCAGCCTACAGTGTGGCCATCCCACTGGGTCCTTGAAATACAATGTGTTCATGTGCAAAATGAATTTTAATGCAAGGTTTTTTTCAGAGAATGCTTCAAATAATTTTAGAAGTCAGCAAAGCAGCAGTGTGGATACAGACGTCGCTCCTCCAGCTGGAAGGAAAACTCCTCCAGTAAAAGCAGCAAAATGTACAAAACCCAAAACCAGTGAAGACGGCACGTTGTGTAAATCGTAAATAAAAGCAGAATACAGTGATTTGCAAATCCCTTTCAACCTATATTCAATTGATTACAGTGAAAAGACAAGACACTTCATGTTCGAACTGGTAAACTGTTATTTTTTGCAAATATAAGCTCATGTTGAATTTGAAGCCTGCAACATGTTTCAAAACAGCTGGCACAGGTGGCAAAAAAAAGACTGAGAAAGTCGAGGAACGCTCATCAAACACTAGTTTGGAACATCCCAGGCTAATGGAGAACAGGTGGGGCCATGATTGGGTGTAAAAGCAGCTTCCCTGAAATGCTCAGTCATTCACCACTTTGTCAACAGATGCGTGAGCAAATTGTGGAAGTTTAAGAACAACAGGAACACTTCAGAAAACCACTGTCAGTTACTACAGTTTGTCACTACATCAGGAAGGGCCAGCTCAAACTCTACTATGCAAAGCGAAAGCCATTTATCGGCAACACCACGAAACGCCGCCGGCTTCGCTGGGCCCGAGCTCGAGGAAAAGACCCAGCTGGACTGTTACAGGCACACAGTTCAAAAGCCAGCGTCTGTGATGGTCTGGGGGTGGAGTGGCCAAGGCCTGGTGGGTAACTGACACGTCTGTGAACACACCATTAAAGCTCGTGTCCGGAGTTTTGAAGCGGCGGGCTTTGGGCGGTGAGCTGCGAGCGGTGGGCGGGGCCGACTGGCAGTGCAAGTCGAAGGGCGCTCGGATTTTTCGCTGGAAACGCTTGCTGCCGGCCGCCCGCCACGCCATCGCGGTCATACCGTAAGTAGGATTCATCAACACCAATGACTTATTGAGGGTCATGTGACTCATGTAATGACACACACTCTATATTTCATCCATAATACAGAATTTAAAGCCTTTTCTCCACACTGATGATCAATGAGGCCCCTGGTTTCCAGCTGTTTGTACGTTGAGGAGCTTCACATCACATCTGTATGAGGATACCTGTCAGAATGAATCCTGTTTGTCAGTTTGTTGCTGCCACGTTGAGTCTGGGTCTCATTCCTCAGGTGAAGGCAGATTCTCTCCCAGCAGTCTGAAGCGACAGCAGCTCAACAGAGAAAGTTCCAGAGCGGCTTGTTTGGAGACGGCTACTGAACACATGTTCATCACTCTGCAGACTGAGCAGTCTGGTGCTTTCCATCAATTGTACCGTCATTTGTTTGATTCCCCAGAGCTGTATTCACATCCCCATAAAATAACACTGACACACAGGCTGTTCCCCTGCTTCACCACCAGAGGGAGTGTCCCTTAGAGCGAGCAGGGTTCGACAGAAACCTGTCTGGGAGCAATAATGTGAAACACCCAGACAGATGTGACAGCTGTGTGTTGAGTGTTACAGAAACTGTTCATTACAGCTCTTTAAAAAAACCCACACGAGTTGGATCATTTATTCCAGTGTGATATAATTAATTTGTACCTTGTGATCATTCCTTCATTCCACCTCAAGAGAACAACTGTTTTTATATCTTTTTCCTTCAGGAGGGTGAAGTTCCTGTCTCCAGTCAGGAAGTCCTTCTTCTACATGTCTTTCAAAACAAAAGCTCTCTGGGGTTTCATGTCTCGTCTGAAATTATTTTCTGGTTTTACTTTAATATATAAGATGGCTAATGTTAACTTCACATAATGATCAGCATCACAAACTAATGACGAGTCCGAGATGGTCTGGGGGTGGAGTGGCCAAGGCCTGGTGGGTAACTGACACATCTGTGAACACCCCATTAAAGCTGAAATACAGGTTTTGGAGCGTCATATGTTGCCATCCAAGCAACGTCTTTTTCATGGACGCCCCTGCTTATTTCTGCAAGACAAACCAAGCCACATTCTGCTCGTGTTACAACAGCGTGGCTTCACAGAAACAGAACGCGGGTTCCAGACTGGCGCGCCTGGAGTCCAGACCTGTAGACCTCTCCCGCATTGAAAATGTGTGGCGCGTTATGAAGTCTAAAATTCAACAACGGAGACCCCGGACTGTTGAACAACTTAAGCTGCACATCAAGCAAGAATGGAAAAGAATTTCACCCAAAAAGCTTCAACAATGGGTCTCTTCAGTTCCCCGGCGTTTACTGAGTGTTGTTCAGAGGAGAGGCGATAAAACACAGAGGCAGAACTGCCCCTGTGACGACTTCTTTGCCATGTGTTGCTGCCATTAAATTCTAAGTTGATGATTATTTGCCAAACAAAATAAAGTTTCTCAGCTCAAACATGAAATATCTTGTCTTTGCAGTGTATTCAAATGAATATAAGTTTAGAAGGATTTGCAAATCATTGAACTCTGTTTTTATTTACGATTTACACAACGTGCCATCTTCACTGGTTTTGGGTTTTGTAGTTGGAGCAAAAAGCAGCTCTGAAAGTTCCAGCTCCCTGAAAATGAATGAATTTGTCCTAAAAAAGGAAAGAATATCAACTGCATGAATGTTCAATTGAGTAAAACAAATTATAACTGATGTATGATGATTAACGAGAGCAGAAACTCCTGAAGAGGAGTGATGAAGATCTGACTCTGATCAAACCAGAAGAGGCCAAAGAAAAGTAAAACTGAGAAGAAAAAGAAAAACAATCTGAGCAGTAAAATTAATTTCGTTAAATCTGTGAAATCAACAACAAAGTTTGAATCTTCACAAAAAAACATTTTCTCCTGAAGTCAAAAATATTTATTCAAGCAGCAAAACACAGATTTTTTAATATGTTAAAAAGTAAATAGTTTAGAGAAAGAATAATCTTGTTTGGCCAATAAACTGTGGGACAAATGTCCTTTAATAGACGAGAAGGATATTTTTAAGAGTGTTTGAAATGTTACACGAGAGAGAAAGCTCAGGTCGGAACAAAATGACAAAATTCCCTTAAAGTAACTAAAGTAATCTGAAGTAACACATGAACAAGGTCTTGAAAGTTTTCCCTTTAATCCAGGTTAATCGGACTGATTCCAGCCGGGACGTCTCCGACTGGCTGCACACACACTTCTGATCTGCTTCCACATCCTGCAGAGTGAACCGGCTGGGTGTGGTTACCATGACGACGTTCTAAATGTCACTCTCCGTGTCTCTCAGCTCAGGACGGCGATGAGCGGAGATAAAGATCTCGATGTGCACGTGAGCGTTCACACCAGTGTGAGCCGTTTGTCACGCCGGGGCGTGAAGCGGGGTGACCTTTCCCTCCGTCTCTCCCGGAGAGCCGGCGAGCAGGTGTTTGTTCCGTCAGACCGACGGGTTCTCTTCCCGGTCAGGAACCCGGATCCCTCACGGCGAAGCGGCCGGCCTGAAGAGACATGGACGCCACAGAACCAGACGACCGGTCGGCGAATCTGGGGCTGCAACCAAGCCTCTTTCGAGCCAGTTTTGGACCGTGGACCTTATGTTTGACAACCCCAATTTAGAGAGAAGGTCCCTTGCCGTCGCGCTGCAGGAACGTTGAGTTTGACCTTTCACACTCCTTCGGCTCCTTTACATTCTGACCACAGACGGCCGAGACCTGCAGAGCTGTCGATCCCGACGGCGTGCGGCGGCGTGCACGGTGAGTGGCGGCGTGCATGGCGAGCGAGGTGTGTATATTTTCGTTTTTCTTGGTGTTTCATTGATCATTATCGTGGTGGTAGTGTGGAGCTCTGCAGCTGGTGCTGGGTGGCTGTGGTCTCATGTCCAGGCTTGGGTGGATATTTCGGTTGTAATGTCGGTTTCATGTGTATATTTGAAGGTTTAAAGATATTTGTGTTTTGTGCAATGTGTATATTTGTTTATTGTGTAAGTTTCTGTTTATTAAAATGTATATTTGTATGTTTTCAGCTCTCACGTTTGGGGTTTGGGTGTTAAAGTGAATAAACCCTGAGCATTAAGAAGGAACTGTTGTGCTGTCCTCGTTTCCATCACGCTGAGGGAGGTAAAAGTCTGGACGTGGACAACGTGACAACACCTGGCGACGGCGGCCCTTGGTATTCGAGATGATGGAGATCAAGGGTTCCTGTAGACCAGACGGGTCTGCAGAAAACACATGATGATGTGAATTCACAAGACTGGAGCAGTGTACTTATTAATGTTGATTTATAGTGATTGTTTAACAATGTTTTTTGTATTTTGTTTTTTGCAAAAGAAATCTGTTCGGTTTCTTAAAAAAAAAAAAAGGTGCCTGACTGCTAAAAATGTGCACTGTTTTGTAAATTGTTTTATAAGAAGTTGAACTCCATTTGATTAAAACGTTTATCTTTGGCAGCTCTCTTGTTTTTGCATGTCTGTCACAGTGAGGTGTTTGGAGTGAGGAAGTGTAATAATAATGCGTTCATCTTCATGTAATGTGATGGCTGGTGGTGGTGGTTTTGATGGAAACTCTGATCTCCTGACAGATACAGTGTGCTGTTCAGAGACTGGATCACAGACACTGATGGGGTTTGCTGCATTTTTGGTGCAAGTTTGTGGGGTAATGTGAAAGTTTCCGAGTAACAGGCTAAATACTGAGTAATTACCATGTAATAACATGGAAACAGACCTCACTTCCTTTTACAGTACAAATCCACTTTAATAACTATGTAATTTCCAGGTAAATATTTTTCTATTTACTGGGTAATAAATGAGTAATTACCATGTAATAACATGGAAACAGACCTCACTTCCTTTTACAGTACAAATCCACTTTAACAACTATGTAATTTCGAGGTAGGTATTTTTGCAGTTCCTGGGTAACGAATAAGTAGTTACCAGGTAATAGTGTGGAAACAGGCCTCACTTCCTTTTGCAGTAGTCTACAGTTCAACCGTAATTACCAGGTAAATGTTGTAGTTACTGGGAAGTTACCAGGTAAGTAGTAAAAAACACTTGACTAATAGGGAAATGCATAGCGAACACACCTAGCAGTACCAAGTAATACCTAGTAAAAAGTCTACATTTCCCAATGATTACATGGCAATTACTTAGCAATTACTTAGTAAGTACTTGGCAATTACCGACATAGTTGCTATATACATTATAATTACCCAGTAATTAATACTCACTACCAGGTAGTTACTTGGTATTTGCCTGGAATTGGCTTGGTAATTACTCTAAAAGTACTAGGTAATTAGCAACAGTTACCCTGTAATTACATGGTAATTTTACAGTAACTTCTCCTTATTACATGGTACTTACCCTGCAATTACCACGTTAATAAATGGTAATTACCGTACTGTAAAAGGAAGCGTTACCAAAATCACTAATGATCTCCTCCTCTCTTCTGATTCCGGCCATCTGAACATCCTCATCCTCCTGGACCTCACTGCAGCTTTCGACACCATCAGCCACTCCATCGTCCTGTCTCGCCTCAAATCCACCCTCAACATCACCGGCTCCGCTCTGTCCTGGTTTCAGTCATACCTCTCCGATCGTCAACAGTTCGTCCACACACTGTAAAAAAGAATGAGTTGACTCAACTTAACTAAATCAAGTCATGTTGTTGCTTTGACCGAGTTAATTTGAGTCAACTCAAAGTGTTAATTTAACTAGACAACAAAGTACAAGTTGATGCAACGTGCAGTCTGTTGACTCAACTTCCTGTATCAAGTAAGTTGGACTAGAAAATATTATTTAGGGTAACTTAGAGATGTTGGTTGAATGTATTTTATCAAGTTCCTATAAACGTTGCTCTAGTTGGCGCGACAATAAATATACAATTGATACAACTAACGGTTTGTTGACTCAACTTCCTGTATCAAGTAATGTGGACTGGAAAAGATTAATTGAGAGAACTGAAGAAGATGTTGGTTGAACTTTTTTTATCAAGTTTTTTTTTTCACTTTTATTAGCAGGTTACTTGTGGCTTCGAGAAATTGATGGATTTACCTTTTCTTGGTCCCTAGGGTTGCCAAAATGATTTGTTTTTTGTTGTAGCTTTAAATGTGAAAATACAGATAAAAATAAGCAAGCTAATACCTATCAATAAACTACATGACAAAAAGCCAGTCAAACTATAATTATATCTTAGAAATTTCAACACCAGAAAAAATTGCTGAACAAGATCTTTCAATCAAGAGCCTTTATTAAAACCTTAACTCCAGCTCCAACCAGGTTTGCTTTAAAATAAAGATGAATGGATGTGGAGACATAAAAAAAGATCATACCTGGGGCTGCCCAAAAACTGATATTGCACATCCCACACAAAAATGTGAATTCTTTTTATTCTTTTGAATAAAAACAATAAGTCACTGAGGTACATCAAATACAAAAGAGAAAAATGCATATCTGAGAAACTTGCTCAAAATTCTGTTTCTGAAAACATTCAAACATTGGTGAAATGTCCACTCTTTTGTTTCTGTAACATCTCAAGTATTCGTGTTTCACCAATAAAGCAGAAGATGAACATGAACATGAAAACTAAGTGGTGTGACACACTGAAGGATGATACTTGTCTTTTCCTCTTACTAAATAGTGTAAAAATAATAATTCCTCTCAGACATACAGACAAAAATAAAAACTTGCATACCCTCTTTAAATTGCATGTTTTTCCAGCTTATTCAGGCCTGGTCAAAAACTGAAATAAGTGTTCACTTGTTCACAAAAAAAAAAAATAAAAAAAAATAAAAAAATAAAAAATGTGCATCTTTCCTCTGAGGGGAGAAAAACTATTCTGAGATCAGCCAAATCCATTCTGAGTCACAAACCTTACCCAAAAGTCAGCCTGAAAATGCAAACATTCAAACATGACAGTTACACAAAATACACTACAAATTAGTGTCTGCAAGAAACAGTAACTCCAGAGAGGGCAACAGATATCTGAAAGAAGATGAAAAAAGAGGACCCACAGAGAGGCTTTACATTTCAGTTCCTCTTGCTTAATAGTGCAATGGACAGATGGAAGTAATATGAAAATACTTCCTGAGGGTCAAATGCAGAAATGCAGTTCATTCTTCAGAGAGTGGACTCGGGGAGGGCACGCCTCAGACCCGATTCCCATAAATAGGCGCTGAACCACCTCAAAAGTATGTTTCAAGTCTTTTGGGTAGTCAAGGTTCAGCATGTACAGCAGGCCCATCAAGTTCACTAAAGCTTTGGGAACATCACCTAGATGCCGCATGACGACCTGTTCCTCAATGACAACAGCAACATCGTTGTAGGACACTGGAAGGGGCTCCTTCATATCCTCGACAACCAAAAGGATTCCGATCACCATTCCTTTGATGATGTTCCCCTCAGGATCTGTTGGCTTCAAGTAAAAACAAACAAAACAAAAAGGTACCTGAGCTTCAGACACACTATGCCATAATAAATACACAGAGTATGCTTGAAGTAATTTGTGTAAATGCTGCTCATTGTGGACCAGTTCTTATATCACTGAAAAACATTTTGCTCTTACCTCACACCGCTTCATCAATGTAGCAGGATTTTTTTTCATGTACCATGGCAGTCCCTGCAAAACTGCAGTTCTCTTCCTTTGGTTTGAAGCCTGAAAATAAACAATCCATGAATTGAGTTGATATCACAACAATGATTATTGTCGGTCCTCAGATGATGGAAGCTGAGCTTTCAGTTCAAGAGAGGTTATTTAAACTAACCATCTGATTGGCAAATTTGATTCAACAAACTCATAGTTTCTCTCCATCTCACATTTTCCTATTCATTCAGTCTGTATCAAAGTACATCCAATCCAATCCAAGTACATTATGTAGATGTTTACTGTCAGTCATAATCTTAACTATGGCTGCCAATACCGATACTGATAACGGCCACAGTGGAGAGGACAGTTCCTTGCCTGATGGCTGTGCTTCAGTTTATAATGGACAATTATAGTTTGTTGGTTTGGCGAAGTGAAATGGCAAAACTTACAGGGCCACCTCACTGAAAGGAATTTCCCCCAAATAGTACGGTCTGCAGTTAAGACAAAACTAATCCTGTAGAGAACAGAGAAATGAAAAAATATAAAACTGTTATCAGCACAAACCACACTAAATTCAGTGAAACAACTAAAGTGAAGCAATAAGTTCTTTATTGTGTATTATTAATTGTGCAAAACAATGGGCATTACTACAAGCCTCTGAAAAAAATGCACAGTTCATGATTTGAAGACTTTAAACTTGGAAACTTCAAATTAAAGTATCCATGTTTGAATGTATTTTAAGTTTAAATAATCATGCATTTATTTGAAGATGGACTCGCTTAGCCATGTCACTTTTTACCCTACCTTACAAATTTGAGTGTTTGATTTATCACTTTTTGGATTGCGTTTGACTTTAACGGAGCTACAGCCTTATGGCTTCACACAATCACTTTTCACAGTTAGCGTCCGTCATGTTCTGTTTGCTGTGGCGCTCTGACGCTAGCCTGGCACGCCAGACTGTCTCTCCATGCTCAGGGATACATGGGGAAACATGTCTTGTGTGTCACACATGAAGTCAGTCTGGCATGCCAGGCTACTCTGACATGCTTATACCGGCGCGATCAGCGCACATGACACATGTGAAGCATGGAGGAGCCTCAACACCATCCGAACCGCATCCGTCCTCTCACCGTCCGCTCCGGTCATTAGAACGTAACACCGTATCTCTCCCGCCGGCCGCCCCCGGAGCGCCGAGCACCGCGCTTCAGCTTGCGTTTCAGCCCGGAGCACCGTCTGCAACCCCCCCCCCCCCCCCCCCCCCCCCCCCCCAGACGCATCCTCCGCACCCACCACCATCCAAAATGTCGCACATTTCGGCCCGTCCGGCGGTTCGTTGCGTAGCCGCCACCACCATTAGTTCCACCGAAAATTCTCTTCCTACTAATTAATTCATTCCACTAACCGATTTCAGCGTTAGCTAGTTGGTGCTACATGCCAACACCTTTCCGAACACGAACCACACATGAAATATTCATCACTGTTTATTTTGACGGACCATTTCACTCTGAAATACATTGCTGCACAAGTCAACATTACCTACAGATGTAATAATTTTGCTAAAATAATGTTTAATGTACTTACTTGAACGGCTCTCTGACTCGCCTCCAAGGGAAAAAGATGGCGGCGCCTCGGATCCTCAGCGTTCGTCTTCCCGCGTGACGTCACACTGCCTGCGCATGCGTGTTGATGACATAGCCACCAGCACGTATTTTCTGAAGTTCACTCAACGTATTATTGTGGGTTTTTAACAAATTTCCACACCTTTTTTAAGTTGAAGTTGTTGTAACTCTGATTACTGTGTTGTAATGTCCAATGAGTTCTTTGAGCTTGACAACAATAGTCCATCTGACTAAAAGTCCAAATTTCTTTTTACAGTGCATCAACCGCTGCTCCTCCTCCATAGCCCCCCTGCCACAGGGCGTTCCCCAAGGTTCGGTGCTTGGTCCTCTCCTCTTCATCCTCTACATCCTCCCCCTTGCCAACATCATCCGTTGTCACGGTCTCCACTTCCACTGCTATGCTGACGACATACAACTTTAAATCTCCACCACATCCATACACCCCAACATCCACTCCACCCTCACCCAGCGCCTCACAGACATCAAAACATAGATGAATCACAACTTTTTCAAACTAAACAGTGACTAAACAGACATCACCGGTCCTCACAACATCACCAAATCTGCACAACAGTTCACCTTAAAGCTGGTGTCCGGAGTTTCCGTTTGTTTCCAACGTATGTATAATTTTTCAACAGAGCTTAAATGTGTCAGTCTAGTTCGATACTACAGCATAATATTAGCATAAAGCAATATAAAAATTTATTTATGAGCCCCGCCTTCCTCTCATAGACCCCCATGTTACCTGAAAAAGCGGCGGTCAGCTTCAGCCAATAGATTTCGAGCTTCCGCATTCTCGTGTTGTCAATCAAAGTGTGGAGCAGCCAGAGAGCACGGCCGCTCGCCCAGCAGAGGTGAGTTAGCTATCAGCAGCGGCCGCGCTTACCTCGGATATATCCATGGTCTGTTGCACATCCACCGAAAACAGCTGAACATGTAGGATGCTGTAGGACTCGGAGGCTCTCATTTTCACCCGACGGATAATTTGCGTGCACAATTAAAGGGGCGTGGCTTCGTCGCTCATGAAAGCAGAGGGAGGGGGAACCTCCAGACATTGGATTAAAAAAACCTCTCGTTCAAAACTCTGGACACGAGCTTTAAATTTTAATAACTCCACACTCACTCCATCCCTGCTGATCCGCAACCTCGGTGTTCTCCTCGACCCCACTCTATCATTTGACCCCCACATCAAACACAGAACCCGGACTGCATTCTTCCACCTCAAAAACATAGCTCGACTCCACCCATCACTCTCCTTCTCTGCTGCTGAAACTTTAGTCCATGCTTTCATCACTTCCAGAATCGACGACTGCAACAGCATTCTCTACGGTACACCATCCAAAACCCTCAATAAACTACAGTACATTCAAAACTCCGCTGCCCGCCTCCTCACCCACACCCGCTCCTGTGAACACATCACCCCTGTCCTCCACCAGCTCCACTGGCTCCCCGTCCCTCAGCGCATCCACTTCAAACTCCTCCTGATCACCTTCAGAGCTCTCCATCATCTGGCCCTCCATCCCTCACAGACCTGCTCCACCTCCACACTCCATCTCGCTCCCTCCGCTCCTCCACCTCCACCCTGCTGTCCCTGCTGTAGGACCAGGCTCCCAACCTGGGGAGACAGAGCCTTCTCCATCGCCGCCCCCACCCTCTGGAACTCACTGCCCCAACCTCTCCGTGACTGCTCCGACCTCCCCACCTTCAAGAAAGAACTCAAAACCCATCTATTCAGAATTGCTTTTGATGTTTGATGTTTTTTTTTCTTCTGTTGATTTTATGCTGCTGTGTTTTATTTATCTTGTTGTATTGTGAGGTGACTTTGAGTGTCTTGAAAAGTGCTATACAAATAAAATGTATTATTATTATTATTGTTATTATTATTATTATTATCATTGTTATTATTATTATTATTATTCCTTTCTGGCTGGTTTTCTTGCTGCTTCCTGACTTTGTTTCTCAGTGTTTCATTTAATGTCTGCTCATCCTGGACTTCATGTGTCTGTGACACAGAAAGAGAGCTGTGTCAAGAGTCACTTTGTCCTGTCGGGATGTGGACGCCGTGACGGCTCTGTGCAAAATTTAATCCACCAATTCTGTATTTTCATACAACAACTTCATTCAACTCCTCATATTTCCAGAAGATCTGAAGGTAGTCTTAGTTTCAAGGTGAACTGCAGTCAGTACACACTTTGGTCTTCCTTGATTGTGCAATTTTGGCATAATAACAAACAACATAACAGTAATAAAGACTACTGTGTGATAAAACGGTCATTAAATCAGATCATCAGTGGAAAATTCAACTCTCAGGGTTGGAGGACGTCTTTTCCTGTCAGAACTTCTTGTTATTTAATTACTGATTAATGATCAGGATCATCTATCCCTGCGCCTTCGGGTCGGGGATAGGTGCCTCACTGTTGTCTCGGCTTACGGGCCGAACAGCAGTGCAGAGTACCCGGCCTTCTTGGAGTCCCTGGGAGGGGTGCTGGACAGTGCTCCGACTGTGGACTCCATTGTTCTACTGGGGGACTTCAACGCCCACGTGGGCAGCGACAGTGAGACCTGGAAGGGGGTGATTGGATCGCACGGCCTCCCCGATCGGAACCCGAGTGGTGTTCTGTTATTGGACTTCTGTGCTAGTCACAGTTTGTCCATAACGAACACCATGTTCGAGCACAGGGGTGTCCATAAGTGCACTTGGCACCAGGACACCCTAGGTCGGAGGTCGATGATCGACTTTGTTGTCGTGTCATCTGACCTCCGGCCGCGTGTTTTGGACACTCGGTTGAAGAGAGGGGCAGAGCTGTCGACCGATCACCACCTGGTGGTGAGTTGGATTCGCTGGCGGAGGAGGAAACCGGACAGACTTGGCAGACACAAACGTGTTGTGAGGGTCTGCTGGGAACGTCTGGCGGAACCCTCTGTCAGCATGGCTTTCAACTCCCACCTCCGGGAGAGCTTCTCTCATGTCCCGAGGGAGGCTGGGGACATTGAGTCCGAGTGGACCATGTTCTCCACCTCCATTGTCGAAGCAGCTGCTCGGAGCTGTGGTCGTAAGATCTCCGGTGCCTGTCATGGCGGCAACCCCCGAACCCGGTGGTGGACACCGGAAGTAAGGGCTGCCGTCAAGCTGAAGAAGGAGTCCTATCGAGCCTTGCTGGCTCATGGGACTCCCGAAGCAGCTGACGGGTACCGGCAGGCCAAGCGAACTGCAGCCCGAGCAGTTGTGGAGGCAAAAACTCG
The DNA here is from genome assembly GCF_902148845.1 of Salarias fasciatus. Taxonomy (NCBI): domain Eukaryota; kingdom Metazoa; phylum Chordata; class Actinopteri; order Blenniiformes; family Blenniidae; genus Salarias; species Salarias fasciatus. The sequence continues at coordinate 31,201,413 of NC_043764.1, forward strand.
GGTCTGGGAGGAGTTCGGGGAGGCCATGGAGGAGGACTATCGGTAAGCCTCGAAGAAATTCTGGCAAACCGTCCGGCGCCTCAGGAGGGGAAAGCAGGTCTCCGCCAACACTGTTTACAGTGGAGGTGGGGAGCTGCTGACCTCAACTGGGGATATTGTTGGACGGTGGAAGGAATACTTCGAGGACCTCCTCAATCCCGTCGCCACGTCTTCCGTGGAGGAAGCAGAGGCTGAGGTCTCAGAGGTGGACTCGTCCATCACCCAAGCTGAAGTCACTGAGGTGGTTGGCAAGCTCCTCGGTGGCAAGGCACCGGGGGAGGACGAGATTCGGCCTGAGTACCTTAAGTCTCTGGATGTGCAGGGACTGTCTTGGTTGACACGTCTCTGCAACATCGCGTGGCGGTCGGGGACGGTGCCTCTGGATTGGCAGACCGGGGTGGTGGTCCTCCTGTTTAAAAAGGGGGACCGGAGGGTGTGCTCCAACTATAGGGGGATTACACTCCTCAGCCTCCCCGGGAAAGTCTATTCCAGGGTACTGGAGAGGAGGATCCGACCGATAGTCGAACCTCGGATCCAGGAGGAACAATGCGGTTTTCGTCCTGGTCGTGGAACAGTGGACCAGCTCTATACCCTCCATAGGGTGCTCGAGGGTTCGTGGGAGTTTGCCCAACCAGTCCACATGTGTTTTGTGGATTTGGTGAAGGCATTTGACCGTGTCCCTCGTGGTGTCTTGTGGGGGGTGCTCCGGGAATACGGAGTCCGGGGCCCCTTGTTAAGGGCCGTCCGGTCTTTGTATGACCGGAGTAGGAGTCTGGTCCGCATTGCCGGCAGTAAGTCGGACCTGTTCCCGGTGCATGTTGGACTCCGGCAGGGCTGCCCTTTGTCACCGGTTCTGTTCATAATCTTCATGGACAGAATTTCTAGGTGCAGCCAGGGGCCGGAGGGGGTCCGGTTCGGGAACCACAGGATTTCATCTCTGCTTTTTGCAGATGATGTTGTCCTGTTGGCTTCATCGAACCCGGACCTACAGCATGCACTGTAGGCGGTTCGCAGCCGAGTGTGAAGCGGCAGGGATGAGGATCAGCACCTCCAAATCCGAGGCCATGGTCCTCGACCGGAGGAAGGTGGCTTGCCCCCTCCAGGTTGGTGGAGAGACCCTAGCCCAAGTGGAGGAGTTCAAGTATCTTGGGGTCTTGTTCACGAGTGGGGGACGGATGGAGCGTGAGATTAACAGGCGGATCGGTGCAGCGGCTGCAGTGATGCAGTCGTTGTATCGGTCTGTCATGGTGAAGAAGGAGCTGAGCCGAAAGGAGAAGCTCTCGATTTACCGGTCAATCTACGTTCCCACCCTCACCTATGGTCATGAGCTTTGGGTCATGACCGAAAGGACAAGATCCCGGATACAAGCGGCCGAAATGAGCTTCCTCCGTAGGGTGGCTGGGCGCTCCCTTAGAGATAGGGTGAGGAGCTCAGTCACCAGGGAGGAGCTCGGAGTAGAGCCACTACTCCTCCACATCGAGAGGAACCAGCTGAGGTGGCTCGGACATCTGTTTAGGATGCCTCCTGGACGCCTCCCGAGGGAGGTGTTCCGGGCATGTCCCACTGGGAGGAGACCCCGGGGAAGACCCAGGACACGCTGGAGAGACTATGTCTCTCGGCTGGCCTGGGAACGCCTTGGGATCCTCCCAGAGGAGCTGGAGGAAGTGTCTGGGGACAGGGAAGTCTGGGCATCCCTGCTGAGACTGCTGCCCCCGCGACCCGGCCCCGGATAAGCGGTAGAAAATGGATGGATGGATGGATGATCAGGATCAAAAAAAGATCATTTTGTTAAAAAACACATTTTAGAACAGAATTCCCTGTGATTGCAGTGGAAACAAACTAAATGGAGAAAATATGCTTCAGTGTTATAATAAACACTAATATTAAAGCATCTGAAAAACATTTGATTATTTGGCACGAGACAGGGCAGGTGTGGAGTTGGTCAAGCTGTTTGAAGGTGGAGGAACCTCCTCCCGAAGACCCTCGATTAGATCGTCTCTGTAACACCCAGCTCATGAGATCAGTTTAAAAGAAGGAAACACTGTCCAAATGGTGACCTTCACATTTACTTGAATGCATTTTATAGAAACAATATTTCTTTGCAGCTTTGTAACTGAGACGTGCCTTTCATATTAAATTCAACAGCTTCATGAGGAATTCTAAACCTATTCCTGTTCAGATTTTAAGCTTGTGTGCATCATTCAAACGAAGGTCCAACGCACCTCCTCCTCTTCTTGCTCTGTCAGCTCGTCTGTGGCTGAAGCCGAAGCCAAACCTCCGTTCATTCATCTTCCTCTGACTGGGAGCAGCATGGCAGGCAGGAAGTCGGCGGTCCTGAGGAGGATCGTCAACAAGGATGGCCACAACAACGTGCGCATCGACGTGGAGGGCATGGTGAAGCTGTACCTGCACGACATCTGGACCACGGCGGTGGACATGAAGTGGCGCTACAAGCTCACCCTGTTCGCCTCCACCTTCATCATGACCTGGTTCATCTTCTACTTCATCAGCATGGGGAACGGTGACTTCGAGCCGGGCCTGAGCTCCAACCACACACCCTGCGTTCTGAACGTGCAGACGCTGACGGGGGCCTTCCTCTTCTCACTTGAATCTCAGACCGCCATCGGCTACGGCTACCGCTGCATCTCCGAGGCGTGCCCGCTGGCCATCTTCACCCCAGTGGCCCAGCTCGTCATCACCGGCCTGGCCGAGATCTTCGTCACCGGCGCCTTCCTGGTCAAGCTGGTGCGGCCCAAGAAACGGGCGGAGACCATCAAGTTCCAGACCTGCCAACCTTGGCAAAATTTTTGGAGTACCACTTGCCAGGACAGTTGACGACCGGGGGGGGGGGGGGGGGGGGCACTGTCAGTTTAACTTGTGTATTTTAACTTTTCATTTGGTTCTTTAATTTGTTTAATGACAAATATTTAACTGATGTTTTTCTGATACACATTACATTGCGGCTGTCCTTGCACGTCGTCCCCAGAAAAGAGCTTCAAAATTCTGCTACGTCCTTTAACTGAGCATTTTATGCTGTGTGTGCGCATGCGTGCGTGTGTTCCATTACTAAAACCTCTATAAAGCCGTCAATACGGTGTTTCAAATTAATTGGTTTCCTTGCTAACTGGTGACTGACTTCCTTTAGCACTTCCTGCTAGGGAACGGCTCTCAGACAGCTGAGAACCGGCTCTCGTCGTTCACTTGAAAGAGCCGTTCAAACGAATGACTCGTTCATTGAACGTCGCAGCACTACGAGGGTAGCACATGTGTTTCCTCCCCATTCCATAGCTGTGGCGCACCAGACTAATTACCGGTATTTTTTTCAACGTGACAAATACAATGTGTGCTGTGACTGCGTGACAACACACCGAAATGCGTGACACTTCAGAGCCCTGCTGCTGCATCGTGTTGTCAGACATGAGAACGTTCACGGTCCGCATTTATAACAGCGCTCACAGACGTCTGCAGCTTTTTGCGTAGTTTAATGAGGCGGAGCGTACCAGCGTATTTTAATGTCAAATTGCGTACCTGCTATGCAAACTGCGTACAGGTTGGCAGGTCTGAAGTTCAGCCAGTCGGCGGTGGTGTGCTGGCGCCGGGGCCAGCTGTGCCTGATGCTGAGGGTGGCCAACATGAGGAAGAGCCTGCTCATCCAGAGCCAGCTGACGGGGAAGCTGTTCCAGTCCAACGTGACGGAGGAGGGCGAGAAGACGCAGATCCACCAGAGCTCGGTGGACTTCCACATGGACTCCAGTGGTGAGTGCCCGTTCCTCATCCTGCCCCTCACCTTCTACCACGTCCTGGACGAGCGCAGCCCCCTGTCCGGCCTGACGGCGGAGAACCTGCTCAGCCGCGCCTTCGAGCTGCTCGTCACCCTCAATGCCACCATGGAGTCCACGGCGGCCACGTGTCAGAGCCGCACCTCCTACGTCCCGCAGGAGCTCCTGTGGGGCTACGAGTTCAAGCCGGCGCTGTTCAGCACGCCCAGCGGCCGCTACGTGGCCGACTTCAAGTTCTTCGACAAAGTGCAGGCGAGCAACGACCCGGTGTTTGTCAGCAACAACATGGAGAAGCTGAAACTGGAGGAGGACTACAAGAAGAAGTAAACTGTTTATCAGGAAGGCAATGAAATGTTTTTTAGGTAGCAACGAGACTGAATAGAAAGCATGTAAAATACAAGAGAAATTCCTAGCAGCTTGACCAGTGAAATGTGATTTGTAGTTAAATGGAATTATAAGATAAAGTGATATAAAACTACAAAACAGCTTCAGTGGAGTTCACAGAATAGGATCCTGTTGGACGCTTTTCTGCAGAAGAAGACATAGATGTAAAAGGGAATGTATTTAATGTGTTCAGCAACTTTAATCATTGCAAAAGCCACAAAAATTTACACACCTTGACACAAAAATGTGTGAGAATTAGAAAAGTTTAAGTTAATCCACCAGAGTTCACGTCTTAAATTTAAATCTCTGCATTTGTGTTTTTTTCTACCTTGAAATAAAAACCCAGTTACAGTCTGATCCAGTCATTTCAGTTGGTACCTGTTTCAGAATGTTGATCATCCTATCATTAAACGTGAAATCAATAATTCATTCGTATCTGTGAATTGGCTTGTGGACTCTTGAAAAACACACAAATAAAAAGTTGACTGAATTTGCCAAATGTCACAATACAGATTGTGCTTTTTGCCTTTCAATAAACGGAAGTGATTTAAGCTCCTTGATCACACAGGGGGTTTTTGAATGAATGGGTTTGCTCTGTACTCGCACAGATTAAAAGCAGAAGCCTCTTCAAGGACAACACTCATTCCTCCAGCAGCTCGGCTGTTCAGGCTTTCAGGGTTTGTTATGGAAACATGGTGGAGCGACCAGCAAACTGGAGATGAGTTTCTGATCCAGACAACATCTGATCTTTTCCTGTCAGAAACAATAAACTACATTTAGTAACAATTCTGTTGTTATTTTGGATATGGAACAACTTTTCTTTGTTGCTTGTCTATCAGCAGCTACACATCCGATATTTGCTCTGATGGACTGGAGCGACACACACATTCTCACTGTAATTAATGAACGGGTGCAGTAAGCTTTTGGTTTTGTCTGTCAGACTGTACAACTCTACTGTATACATAGAATATGAACAACAACCCTGGACAAAATATCCTGCAGTCTTGGTCAATTTATAATGTTCTTTTTTTTATTCTTTTTCCTCAATGCACAAACACACACACACACATTGTGACATAAAGTCCATTCCTCTTCTTTTCCAGCGTCGTTGTTCCTGAAAAAAGACAATTTTAACCTATTTGTGCCTGTTTTTCTTTTTTTGGGGGGTTTCATTGAATTGTGCCGAGAAATTAGCTCTTTTTTTTGTTTTGGTTTAATCGAATTATGCCGGGAATGTAGCCCTCTTTTTTTTCTTTTTTATCCTAAATTTGTTCTGAATTTTTTCTTCTTTCCCTCTGTCTTCTTTTTCGCCGTCCCCAGTTTTCTTTCAATTTCCAAATTTCTGTCCAGCTAAGCGAACTGGACAGAAATCATTTCTTCCTGCTCTTCCGGCTCTTCCCGCTGCAACAGCTGAACAGTTTCTTCCACCAGCTCCACCGTCTCGACTTTTTAACCGGCTCTTCTGTCTCCACCGGCTCTACTGTTTCCACTGGCTCTTCTGTCTCCACCAGCTCTACTGTCTCCACCGACTCTACTGTCTCCACCGGCTCTACTATCTCCACCGGCTCTTGTGTCTCTACCGGCTCTAATGTCTCCACCGGCTCTTGTGTCTCCACCGGCTCCATCGGCTCTCGTGTCTCCACCGGCTCTTCTGTCTCCACCGGCTCAACTGTCTCCACCGGCTCTTGTGTCTCCACCGGCTCCACCGGCTCTTGTGTCTCTACCGGCTCGACTGTCTCCACCGGCTCTTGTGTCTCCACCGGCTCCACCGGCTCCACCGGCCCTTGTGTCTCTACCGGCTCGACTGTCTCCACCGGTTCTTGTGTCTCCACCGGCTCCATCGGCTCTCGTGTCTCCACCGGCTCTTCTGTCTCCACCGGCTCGACTGTCTCCACCGGCTCTACTGTCGCCACCGGCTCTTGTGTCTCCACCGGCTCTTCTGTCTCCACCAGCTCCACCGGCTCTACTGTCGCCACCGGCTCCACCGGCTCTTGTGTCTCCACCGGCTCCACCGGCTCTACTGTCTCCACCGGCTCTTGTGTCTCTACCGGCTCTACTGTCTCCACCGGCTCTTGTGTCTCCACCGGCTCCATCGGCTCTCGTGTCTCCACCGGCTCTTCTGTCTCCACCGGCTCAACTGTCTCCACCGGCTCTTGTGTCTCCACCGGCTCTTGTGTCTCTACCGGCTCGACTGTCTCTACCGGCTCGACTGTCTCCACCGGCTCTTGTGTCTCCACCGGCTCCACCAGCTCCACCGGCCCTTGTGTCTCTACCGGCTCTACTGTCTCCACCGGCCCTTGTGTCTCTACCGGCTCTACTGTCTCCACCGGCTCTTGTGTCTCTACGGGCTCTACTGTCTCCACCGGCTCTTGTGTCTCTACCGGCTCGACTGTCTCCACCGGCTCGACTGTCTCCACCGGCTCAACCGGCTCTTGTGTCTCTACCGGCTCTACTGTCTCAACCAGCTCCACCGGCTCTACTGTCGCCACCGGCTCCACCGGCTCTTGTGTCACCACCGGCTCTTCTGTCTCCACCAGCTCCACCGGCTCTACTGTCGCCACCGGCTCCACCGGCTCTTGTGTCTCTACCGGCTCTACTGTCTCCACCGGCTCTTGTGTCTCCACCGGCTCCACCGGCTCTTGTGTCTCCACCGGCTCTACTGTCTCCACCGGCTCGACTGTCTCCACCGGCTCAACCGGCTCTTGTGTCCCTACCGGCTCGACTGTCTCCACCGGCTCTTGTGTCTCAACCGGCTCTTGTGTCTCCACCGGCTCGACTGTCTCCACCGGCTCCACCGGCTCTACTGTCTCCACCGGCTCTTGTGTCTCAACCGGCTCCAACGGCTCTTCCGGCTCTACTGTCTCTACCGGATCCACCGGCTCGACTGTCACCACCGGCTCTACTGTCTCTACCGGCTCCACTGGCACCACTGGTTCTACAGGCTCCAATGGCTCCACCGGCTCCACTTGTGGTGTTGGTACGAATGGCTGCACCGGTTCCACGGGCTTCACCGGCTGAGCCACTTTCCCTGTCAACAGAAAATGTAGAGTCACAGCAGTGAGTTTGAGAGGTTTTTACACACTGTTTAAAATAACAATCAGCAAGCCAAGCTGCTCTGATCTCCTCTGATTTTGAGGAAACAATGAAATTAAAACATGTGTTTGCGTCATGCAGGTTTGGTATCGAACACCGTCAGCTCACCTGGTTCCACCCTGTTTCGCTCCGTCGCTGCGGTCACTCTGACCTTTCTTCGTCTCTGCACGTGTTCTGCTTCAACAAAAGAGAGATAACAAGGAAGAAATAAATTTTACATACAATTTGAGAGAAAAAAAAAAAGGTTTTTCTTCCATGATGAGTTTCCTTAGCTCAGAAGGAGACCTTACCAGAGTCACCAGGTACAGTCCACCCGCGACATCCCTGAGCCCAGAGTCCCAGGCCCTGTGGACGCAGGTGGATGGTTTCTTCCACTGGGTCTTGTTTGGGGCCTGCGGCCTGGGAAACTCTTGATTCTGCAAGAGATCAATCAAGGAAAAGCCTCATTATCACCATTCAGATGCAGCAGCACATCACAAAAAGACAGAAACTAAATAATTTCAATGAATACCATTGAAACTGACAGCCCTAATTGAAGCATGTGTTCTGATTCAACAAAAGAGACAAATCGAGGAATAGACCTTACCAGAGTCGCCAGCAACAGTCCATCCATGACGTCCTTCAAAGGACTCCGCCGGTTCATCGGCCTCGACCAGATCCAGTGTCACCACTGGATCTGCAGGCTCCACCGGCTCCTCTGGCTCCACCAGCTGAGCCACTTTCCCTGTCAACAGAAAATGTAGAGTCACAGCAGTGAGTTTGAGGGGTTTTTACACACCGTTTAAAATAACAATCAGCAAGTCAAGCTGCTCTAATCTGCTCTGATTTTGAGGAAACAATCAAATTAAAACGTGTGTTTGCGTCATGCAGGTTTGGTATCGAACACCGTCAGCTCACCTGGCTCCACCCTGGTTCGCTCCGTCGCTGCTGTCGCTCTGGCCTCTCGTCGTCTCTGCACGTGTTCTGCTTCATCAAAAGAGAGAAAACAAGGAAGAAATAGATTTTACACACAATTTGAGAGAAAAAAAAAGGTTTTTCTTCCATGATGAGTTTCCTTAGCTCAGGAGGAGACCTTACCAGAGTCGCCAGCGAGAGACCACCCACGACATCCTTGAGCCCAGAGTCCCAGGCCCTGTGGACGCAGGTGGATGGTTTCATCCACTGGGTCTGGTTTGGGGCCGGCGGCCTGGGAAACTCTTGATTCTGCAAGAGATCAATCAATGAAAAGCCTCATTATCACCATTCAGATGCAGCAGCACATCACAAAAAAGACAGAAACTAATTATTTTCAATTAATACCAATGAAACTGACAGCCCTAATTGAAGCATGTGTTCTGATTCAACAAAAGAGACAAATCGAGGAGGAGACCTTACCAGAGTCGCCAGCAACAGTCCATCCATGACATCCTTCAAAGGACTCCGCCGGTTCATCGGCCTCGACCAGATCCAGTGTCACCACTGGATCTGCAGGCTCCACCGGCTCCTCTGGCTCCACCAGCTGAGCCACTTTCCCTGTCAACAGAAAATGTAGAGTCACAGCAGTGAGTTTGAGGGGTTTTTACACACCGTTTAAAATAACAATCAGCAAGTCAAGCTGCTCTGATCTGCTCTGATTTTGAGGAAACAATCAAATTAAAACGTGTGTTTGCGTCATGCAGGTTTGGTATCGAACACCGTCAGCTCACCTGGCTCCACCCTGGTTCGCTCCGTCGCTGCTGTCGCTCTGGCCTCTCGTCTCTGCACGTGTTCTGCTTCATCAAGAGAGAGAAAACAAGGAAGAAATAGATTTTACACACAATTTGAGAGAAAAAAACAGGTTTTTCTTCCATGATGGGTTTCCTTAGCTCAGGAGGAGACCTTACCAGAGTCGCCAGCGAGAGACCACCCACGACACCCCTGAGCCCAGAGTCCCAGGCCCTGTGGACGCAGGTGGATGGTTTCATCCACTGGGTCTGGTTTGGGGCTGGCGGCCTGGGAAACTCTTGATTCTGCAAGAGATCAATCAAGGAAAAGCCTCATTATCACCATTCAGATGCAGCAGCTCGTCACAAAAAAAAGGACAGAAAATAATGAATTTCAATTAATGCGATTAAAACTGACAGCTTAGGGCTGGACAAATTTTCGATAGCAAAATATGCCGCGGTATATTTTTAATTCAACAACGGTGATATGAGTTTCAAACACATTTCCGATATTTCGATATAGTGCAGTACAGTATGCGTTTCACAATCATTAATTGCTATTCAAGCCGAACACAAAGCGCCACAAGAGAGTGATCACGCACTCAGCATTCACACCACAGCTGGCCGTCCTCAGCTCATGCTACAAGCTAAGCTCCACCGCGGTGAGTTTGAGCTCCAAAATGAGAACTCGTGATGTAAACGCGACTGAACAAGCTTCCACAAGCTAGTTTGTGGCCACAAAATATTAATTCGTGGCTACGAATTAGGTACATCATTCACTGAACAGTCCAGTAAAGTTGGCAGCATATTGACAGATCCGGACCTTCGGTCTCAATAACTCTTTAACAAAACGTCAGTAACATACAAATGGCGCCTCCTTCCCACCGTTGTCAGGTGGACGATATGCTACAAGCTCATTTTCATTAAAAGTGTCTATCAAGCATCAGAAACAATATTGATTTCTACAAGCAGCTGGTAGTGCTACTGGATTAAGGGACTGTGTACAATTTACAAGACGCTGCAACAGTGAAGAGAAATTCCACAAAAAAAAGAAAAGAAAACAGTAGAGGGACTCACTGCAGTGTCACCATAATCACTACAACCTTAAATAATTCTGTACTTCTGAGAACTTTAATTTTTCTTCTTGGTTGAAGAACCTTTCTTTAAATCTATAAAAAACTGTGTTGTAGTATAAAAGTTAAAGCTATTAATATTGAACAGGTGAGTGTATGAAAGTTATTTCAATTCCCTGTCCCAGTAATATTCATGTTTGTTGTTGTTCACTCTTTTTTCTGTTTATTGCAGTAATTCTGAGCACTTTTATTTTTCTTCCTGGCTGAAGCAGCTTTGTTTGAATCTATAACAATAACATAATTGTATTTAAGTGTAAAGTTAAAGCTATTTATATTGAAAAAGTTTAAACTCACGTTTATTTGACAGTGATTTCATATTTCTTAAATAACAGGTAAATATTTAATGTTTTGTAGTTTTTTTATTATCATTTTATACTGGAGGAGCTGCCTGGATAAATAATTTCTAGTTTTACAGGTAGTACATTATGTACATGATTCTTAACAGTTTTTCTGAGGCTTTTGTATTATCTATATCGATATCAGAATTATATTGTATCGACCGAAATTCAGACCTATATCATGATGACATTTTTGGCCACATCGTCCAGCCCTATGACAGCCCTAATTAAAGCATGTGTTCTGATTCAACAAAAGAGACAAATCGAAGAGGAGACCTTACCAGAGTCGCCAGCGAGAGTCGGTTCGACGGACTCCACCGGTTCATCGGCCTCGACCAGATCCAGTGTCACCACTGGATCTGCAGGCTCCACCGGCTCCTCTGGCTCCACCAGCTGAGCCACTTTCCCTGTCAACAGAAAATGTAGAGTCACAGCAGTGAGTTTGAGGGGTTTTTACACACCGTTTAAAATAACAATCAGCAAGTCAAGCTGCTCTGATCTGCTCTGATTTTGAGGAAACAATCAAATTAAAACGTGTGTTTGCGTCATGCAGGTTTGGTATCGAACACCGTCAGCTCACCTGGCTCCACCCTGGTTCGCTCCGTCGCTGCTGTCGCTCTGGCCTCTCGTCGTCTCTGCACGTGTTCTGCTTCATCAAAAGAGAGAAAACAAGGAAGAAATAGATTTTACACACAATTTGAGAGAAAAAAACAGGTTTTTCTTCCATGATGGGTTTCCTTAGCTCAGGAGGAGACCTTACCAGAGTCGCCAGCGAGAGACCACCCACGACACCCCTGAGCCCAGAGTCCCAGGCCCTGTGGACGCAGGTGGATGGTTTCATCCACTGGGTCTGGTTTGGGGCTGGCGGCCTGGGAAACTCTTGATTCTGCAAGAGATCAATAAAGGAAAAGCCTTATTATCACCATTCAGATGCAGCAGCACATCACAAAAAAAAGGACAGAAAATAATGAATTTCAATTAATGCGATTAAAACTGACAGCTTAGGGCTGGACAAATTTTCGATAGCAAAATATACCGCGGTATATTTTTAATTCAACAACGGTGATATGAGTTTCAAACACATTTCCGATATTTCGATATAGTGCAGTACAGTATGCGTTTCACAATCATTAATTGCTATTCAAGCCGAACACAAAGCGCCACAAGAGAGTGATCACGCACTCAGCATTCACACCACAGCTGGCCGTCCTCAGCTCATGCTACAAGCTAAGCTCCACCGCGGTGAGTTTGAGCTCCAAAATGAGAACTCGTGATGTAAACGCGACTGAACAAGCTTCCACAAGCTAGTTTGTGGCCACAAAATATTAATTCGTGGCTACGAATTAGGTATATCATTCACTGAACAGTCCAGTAAAGTTGGCAGCATATTGACAGATCCGGACCTTCGGTCTCAATAACTCTTTAACAAAACGTCAGTAACATACAAATGGCGCCTCCTTCCCACCGTTGTCAGGTGGACGATATGCTACAAGCTCATTTTCATTAAAAGTGTCTATCAAGCATCAGAAACAATATTGATTTCTACAAGCAGCTGGTAGTGCTACTGGATTAAGGGACTGTGTACAATTTACAAGACGCTGCAACAGTGAAGATAAATTCCACAAAAAAAAGAAAAAAAACAGTAGAGGGACTCACTGCAGTGTCACCATAATCACTACAACCTTAAATAATTCTGTACTTCTGAGAACTTTAATTTTTCTTCTTGGTTGAAGAACCTTTCTTTAAATCTATAAAAAACTGTGTTGTAGTATAAAAGTTAAAGCTATTAATATTGAACAGGTGAGTGTATGAAAGTTATTTCAATTCCCTGTCCCAGTAATATTCATGTTTGTTGTTGTTCACTCTTTTTTCTGTTTATTGCAGTAATTCTGAGCACTTTTATTTTTCTTCCTGGCTGAAGCAGCTTTGTTTGAATCTATAACAATAACATAATTGTATTTAAGTGTAAAGTTAAAGCTATTTATATTGAAAAAGTTTAAACTCACCTTTATTTGACAGTGATTTCATATTTCTTAAATAACAGGTAAATATTTAATGTTTTGTAGTTTTTTTATTATCATTTTATACTGGAGGAGCTGCCTGGATAAATAATTTCTAGTTTTACAGGTAGTACATTATGAACATGATTCTTAACAGTTTTTCTGAGGCTTTTGTATTATCTATATCGATATCAGAATTATATTGTATCGACCGAAATTCAGACCTATATCATGATGACATTTTTGGCCACATCGTCCAGCCCTATGACAGCCCTAATTAAAGCATGTGTTCTGATTCAACAAAAGAGACAAATCGAAGAGGAGACCTTACCAGAGTCGCCAGCGAGAGTCGGTTCGACGGACTCCACCGGTTCATCGGCCTCGACCAGATCCAGTGTCACCACTGGATCTGCAGGCTCCACCGGCTCCTCTGGCTCCACCAGCTGAGCCACTTTCCCTGTCAACAGAAAATGTAGAGTCACAGCAGTGAGTTTGAGGGGTTTTTACACACCGTTTAAAATAACAATCAGCAAGTCAAGCTGCTCTGATCTGCTCTGATTTTGAGGAAACAATCAAATTAAAACGTGTGTTTGCGTCATGCAGGTTTGGTATCGAACACCGTCAGCTCACCTGGCTCCACCCTGGTTCGCTCCGTCTCTGCTGTCGCTCTGGCCTCTCGTTGTCTCTGCACGTGTTCTGCTTCATCAAGAGAGAGAAAACAAGGAAGAAATAGATTTTACACACAATTTGAGAGAAAAAAAACAGGTTTTTCTTCCATGATGAGTTTCCTTAGCTCAGGAGGAGACCTTACCAGAGTCGCCAGCGAGAGACCACCCACGACACCCCTGAGCCCAGAGTCCCAGGCCCTGTGGACGCAGGTGGATGGTTTCATCCACTGGGTCGGGTTTGGGGACGGCGGCCTGGGAAACTCTTGATTCTGCAAGAGATCAATCAAGGAAAAGCCTCATTATCACCATTCAGATGCAGCAGCACGTCACAAAAAAAAGACAGAAAATAATTAATTTCAATTAATGTGATTAAGACTGACAGCCCTAATTAAAGCATGTGTTCTTTTTATTTATTTATTTATTTATTTGACAAGGACATCGCACAATAAATGTATTGCACTGACCAGATATAGCTAGAAGCTAATTTTCATCTTCTAATTCAACAAAAGAGAGAAATCGAGAAGAAAATGGTGGCAAATCGCTGGAAATCTCCTCATGAACTCTCTATTTGCATCTGGACTCTTTCCTTTCTTTACGTCGTGTACATGGAACTCTCTACAGCTCGTGTTAATGGAGCCTCGAAGAGGAAAACTTTGGACTCTTGGCTTGGGATCGCTGAATTCTTGAAACGAATATTGCTTTTGCTCTAACTCTCCTCTACCCTGACTCAAAGATGTTCTTCATCATTCATACCAGTACCTCACCGGATGTGTCAACTCGTTGTCTGTCCTTGTGTTTGTTTGTCCTCTGTGTTTTATGTCTGCCCCCTCCCTATTTCCTATATCCATGTTTGTTTGTTTGTTTTTCCTTCTCACTTGTTGTTTGTTCATATGTGCGCTATGTTCATTGGCGTGTTCTGTGCCTTCGGCATTTTGTGACGGTGTAATTATATGTAGTTTTTTCTAATAAAATAAAATATTTCATCACAAAAAAGAGAGAAATGGAGGAGATCTTACCAGAGTTGCCAGCTGGAGTCCATCCACGGCATCCCTTTGCCCATAAACCCAGACCTTGGGGACGAAGGTGGATGTCCTCATCCAAACATTTCTGCAGAAGGAAAACAGAGAGATAAATACGCATTCTGTAGTCTGGAAGAAAAGTGACACTCAGAAAAAGAGTGTTGGTCTAGTTTCTTCAAAGATTGATAAAGCATTTCGAAGTTGTGTTTGTAATTGTGTTTGTAAGAACTGAATGCTGTTTTCTTACCCGTGGCCTGTCGGCCTGGTCAGCCTGGGTGGAACTCATCTTCTGGAGAGATGAACGGTCCATAATAACCGGAGAAAAGTCTTCAAAAGACACACAAACACACCAAAACTACGCTGCTCGACTCGCTGGACTCGCTAGACGGACAGAATGACCCTGGTCTCCCCTGGTCTCAGAGAACCTCAGAGAGATTTAAACTTGTGATGACATCAACAGTCTGTTGCCATGGAGACACCCAGCTGTTCTGCGCATGCTCCGTGCTGGGTAGCTTGAGCATAGATTTATACAAATTGTAAAAGTTCTTATATGCGGCCTATCTTAATATGCTTTCACTCACCAAAGCTGCAGACTCACTTTCAAAGAAAGGCGCACGGCGGTTCTTTTTTTAAATAACGACCTTCATCCATTTTGATTTCCCACCGTTAGCTTTAGCTTTAGCGTCTCCCTCTATCTGTCAATCACTAATCAGGACCGTCTGCGATCAGGACCCGCCTACATCGGCAGCAGCCAATCAGATCTCAGTTTGGAAATGACGCTGCAGTCTCAGCCCCAGTTGTCAAAAAAAAAAAAAAGATAAATAAATAAAAATAAAAGAATAAAAATTGCTTTTTCATGTCATTTTAAAACAGACACCATGCAGGTTAACATTTTTCAAAACAATAGACTGCCTTGCAAATACAGGTTGTCTGATTTCTTTAACCCTGAATAATCATCCTCAGGGTTTTCCTCAAACCTGTCAATGGCTCCAGCAGTGACCTCTGACCCTGCACGCAGCTGGCAGTCTTGGGGAAATCAGTTTTCTCACACAGGCCTGAATCACATCATTGCAGCTTTATCCAGGAAACGGCTGACAGGTGGATCCTCTGGCCACTGCTCAACTACTGAAGATGGAAAAAATAGAAACTTATTTTGACAAATTTCCAGAGGTGGAAAGAGTTCTGAAAATTTAGTCGTGAAGTGCAAATACTGCTACACTGATTAATGCTCAATTGCACGGAAAAATGCTGGTGTCACAAAAATACTTTGGAGTACAAAGTATGTTTCTGGATGAACTGCTCAGAGTATTATTTCTTTTAACCAATGGATGTTTTACTGTGTTGTCAGGAGCAGCCATCTTATTTGATTCGTCTGATACAATGCTGCATTTCAAGCCTTTTCTCAGATGAACAATGGAAAAACTCAGTTTGTCAGACAGTTTGTCTTTCTTGTGACCAAATGTTAATATAATCAGGAATTTATTTTGATTAAATGAATTCCCCCTTTTAAAAACATTCATTGTTTTGCTTTATTCTGGTTTTAATTTTTTAAATCAATATAATTTCTAGATTATTTAAATTTTTAGATTGCAGATAGGAATCCCTCTCAGGGAATCAATCACATCAAAAACTTTCTCTGTGGTTAAAAACCTGCTTATTTTCCCTCCATATCATCAAACTCTTCTCTCTGTATGTCTCTCTCTCTCGCAGTGCATGCTGGGAGTGATTGGTAGTAGCAGTGTGTGAGATTGTGGTGTGTGTGGCGTTGCTTTTTGCTTGTTTTTTTCTGTTTTTCTAAGTTGCGAATGTTCACTTTCACTGTGGTTTATTGATCACAGAGCACATTTATTAGTTTATGTCGTTTTCGGGTTTCTTGGTGGGTTTTTTGGCGTCCGTTTGGGACTCTGGCTGCTGACATGACCAGCCTCAGACAGCTCAGCCGCAGACACGGTGTCCGGGTTGTGGCCCCGCCCCCTGCGGCGTGGAGGACGTGGCTGTGGGGGAGAAGGTGGGCGACGATAAAGTGAAGTCGGTCGCGGGGATGAACAGCACCGTGGTGATCTTCCTGGACCAAGTGGAGCAGGCCAACGCTGTGGTGGAGTCGGGGACAGGTTCGTCCCGCTCCAGCCGGCTGTCCGGGTCGTCCTGTCCAACGTCTGACGGTGAGGTGGAGGGACGGGTGGAGCAGGATCAGGGTGAGACCGTGGTGGAGGAAGAACAGGATGGAGGAGCCGCACAGTGATTTTAATAACGAGGCTGAGTGGAGGAGGGAGTGGAATTGAATTCGTGCCAGTAAAACTCTTCTTGTCAGGCCAGATCGTTTCCACTGCTGCTCAAACATTCCACTGCTGCTCCAGCTGAACGCCTTGAAGATGGACAGAAGGAGTCTGAAACACTCGGCTTGTATTTGGTTTTATTGAAGAAGAGAGATATGAATCGGTCGCCTTTTTTTAAGGCACCTCCAAAATGTAGAACAAAAGCTGAACCATTTATTTATTCAGAATACAAAAATACACATCTCAGTGACTCCAAATCATAATAAACAGTTCACCATGCATTCCAACCATAAAAAGGCACAGAAAACAGTCACTTAGTAGTCATAAAAATGATCAACTACTTGACCAAAAGTCATCCAGATAGTAAGAGAGGTGACGACCGGAACATTATATTCCAAATGTGAGAAAACAAAACACGTCCTATCATTTAACCTCAGGCAATAAATATGCAAATATTTGTTTATACCTACATATATATCCTTACAAATGAAAACTGTGCCATAGTAAACGTAGTGTAAACAAATCAAACTCACTTTTCTCCCATAGCTTCACGGCTGCATGCCAGCTAGCCTGTCTTCTTAAAGATCGCTGCATGGGTTCTCCGGGGTTCTGGAGGACCAGGCAGTTTGCAGCATCATGTACAGTCCACACACATCCATACTGGCAGAGCGAGACAGAGGGAACAGGGAACAAACGTGAAAAGCGAGAGCTGACGGAGCCAGCCGAGTGCAGCCGATGTGTGACCAGCGCGGAGAGCGCAGGCAGCAGATACGCCTCCAGTGCGAACAGCCAAGCACCGGCGCGGAGACGCGCGCGGCGCTTCCGCGTCCAGTGCGATCCCGGCGTTACTCTGTAAAGGGAAAAGCGCTAATATAATCTTCTTACAAGAAACGCATTCTAAAATTGAAGATACTATATTTTGGTCTAAACAATGGGGAGATGAAGCCTACCTCAGTCATGGCACTTCTAGATCAGCAGGGGGCGCCATCCTACTTAAAAATGTCAGAGGTCAGGTTATATCTCATATTGAGGATGATCATGGTCAAAAATACAAACGGCTCATCAGCCACAACTGCCCCCACTGTCACTTCAAGGGATATTACTCCTGGATAAGAAATGTAATAATTCTGTTTTAAGAAATTGTTTAACTGGAAAAATGTTCCCTGGAAGACAAAACAAAAATGACATCTTACACAAATTTGATAAAAATTCCATTC
Organism: Salarias fasciatus; assembly: GCF_902148845.1. NCBI lineage: Eukaryota > Metazoa > Chordata > Actinopteri > Blenniiformes > Blenniidae > Salarias > Salarias fasciatus. Next base: position 31,219,041 of record NC_043764.1, read on the forward strand.
ATAAGTTAAGAACAATGTATCTGAAATTCCCTATACCGCCCAAAGCAAAAGAAACACACTTCAAAATTCTGAACAATATATATCCTTCCAAAGAACTTCTCAGGCAACGTTTTGGTATTGATGGTAATAATTGCTCATAGGCCTGGGCGATTATATGATCGTGATCGTGATTAATTTCCCGTCGATCACGGTGATCAGCTGTGAGCGCATTCACTGATCAGACATGGCAGAAATGTGCCTGACCACAGCCAATCACAGTCGACTTTTTCCTGCTGAACTTCCGCCTGTAAGTTGTCTGAGAAGTAAACAGAGATGGAGCTGAGCGTGGAGCCGAGGGCAGAGAAGCAGATGAAGTCAGCCATGCCTCGGCGTTATCCTCTGAAGATGAGGCTGCTGCTGACAGGAAAGGCTGCTCCACGCCGCACCGCTGCTAGCTCACCGCTGCTAGCTCACCGCTGCTAGCACACCGATTCGCAAGGACTCTGGTCTTTTGAGTCCAGGAACTACTTGTGATACAGTTTAACTAACGATCGTTCAGTTCTTCTCTTTTACTGAAAATGACGCTGCATCGCATCATTGAACATATCACCACTTCTTGCCGCTAACGCTCTGTTTCTAACAACATGCAGAGAGCCTGCTGCCTGCAGCGCCGTTCTTCTTCTGTGGTGTCTGTGTAAAATAAGGTTGAACATGCAAACAGCACACCTAGTGGCATGAAGTGCAAATGCAGTCATGGCGTCGTCTGTGCACCGTGGTCTGAATGAGGATCTCCTGGGGTTATTATGTTTCAGAAACCACAATATTTAACTTAACACGAATATTGACTGCACGTAAACGTAGCCAGTGTCGTCTTCTCAGGCCACTGCACCATACGAACAACATTCTAAGAGGAGAAAAACGATTAATTTTGTCTATTTTTTTATATTATTGTTAAGGATCGACCAATTATTGGCCTGGCCGATAATATCGGCCGATATTGGGCATTTTTCTAATAATCAGCATCGGCCTTTTTTTCCACCAATATCCGATAAAAATTTTTTTTACCGTATTTCCCGCACTATAAGGTGCACCTAAAAGCCTCTAATTGTCTCAAAGCTCAACTGTCTGCCTTATATTTCGGTGCGCCTTTTTTTTCAGAAAATACGGTAATAAAGACCACCCGGTCGTCAGTCTGTTGTCTTGACTACGGCTCCCATAATGCATTGTGATGTGATCACATGAGCAAACAACTTCTGCTTGCTTGTAGCTAAGCTAGCCAGTTCCAAAGAACGGCAAACATGAAGCTTGAGGCAGATTCTCCGCCTCTAACCCGTCAGTCACCAGAACCACAGTTTGTCCTCCAGTCTCCCAACCGGAGAGCACGGCGCGCGGCTGCACAGCCGCGAGGAGCGGCCCGACGCCGGCGGACGGCCCGCTCGCCGGGACGCCAGGAGCGGTCGGCCGGCAGCGGTCAACCGGCAGCGGATTACAGTCCAGTCGGCCCCACGCATCTTCCGCCACGCACTCACGCCACACATTGAAAACTGAAAAAAAAATGACCGGTAAATGTGTCTGGTGCTGCTGTGGAACCGGGAGGAATCAAACGCACGCCTGTCACAGACCGACCGCTGATTTTTTTTTTTTTCCAGTTTTCAATGTGTGGCGTGAGTGCGTGACAGAAGACGCCGGGCCGAGTCGGTCGGGGCGACCGGGGGTCGACTGGTTACCGTGCCGAGAACAGACTGCCTGCCGAAAAATGACTCCCCCCACGGGGGCGCGCACCGATTAGTGATAACATTGATTTTAACATATTTTTTAGCGTTGCAGTAGCCTACAACTTTAGTTCAACCAGGATTCTCCATTGTTTATTTTATTATTATTTTTTATTCCTACAGTACAGGACATACAGGGGACAACATACAAGAAAATGAAGGGAAGAGTTGTGTTATCAGCAGCGGCAGAGAGTTGAATGCTACATTTTGATGCCAAAATGTTCATTTTTGCTGCAAATGAATATCGGTTCAACATATCGGTTATCGGTTTCCATAAGTACCAATAATTGGCATCGGCATCGGCCCTAAAAAAGCCATATCGGTCGATCCTTAATTATTGTCGTTATGTACTGTTACATTTTAAGTCTAATCTGTCCAATCTAGACTGTTATTTAAATTTTGTACATTTGATGCAAGCATTAATGATGGCAGCAGCATATTTAGCATCATAACTTCAAAATAATGTTTACATTCTAAAGCACCTTCATTATCCCCAGGCGGTTTCTTTAGTTTTTTAATCTTTCATAGCAACAAAAATCCTCAGGGCTGTAAACTGTCACACGATCGTTCAGTTCTTCTCTTTTGCTGAAAAAACGGTGCATCACAAGATTTTATTATGTTGGTGCTAGATTTTTTTTTCCATTTACTGCACTGTTAAGTGAGATTGTTCTTATATTTTTCTATGTTTATATTATTTAATTTGCATTGCTATTTGCTTGCTTTGTTAATAAAATGTTAAACTATTCTGTAGTTCTAAGTAAGTTTAAGATGTTAGCAGGGTGTCAAGTGACTATTTGTTCTGGTGTCCTTCCCTTGGCAATTTATTTGTAATATATATTACATATTTGATGATGTTGCTGCCAGGTTTGTTTTATATGTGTTGATCTTCGTTATCTTTTACATGTAACTTGATGAATGTTAATAAAGGAGAGAAAAAAAATACTTGGAGATTTGGTAAGTCAAACCAACTCAGAAGTGGCTCAGACATCCATATATATAAGTAGGGGTAGGCGATATGGCAAAAATGTCATCACGATTTTTTAAAATTAATATCACGATCACGATTTTATCACGATTCTTTCTTATATTGATTTTTCTAGAGTAGTTTGCAAGTTTGACCATTTTTTCCCCCAATGTTAAACATATAAAATGTATTTAAACATGTAAAACCCTAAAAGAAAAAAAAAGACAATTTAAGCTAAAGAAACTGGCTTTAATTTAAATACTACAGGTTTTTTTCTAATCAAAATGTGCAATGAACACAAACAAAAAGCAATGAACAGCAACAGAGTGCACTTTTGTAACACAAAAACTAAACACACCAAATAGATTAAAAAGGGTCAATGAAAAATGCAAACTTAGCTGGTTACCTCTTAAAGGGCAACAATTTAGAACAAAAACAATTTAACTTTAATATCTATAACCTGAGTGAATAATACAGCTGCTTGAGAACAATTTTTTGTTCTGAAATCTAAGCTTTTATCTCCTTTTAAAAATGAGGTAAAAGATAATGAACAATAAAGTGCACTTTTGTAACACAAAAAATTAAACGTATCAAATAGCTTTTTAGCAGTTTTAATGGGATATAGCTTTAATAGTTGCGCTGTATGACCACTAGAGGGCTCTGTCTCCATTGAAATAATCCCATTAAATCAAAGACATTCCACTAGTTATCAGACAAAAGGGTTATTTCAGATGTTAACTTGATGGTATGTTCACTAAGTGTCTTTTCACATTTCTGTGATTTGTTGTATATAAAATCCCTCATGCCAGCTTGTGAACTGCTAGCAGTAGCTCGCTAGCTAGCGTTAGCATCGGTGCTAGCTTCAGCGTCTCTCTCTCCAGCTTTTCTGGGTGTTTCTATGGCGGCTGATCTCTTGCAGATCCCGTACTGCTGCTGTAAACCAGCTCTGCCTGACACAGCCTCCACCCAGCAGCAGCTCCAGTCAGAAAAGCTCCACAGCGCTCCGCTCCTTGTTAGCTGCCTTTGCGTCCCGGAACGCAGCACTGGCTGTGGCTGCGTGTTTTTTTTTTAAATCATCGTTAATGTTGCTCCGCATGTATCTATTATGTATATGATACATAATGATAATAATAATGATGATATATTATGTACTTTATGATTTATGAGATCGTCCCGACATTATAATCCTCACGCTCTATCTGCCTCGTTTTTGATGCCCAACAAACTTGGATAAGGACTTTTTACGATCATCAGGATATATCACTTCCAACAACTGGCTCACCGCTTCTGCTCCTGTCCCGCGCCGGTTCCTGTCCTGGAGTGGTGTCCCTCACTGTCACGTCAATCTGGCCTCTGTCCCACTGACTGTCCGCCCAGGATCTAACGATCCCGGTGCGTTCGGTCTGGTGGGAGCACGAGTGCCCCGCTGGTCCCACAGCCTTGCAGTGATACACACTCCCATGCAGACAGCCTGTCCTCAGACTGGACCCCAGGCTTCGGCCTTCCACCGGACTCCTTGCCGGGCGATGACTTACATCCTGTGGACTCTTGTCAGCTCTCTTTGCCTCTCTGGATTTAATCATCAGCCTCATCCCGCCAGTATCCAGCTCCGCCGGTCTGAAGCTAATGCTAGCTCCCTGCTAGCATCTGCCACTCGGAGCATGCCGCCGCTGCAGTCCTCCGCCTCTGCGCTCCTGTGGGCTCAACAACAGCCGTCGTCCGGCCTGCGCCGCCTCTCTCCAGCACCTCGGACTCCTCCGCAGCTTCCGTCCTCCTCATCGGGGATCTGGGCGCTCATTCTCCCGCCACATCGCCTCTGAAAACGCCATTCCCTCCATCTGGTCTCATCGTTCAGCCACTTCCGCATTACGTCATCACAACAATCCACACGTGAGTCGGACCAATCTCCGCCCTCTCCCCCGGGACCCACAGCACACAACCAACACACGTCACCTCAGTTTCTCCCTCCTCAACACCCGCTCACTCAATAATAAGGGACTCAGGCGTCAGTTTAGTGGGGAGGCGGGGGGGACGTGTCCCCCCCACTTTTTGCCAAGGATATTTTTTTCTCCACCACACACAAGTCCTTCACGTGTAGCCATTGTAACCCCGGTTATTTTCAGTAATACAGAACATTCCGACGCTCCTGAACGCACCATCCGCTGGCGGCAGAGACGCAAACAGACGTTCAAGAGGATTAAAAATGAATAAACGTGCCTCTGCTGTAAATGTGCGTCTGTTCCAGTGGAAGCTCCGACCCAGAGCAGCTCTTTCTTCTGCAACACCTGTGGTGAGTTTGAAAACTTGGTTGCGAGTTTAACCCTGTGATTATCCCAGGTTATAAACATATGCAAGAGGCCGTAGTTTGTTTTGAAAAGTGGGTATGTCCTGAAGAACTTTACTCTCAACATGCTAACAGCAACATTTTGAGGCTGTTTGGCCTCATTCTAGTAGAACCTCAGCTAAACTTCATCATCATTAACAGACTGATCGTCCATGGGGGACCTGTGGCTTTTGATTAAAAAGAAATGCGAGTTTTATTGAAGGATGAATTTCATATTTTTATATTTGAACTGTAATGAGGAAGAATGCATCAAAGATGCTTTAATTCATTAAAGAAACACAATTAATTGTAAGATAGGTTTAAATGTGCACACTTCAGTGCAGACTTTATATATATATATATATATATATATATATATATATATATACAATGGGGGAAATAAGTATTGAACGCATTAACTGTTTTGTCATTACATTTATTTCCAAAGATGCAATTCATGTGACATTTCTTCCAGACACTGGTATTAACTCAAATAATCCACACATGAAAAGAAATCACAACATTCAAATCCATAAATAGTGATTATGTGGAATTAAGTGCAATAACACAGGAAAAAAGTATTGAACACACTATCTGAGACTCATTTAATACTTTGTGGAGAAGCCTTTGTTTGCAATGACTGCTTCCAGACGCTTGTTGTATGTATGAACTAATCGCCCACACTGCTCAGGTGTGATTTTTGCCCATTCCTCCGCACAGATTGTCTTCAAATCCTGAATATTCTTTGGTGCCCTCTGCTGAACCCTTATCTTTAGTTCTTTCCACAAATGTTCGATCGGATTTAAGTCAGGTGATTGACTGGGCCATTCTAACACATTGATTTTCTTTTTTTTTAAACCATTCGAGAGTCAACTTTGCCGTGTGCTTCGGATCGTTGTCCTGTTGAAAGGTCCAGCCCCGTCTCATCTTCATCATCCTGGTGGATGGCAGGAGGTTCAGCTCAAGAATTTGCCGATAGATGTTTCCATTCATTGCTCCTTCAATTATATGAAGTCTGCCAGTACCACGAGATGAGAAACAACCCCATGCCATGATGTTTCCACCACCAAACTTCACTGTTGGTATAGTGTTATTTGGGTGATGTGCAGTGCCATTTCTCCTCCAAACATGGTGTGTAGTATGACAGCCAAAAAGTTCAATTTTGGTCTCATCTGACCAGACAACATTCTCCCAGTATTCCACAGGCTTATCCAGATGCTGTTTAGCAAACTTTAGACGAGCTTCAACATGCCTTTTTTTGAGGAACGGAGTCTTGCGGGCTGAGCGTCCATAGAGGCCATGGCGGTGGAGTGCATTGCCTATCGTTTTCTCTGTAACACTTGTACCTGCTGCCTCCATGTCTTGCTGGAGTGCTTTCCGGGTGGTCCTTGGCTCTTTGAGAACTCTTCTGACCATCTTTCTGACTCCCTGGTCAGAAATCTTGCGAGGAGCTCCTGTGCGCGGCCTGTTGATGATAAGGTGATGCTTCTTCCACTTGCGGATAATGGCCCCAACGGTGCTTACTGGAATACCCAGATTCTTTGAGATAAGTCTGTAACCAGTTCCATTCTGATGCTGAGCAACAATCAGGCTGCGAAGGTCTTGAGAGAGCTCCTTGCTTTTACCCATCATGAGATGTGTCTTGTTTGACTACTTGGTGAAAAAACAACCTGTTTATAGGGCCATCAATTAGCACTAACCCAGCTGATGTTGGTTTGCACTTATAGGAAGTACAAAGACTAATTACTTTCAGGTGTGAGATGGTATGGTGCCTTTCCTTGACAAACTATACAGCTTTCCCATGGTGTGTTCAATACTTTTTTCCTGTATTATTGCACTTAATTCCACATAATCACTGTTTATGGATTTGAATGTTGTGATTTCTTTTCATGTGTGGATTATCTGAGTTAATACCAGTGTCTGGAAGAAATGTCACATGAATTGCATCTTTGGAAATAAATGTAATGACAAAACAGTTAATGCGTTCAATACTTATTTCCCCCATTGTATTTATATGTAGAGATGCCTGCCCCTTGGTTCACAGCTCACTGGAAATTTAACAGTGAACATAGAAAACAGAGCTAAACATACTCGAACTGTCATTTCATCCCCAACAGAACTGTAATTGTGAGGACTGGAAGTCCTACAGGTCCAGATTTGTAGGCTACAAGGTAACATCTACATTTTTAAAAATGCCCAAAAACATTGTCCTGCCGTTCTGAAGTGCTAATGAAGACATGACATATGTCCTCCTTGTCCTCCTCCCAGCTGGTCTCTGTGGACATGGCAGACAGTCACACTGCTGAGCCTCTTCTGGGACATCGTGGAGCAGAGCCTCGTTTTCAGACGCCGCAGAGCCTGAGGCTTCTCTCTGCTTCTCCAGACGACACTGGACCACCAGCTGGAGCCAGCACCAGGGTCTGACCAGGGTCTCCACTGGGACCTCCAGCACCAGGGTCTGACCAGGGTCTCCACTGGGACCTCCAGCACCAGGGTCTGACCAGGGTCTCCACTGGGACCTCCAGCACCAGGGTCTGACCAGGGTCTCCACTGGGACCTCCAACAAGAACCAGGGTCTCCTGATTATTTCTGTTGAACTCTGCTCCTGGACAAATAAAATAATGGAAACACAAGACTGATGGTTCTCTGTGTCTAACACGCTTTGGATGTTTAGTAATGTTTGTTCTTGTGTCAATGGTACAGTTAGTGTTTTAATATATTTCTTTAATGGTGGCAGAGCATGGTGGCCAAAGACATGTCAGTGTGTAGATTTGGTACATTAGCTTGATCAGCCTAAAGTTATTTGAGGACGTCTGATGGTGATTCTGTGGATTAACAGACTGCCTCCTCTCTGTCGGTTGCTTTTCTTTTTGACATGCTGATTTGTGATTAGGTCTTTCCTCAGATTTTATTAATGAAAGAAGGAAACAGAATGACCGGCCGTACGCAGGTTGTACAGGAGGCAGTGAACGCAGCATAGCAGAATCAAACCTTCCGTGAAACACCAGAGAGCAGAAGAGGAAGAGGTCACGTCAGAGTTTTGCTCCAATAATTAAAGCTAATAATAATCATAATAAATGCTTCCAGCCTACTAACAACAAAGGTAAGACAATAAGGCTTCATGTTGTTCTTCCTCTGCTGATTCACCAGGTTTCTGTGGCAAAGTTGACAAAGAGTCATCAAACTGATCATTGTGGTGTTTCTGTTGTGGGCTGCCTGACTGTTTTTGTAATTTTTCCATTTACTCCTTGAGTTGCTTCGTGTTAAAATGTTCTATTTGAGTGGGAATGGATGGTGAGGCTTGAAGTCAAGATTCTTCCAGTCAGATATAATAGTGTAACAGAGTGGTGTGTGGGGTCAATTTGGGTGATTGTATGTTCCTCCCAGCTTTCCCAGTGACACAGAAGGACACAGGTTCACCGGTTGACAAAAGGAGTACAGAGGTTCCAAGTTGACAGTAATTTATTCTCTTCTTGCTTGAGTTCGTTTAAATTATCGTGTTGAAGTACACATGGAGGCGAGCGCTTCATTTCGGTCCAAAGTCCCGTGCGTGGTTGGGTTGGCTCACACCAACACGCCACTGTACCAAGGACACGACACAGGATAACATGTAACATGACAGCAGCTCCAGGACGGACAGAGACAAAGACAAAGACAGCCGTGGTGTGTCTGCGCTGGAAACGGGGCTCGAACAGGGCAGGACCTACAATAAAAAGGGTTTGTTTCAGCCTGCACACCTGTTGATTAACGTAAAGTTACCTCAACAAACTACCGCTTCCTACATCCGTCAGCGGGGCAAATGCTCAGACCAGCACCGGACCATCGGGACCCACGCGCCTGGTCTACAGCTGCTGCGGCATGCGCTTGACGCGCTCCCCCGGAGCCATCGCGATACTGCAAGGCATCACTTCCATCAGGACCAATACGAAGCATATCATAGAAGGGGGGGGGGGGGGGGGGGTAGCCTTTACCTGCTCTCATGGAACACCGCTACCAGCCAGCACCGACCCAGAAGTGCAAGAACCAGAGGACAACACAGACGTGAGAGGGGTTTTTATAGCGCCCCCCAGCCAATAGGCTGAGAATGACACTAAATACACCCATCCTGCCACAATAGGTTCTGGTAACAGCCTGTGTTCTAATGTAACTCCAGCTATTCTCCAGCGACCTGAGGTTTATTCTTTTATTCTGGAAATGCTTTAACTTTATTCCTATTTGTGATGAATAGAGTTCAGTGGTTTGTTTCTGTGTTGTCTCTGAGCTGTAAATCCAGTTGACAAGTAGCTGATGTATCTGACATGTGGCTGATTTCAACATGAAGTTCAACATTGTTGGGTTTGTAATTCATATCAAAGTTTCAGGCCAGAGGATTTTATTCAACACTTGCCAATTGCCTACAATATGAAATAATTCTCAGCATCAAGGTAGCCATACCAAAAGTAAAATCAATTATAGTCATCATCTCAAGCACTTCTCTAAAGCAGTGGTGACTGGTCATGAGGGGCAGGTGGAGCACAGCGCCACCAGGAGTCACCATCAAGGACTGCAGGCAAACTGTTATAAATTATTTAAAATAATCTGAAATATCTGCTGCTTCAAAGAGACCGAGCAATTTTTTTGACAAGTGGGGCTCAGACTGCAGCGTCCTCTCCGAACTGAAAGCTGATTGGCTGCCGCGGATGTAGGCGGGTCCTGATGAGTGACTGACAGGGAGCGTGGCAGTTTTGCGCTGCTAATGCTGAAGCTAAAGCTAGCAGTCGGAAATCAAAATGAATGAAAGTCATTGAAAAGTTTATCCAAAAGAAGAACCACGGTGCGCCTTTCTTTTAAAGTGAGTCCTCGGCTTTGGTGAGTGAAAGCATATATTGTCAGTCTTTTTATATGTGCGCGCACACACACGCACGCTCACACACGCGCACACACAGCTCCAAAGTCACTTTTTGCCAGTAGCTAGTTGTCCCCCCCACTTTTCAAAACAATCTGATGCCCTTGCTCATTCTAAATGAATACATCACTGACAATAAACTGGATTTTCTCTGTTTGACTGAAACCTGGCACAAACCCATGGACTATTTTGCACTTAATCAGACCACACCTCCTGGATTCACCGACATTGACAACCCACGTTCAGATGGACGGGGTGGCGGCACTGCAGTAATTTTCAATAAGGACATTAAATTAACTCCCATATCCCTCACAAACACCCAATCCTTCGAACACACTGCCTTCAAACTGTCCGGTCCCTCTCCACTTGTCACTGCTGTCATCTACCGTCCCCCAAAGCCCAACAACTCCTTCCTATCAGAACTCACAGACCTTTTGACCCAGTTAAGTTCCATCTCCTCATCCATCCTCCTGCTCGGTGACTTCAGTTTTCACATTGACAATCCAAACTCCAAACCTGCTGCTGAATTCCTGGACCTTCTCACCTGCTTCAATATCACTCAGTATGTAAATCTTCCCACACACAATCACGGCCATATTCTGGATCTCATCTGCTCCACTGGTCCCACTATACACAACCTTTCCAGCCATAACCTCAACATATGGGATCACTGAGCCATCACATTCAGCATACACATTCCCCTCACAGCCCCCAAAACAAAACGTGAAATAACCTTCAGAAACCTCAAATCCATCGATCCACCTGCACTTTCACCCTCCTCACCACCAAACTGACCCCCTCCCCTCCACCACCTGATAACCCCTCTGATCTGGTCTCTCATTACAACACTCTCTCCTCCTGCCTCCATGAACTTGCCCCCACCAAAACAAAGACAGTCTCTTTCACCCACACAGCCCCCTGGTACACCCCCGAGCTCCATCAGATGAAATCCCGCAAGCGCCAGCTTGAGAGACTGTGCAGAAAATCTGGTCTTACTGTGCATTTACAAATCTACACAGAATACATTCAGCAATACAAAGATGCTCTCAACTCTGCTCGGTCCTGTTACTACTTCAGCCTTATCCACTCCGGCTCCAATAACACCAAGGCACTCTTCACTACCATAAACACACTTCTCAAGCCCAGTAATAACACTTCATCCTCATTCACTACTGACAAATGCAATAGTTTTCAGTCCTTCTTTCAGTCCAAAATTGACACCATTTACATTTCCATTGACCTCTCTGCCGCCCCCATTGCTCCACCTGACTCTCCTCCCCCTGCTTCCTGTCCACAGTTCTCTCACTTCTCACCCATTTCCTCTGCTCAGTTAACACAAATTTTATCTGGCATTAAAGCTCCAACATGCTCCCTGGATCCCATTCCCTCCTCACTCATTAAAACCTGTCTTCCCATAATCCCTCCACTCATCACTCAAATCATAAACTCCTCACTCTCATCCGGATCTGTCCCACAGTCTCTCAAGCTGGCTGCCATCACCCCCATCCTCAAAAACCTGGTCTCCTCCCCAACAACCCTGCAAACTTCTGGCCCATTTCCAACCTTCCCTTTCTGTCCAAAGTCCTCGAAGGAGTCATTGCTTCTCAACTCCAAACCCACCTCAGCTCAAACAGTCTATATGAACCCTTCCAGTCCGGCTTCCGTTCAAAACACAGCACTGAAACAGCTCTATGAATTCTTCTTCTCGATTCTTGATCGCCCACTTCCACCGCAGTCAGTCTTTTGGTTTGTTCTGAAGATTTTATCATTATTTTCAACAATAACAACAACAGACGGAAAAAATAGACGTGGTAAAGATGATGGCAGCTTTAGGTGAAGCAACAGCGCCACCTCTGGGTGGAGATCAGTCAGTAATAGTCGGGTTTCCATCCACCTCTTCATCTTCCAATTCTCAAAAATATCCAAATGCTAGAAACAAAAAAAAAAAAAAAATCCGGCTTTTGGCTGTGGAAACAGGTTGTGAGATGAACGACGTCTGGCCCAGACAACATGACACACGGATCGGCCGTGGTCACAGAAAATGGCGGCAAGTAAGAAATGTTCAGGGGAGGAAGAACCCAAGGTTTATCTGGATAAAGTGAACAATGATGCCTGAGTGTGTTGTTTGCTTTGTGGCAGAGAGACGCTCTCCTCTCAGTAACTGCAGGATAGTGGCAAATGGAAGCGAGGAGAAAGTCTCATCTTCATCGAATCTGCTCCAGGATTGTGGGACGTTGTGACAGGAAGCTGACAGGAAGCCTCCAGCCCCGGGATGAAAGGATGAACTCTCCGCCGCCGTCCACCTGGTTCAGGTCTGACACGCTGAAGTAAAACCTGTCAAAGGGCCTCCAATCACAGCTCCTCTCATATTTCTGCCTGATGAAACTGTCCTTCGTGCCCCGGTTTCATACATGTGACATGTTTCTTTAACTGAGGTGGAGCAGGAGTGTGTCCACTTCCTTTGTCTTTGTTTTGTTTGATCATGTTCAAATCTCAGTGACAGATGACTCGTGAAAGCACTCTGCTGTCTTTCCCAACCTCTAGATTCCACACACTGTCGAGGACGGAGTTTCTTTCCTCCGGTGCCGGGCGGGGCTCCCCTCCGACTGCTCCTCGTACCCTACAGATTCTTTCTTGGATCCCAAATCGAGTGCAGAAATAAAGAGTCCCAATGCAGATTTCCAGCGCTGATTACAGTTTATTTGTGCGAAGCCTCGAGACAGAATTCTGGTCCTCTGTGTCTCTGGTCTGTCCTCCAGCAGCCCTCACTGACAGAGTCAGAGCAAAAGGCCATGTCTGATCTAATGTGTGTGTATTGATGAAGTCTTCGCTCACAGGCGGGGGGATGTCTTCATTCTTCTGGGTCACACATCCCTGGAGCCGGTCTGGGCTGGTTGGGCCTCTGCCTCTCTCGCACTGATGTGGATCCGGTGTTCCTCCTGTTGTCCAGCACAGCCGCTCTGCCTGATCAGGAGTTGTCTTTCTGCACAGAGATACTCAAAGATTCCTTGCATGAACATTAGCGTATGTCTGATTAGGCGAGCAGGATTATGATTCACAAGCTGCATTTCTCCATAATATTAAATAGGTCAGAAGACAGTTGAACAGTCGCAGAAGTTGTACATTTCCACGACACACACACACACACACACACACACACACACACACACAGCCTGGCTGTGCTTTGCGTTTCGGCATTAGAAAGGCTGCTTGTGAATCGTTCAGAAACAGAAGAAGAAGAATGAGTGTTCTGCAGCTTCTCAGTGATAAGACACGTCTTTCTTCCTGATCCATTGGCGGTGTGGCTTCAGAAGAACTTAATTACCCCTCCTGGGATTAAACCTTCTCACAATGACAGTTTTGCACCTCACAGGGAAAAGAGGAGGAGGAGGAATCGTATCTCCACAGACGAAGGGTTCTGCGTTGAGAACGTCACCGTGCTGAATTACAAACCTTTGTTAAGCCGTAAAGTCTCCTTCTGTCTTCTCATCGGGGTAACGGTGAGTGCTCATTGGGCTCTGGAACACTCCTCCCAGCAGGTCCCTGTCCGTACACCTACAGCAGAAACAGAGGAAACGTGCAGTGAATTCATTTTTCCACGAGTGAGTCGAAACCAAAGTTCAGTCAAAGACTCTTCAGCAACTCGAAAACTTCATGTTCAAGATCTGGCGAGATGGAAGCCGTCGTATGGCCACAACAGCAAATGTAAATAAAGCCCAGGGCGCCTTATGTCAGTCTTCTCCATCCCATAATATTCCATAAAAACCAAAGGACCAATAATGTCAGTCAATCTAAAAGAAAAACAGAGAATAATCACAAAATGTCATTAAATGGTTTGGATTGGCATATTTTATTAAATTATTCACATAATAATCCTTAATTAAAAAACATTTCTCAGTTTTTCAGTCGCTGAACAAACGGCAGCGTCGTTTCTGCTCATCACTCCGCTCATTTCACAGATGATCTCCCGAAACTCAAACATATGTGGATCTGGTTTTGGTTCTCACGCTCCATGTTTCATTAGTATAAAATTCACATTTATTCTTATCAATGGAAAAAAAAAAAAGTGTTTCATAAACTTGAGAATACATCTTTTGTTTCCGAACTCTAAACTAAGCTTCCATTGGTTTGGTCGCCCAGTCATCCAAACAGATGTCTGATTTTATTTCAGCTTATTGCTCTAAATTACCTCGCTCTCTCTCTCTCTCTCTCTCTCTCTCTCTCTCCTGCAGCCATTCAAACTGTTTCACCTGCAAACGGAGACAAAAAGGAGCGCTGTCAGTCCTTGCATGTGGCTGCTCAGTGTGTTGCATTTCTTTTCTTCCTGCATTACACTCATTTCGAGCGCTTTAACACCTCCACTCCTCCATTTCGCTTCATTTTTCAACAGCATCACTAAACTGCGTCTGTCAGAAGAGGAGCTGCAGAGCCAACAGGCCTTCCAGCAGAACAGCAATTCACAGGAAGACGAGCTGAAAATGCATTTAGTACCGCAGACCAACCACGGAGACGGGGAAACCGTTCTCCCTACTTTGACACGATGATATTCTCGGCTTTGAGAGGGGATGGAAAGCCTGGCCTCTTAATGGCCGTACACACCCTGCTGTTTCCGTGCCTGTTCTGGAATGTTACTTCGTCTTCACGGTGTTTTCTTGACGTGATTCAGCTTTCTTTACGTAGTTCCTGGTCTGCCTGACCTCTGCTGCGGACGTTCTCACCCTCTCGACGCTCACCAGGGAGCGCAGTGAAGACCTCTTCTCCAGTGGAGCAGCTGAAGCTTCGGCATCTCTCACTTTAATTAGAGCCATTTTCACTTGACGGAGACAGGAAGCCGGCAGGCTGGAGCACATTCACAAGAAATAAAGAAAGAAAAAGAAAATAAAACAAGCGGGAAAGCTACCAGATGCCCCAGAGTCATCTTCCACTGAGTCACTGCTAAATAAAGCGGCGAACGTCTTCGCTGCAGTGGTTTACAGCCGCTTGGTATTCTGCCGCCATCACAGGCCTCTGGGACGCCGTCCTCTGCTGATCACATCAGCCCAAAGGCTGCTGCTGCTGCTGCTGCTGGACAGGAAGCAGCCGCCAGCGTCCGGCGTCCAGGTCCTCACAGGGTTTCTGCTTTCTGTTTTTTGACAGATGGATCTGAACACTGCGAAGGAGCCGAGAGCGGCAGGCTGTCAGGAAGAAACAAGACAAAACTGAGGCCTGGCTGACGAATCACACCCGAGTTAATGAGAGAGTTTAGTGTTGGACATGAATGGATGGATGGATTATTTTATTTGGCTTGAAGAGAATACATTCAGCTTTTTCTTCCTTTCTGCCTTTTTATGAATAAGCAGTAAGGTTTATCGAGTGCGGCTGAGGAACTCCACCACCGTGATTAGAGGGCGTCTGTCACACAGTGACCACTTTGAGATGATTGCATTTGAAACCACAGGATTGACTGACGTGATTATTAGGTGCCGGGTATTAAAAATACATCAACGCGCCGCGGCTCATGACTAATGAGGGAGCAGGTGGAAAGGTCAGCCAGTGAGCATCGGGGTGGAGGAACGGGAGAGGAGAGAAGGAAAAGACTCTGATCGTTGTGAAGTCTGGAAACTGCTGCGTCGCTCACCACAGGAAAGGGTCTGAACTGCTCTCCGTTAGAGGACTGCTGGTCTAAAGGGAGCCGATGAGGAACCCGGGGAGGAACCGGGTCTGAGAGGCGGTTACTGGTTTTTGCTCCAGAGGAAACTCGGTGAGGCGTCTCGGTGTCAGCCAGAGCGACAGAGTCTGTTCAGAGACGAGGGACAACATGCTGACTCCAATAAAACCCTCCATGCTCCTGAAGCCATCTGCACAGGCCTCACGGAGACAAACTCCAGATCAAACCTGGAATGAATTTATCAATCAGGGACTGGAAGAGGATGACAGGGAAACCTGCAGCTCCTCCACTCAAAGTGTTCAGACAGAAGCAAAGACAAGGACCACAAAGACAGCCTGAGGGTTTAAATCCTCAGTGGAGGCTCATGGGACGGCGAGAGGGAGATCAGAGCGAGAGGACACTGAACAGGCAGCGAGGAAAGAAACCAGGAAGAGGAATCCTGTCAGGAGAGCTGGAGCTGGAGGCCTGGTCTTTTCTCTGTTTTTGCTTCTCCAGCTGCTTCCGTCGCCGCGCTGAGCTGGAATTCAGCCTGTGATGCTGTGGTGAGAAGTTCACCACGTCACCTGCGTTAAATACACGAGACTGATGTTTCCTCTCAGGCGTTCAGGAGACGACGGGCCTCGAGCCGTCATGTTAGTTAGACTCAGGTAAACAACCAGGAAGCAGGGAGCAGGATTCTGTTGATCTCTAATAGCTTTGAATGAATGAACTACAGTCTACAATCAGATACAAGCAGAGGATATAATCTTTATTGAAGTTGGAAACTGATTAAAAAACACACATCAAGGTGACTTTAGCCTGAAGGAAATGAATTAAGTTCGCTGTCTTTTGTTAAATCCTTTATTTTCCTCAGAGATTTTCTTTCATCTTTTTCCTTACAATATTGAAACCTTGCAAACTGCAATGGCAGATAAATATTTAACACATTTATTTACATGAAACACTGGGCTGTTCGAGCTGAATGAGGTGACTGAGAGGAGGCAGCGGAGGAGCGACCTCCTGCTGAGCGCTGCTGTGGAGGAGCTTCTCCTCGAGTCCCGTCAGTCTGGCGCTCATCAGGCTTCGTGTTATTTCTCCCAGAGTCAAATGCAACTGATCAAAAACTGAAGTGAACTCTTCTGTTTCTGAAGAGCTCTCCAAGCAGACGGCACGTTCGGTTTCCGGGTTTTTTGGAGTGGACTTTCTCTGCTGCTGAAAATGACGGTGCAGTTAGGAGCCCACAAACACAGAAATGCCTTTTTATCACTTTATTTATATTGGACCAGCAGATTCCAAACACTGGGTTCACTTCCTGGCCCCTCCTGCCCTGGGGGTCTCTCCCTCCTCGGAGGGAGCAGGACGGAGGGTTTTCACTGGGAAGTCCTCTCTGTGACGGCGGGATCTCGATGAGCGGCTGACCTGCTCAAGAGTGATTCTAATTTCATCGGTGTCTGTCATAACAGGCAGCTAAGAAGACAAGTGTCCCAGCAGCAGCAGCGACTGCTCTGCCTGCTTCTCCGCGTGATTAAACGACACAAAGGCATCTTTCATCATGTGCTTTAAAAGCCGTATCGATTCCCGCTGCATCACCGTCTGAGCTCCTCTCCCTGGACCGCCGGCCGGCCGGCTGCCTGCAGCGCCTCGGACCGGCGGTCAGATGGAAATCAGACAGCCACTCATTATCAACCCAGAGCCATTCAGCAGGATTCCAGCGTCGCCTGCAGCGTCCAACAGTGGATTCAGAAAAATTATATTCTGCCTTTGATTCTGCTCCAAATACAAAACAAGACAAACAAAGCAGAATCATTAGTTTTACCAACAATTACAAAAAAATAATGTTCTTTTAGCGGCAGAACAATCACGTCCGACATCCCTCCCGTTACTGTTTGGTCTATTTAGTTAAGAAATCAATTCGTCTCATTGTCCAGAATTACAATCACAATACTTTATGTCTGAGATTCTGATGTTTTTTCCTTTTTTTCTGAAACAGGAGCCTCCTGCAGGTTGATCAGAGTTACATTAAAGACATGCTGCCTTCATGCTTCTCTCTGTCCTCATATTTCAAAATATCAAAAGCAGTGACTCAGTTCCAAGTGTTACTATTTTTATTTTAAAACTTACAATTAAGTAGTAAAGAAAAAGATGCAGTAAAGAAAAATATGAGTTACTGTTAAAATCTTCTTCAGTTTTGAGTCCTGGGTGTAGTGTTTAGGTTTCACTGGTCTCAGACGAGCAGGAAGGCTGATCGAAACAGTTCATCGCTGGTTTAAATCAAGCTGTTTGGTGATTTAGAAGCTCTGGCTGGTTAAAAAAGGAAATACGTGTATGCTATATTGTATGCTATTTACTTGATAAAAGATAAATAAATTGTTCATATGCTTAATGTGAGATGCAGGACATTAGATTAAAACGTTTAGAAACATACCTACAGACACCTCAGCATCTCGCTTTGACCGCCTCCCGCCGACACCCAGAGCCGTGACCGGGATCCTGACACTTCTTCACTTTCTGATCAAACCATGCTTCATCTGCAGACGACTTTTCATCCAGCAGCACAAACTGCTGCTCATGTTAAAACACAGGAAGGAGTCACTTCCTTTTATCTGTTGTTTACAAAATCAAAAAGACAGAAGAAAACTGTTTTTCTTTTTGTTTATGATGTATTGCTGAACATCAGGCTCCTCCTTTTCTTTCCACATGGATCTCCGCTGCAGCAGCTCATCAGCAGCAGTTTAAACTCCGAGCATCACACACCGGTCATGTTGACGCGGTGCTTTTCCCCCGATGGCTTCAGGAAACCACCTTCCTCCCACATTCTGCTTGATTTGGACCAATGTTCTTCATCCCAGGTGCTTCCAGCTCCAAACCCCCTCATCCCGCCCATCTGACGCTCTGACGAGGCCTCTGGGACTTTTTCCAGGGTTATAGTAACATCTCACATGACACCATGTTCACCGAGCAGCAGCACGGCCCCACTGCTGCTGCTGGCCTCGTCCTGACACCGCTGCTGTCTTACAGCTTCTGTATGAGCCTACAGGTTCACGCTGAGTCTTCTGCTTCATGCACTTCCTCGTGCTCTCCTGCCAGACCCTCGCTTCCTCCCGCTGTGTGAAATTCCCACGACTGCTCGTCTCCTCCACCGCTGATGGCTTTCACTGGTCCTCGTGTGTCAGCCGTCTTGTCCCCCTCCGTCTTCTTGCCACGATGTTGTTTTAATTTTAAATAAAAATGTCATGATTGAAGAGGACACGTTGCTGAAAGCCACTGGATGATATGTGATCATGCCAGAAACGAATCGAACCAAATGAGAGCTGAACAGAATGACAACCACGGCGCCGTCACATCTGCAGACGCTCGGATTGATCCGGGCCGCACGGCGCCGCCGACGCCTCGCCGGCGTGATTGATTCCTGCGCTGCCTGGTAATTGTGCTCAGTCCAGACCTGCACCATTAATTAGCAGCCGAACATCTGCATGGCATAATGATCAACCTCTCAAATGAGCGCGGCGTCAATCCAAACGCTTCAGCAGCTCCCGAAAACGGAATAAATATGCTAATTCTCACACATCCACCTCATTAAACTGACACAAAACAAACATACACAGAAAAGCAGGGATTGAAAAACCATCCGAAGAGTCATCCGAAAGGAAGAAGGTGAGAATCCATGGCAGGAAGACTCATTTAGAATAATGAAAAACACAAAAAAAACGGTAAAAAAAAAAAAAAAAATCACAGTGTGCAGGCTGGTCACACACAGAGCTGCTTCCTCAACATAACGGGAGTTTCAATAAAACACAAGTTTCTATTAAATGATAAAAGTAAAAACTTCTACAATAAACTGCTGATTGACAACATCATCCTCCGTTCTTTATTACAGTAAGACTCTGTCGCGCCCTGTGCCCCTGCGGCCTGATGGTGGCGCTCCGGTCCTGTTTTGTCCTGACTTCCTGTTTTTCTGTCTGCCCTCATGTTCTCCTGCCTCCCTCGTTACCGCCCTAATGGGTATCACCTGTCCTGCCCTCTAAGTCTGGCTCTCCTGGTGTGTCTTGCCGCTCTTTGTGGGTCTGTCTGCATGCGTCCATGTCCCTGTGTGTCTGCTCAGCCCCGCCTTCCTGAGTCCTGCGTTCCTGTATGCCTGCGTTCCCGTTCCTGTTACCCGCAATAAAGAAGTGTTTGAACTCCGCCTGGCTGCCGGCGCGTGGGTCCTTCCACCTCGCTGCGTGACAGACTCACATTTTGACAGTTGTATGTCATTTAAAGTGAATGTTGCACATCGGAGGAAACAGAAAAATCCCATCCTGAGGAGACGCTGCGCTCTCTTCCACAGGTCGTTCTGGTTGAAGTAACCATAATGAGTGAAACATTCATCTCCTGTCTGTTTTTGTTATGTGATGACACCAGGCCCGGACTGCATGGTCGAAGGGAGAACCGGGGGAATTCCCGATGCGCCGGTCCTGCTTTATGTGAAAATAATGTAATCTGTAATGAACCACTTCTACACACTTCACCTGTGGGTGGTCATACTCTTATGGCTGATCACTGTGTGTGTGTGGTACAGCGGGTGGCGTGTGTCGCTGTTGTTCTGAGCTCCAGTCCTCTGTCCTGCTCTTTTCTTCTGAACTGGATCAACTTGCTTCTGGTCTGAAAATCAAAGGTGAAAAGTTCTTTTTTCTTTCTGTTTTGTTTGCAGCGCTGGAGGCTGCTTGAAAGAAAATCAGTATTTTCCTCAAGACTCTTCCAGTGTGTGTGTGTGTGTGTGTGTGTGTGTGTGTGTCTGTGTCTGTGTGTGTGTGTGTGCTTTGAGCACAGATCATCCCGTCCTTTACTTCCTCTTGTCTTGACGTAAAGCCCAGCAGAAGCTTTCCGTTCTCGATCAAACGGCAGTGATTTCTCTCATGACTCAGCCTCCCGCTGAAGCCCGGCTCATGTCATGAAGCTTAAATAAACACACCGGCGGGAGACCCTCCTCCGCTGCCTCAGGAGACCAGACAGACTCTCTGTCGGTGCTGAGAGGGTTGGAGGGGATCGGGCCGGACCGGGAACAGAGCAGGCTCCAGGCTGCTGCCAGCGCTCCGGCAATCTGCATCCTGATCAGCCTCACACCGAGGGGGCGGGGGGGGGCTCAGCTTCACACGACGCTGAAAAATACTGATTTAACAAGAGGTCTGTTTTTAACTGTTTGGGCTTTTTAATCAGCAAAGCAGAAGCTGAGCACAGAAAACCATTCCATGTGGGAGTAAGTTGGGTTTTTGACCTTCAGTCTGGTGGGTCACATGTTAAGAGTCAAGTCAGTTAGTAGGCAGAGTGGAAAGTCTGTGGCTTTGGACATCTTTCACCTTTCCACAGTCAATACAAATGCCCAATATTATTTATTTCCTTTATTTCCCATGAAATTAGCCAAAGAGCTAACCGTGACCTTTTCTGAGAAGACGGCTGGAGCCTCATGGAGACTTTACATCTTTTTCACAGCAGCAGATAATGCGAGGAATGGCACCTGCGGGGGTCTCAGAGGAAACATTCAGAGCAAAAGAACATTGCTTTCCACCCGATTAGCTCCGATGGAAAGAGGTAAGATGCTCCTGAAGTCCGCAGTGGGATGAAAGAAGAGACGCTCCGGCCGAGCGGAGCTCATGAAGCATCACAGCAACAAGCTCCGTTTTCCAAACAAACCTCCTGCAAGCTTTGGCTAATATTCCCTTTAATGTGTTTCTGATTACACTCAGTCCACAAGATAAAGACCAGAGAGAAAACACTTTGAGCGTGGAGAAAGACAGAAGTGTTAAAAGCTCAGGATGCATCGATGCTCTTTATATTCTCAGTATGATTATTAGTCTGAGACTCTGCATCGGTGCTGACATGTGGTCAGTTAAATGTTTCCCGGGGATCAGACGAGTCCAGCAGGGTGAAGCAGTGGAGGCTTGTCTGGAGGTGTTCCTCATGTCAGGGGTCCAGATCGATCAGCCGTCCGACACCTTCCCAACAGTTCTGAATATCTACTGGGTAACTGCTTGAGCCTCCAGGTGAAGCTCTTCAATCTTTACTTTTTGTCTCTGTTAATCACAAGATTCAAGAGAAGCTTTTCCTGACAGAAACAGTGAAGAACTGTAATCACCTCTCCAGCATGAGGTGAGGACCGGGGCAGTAAAACTCAAGTTCTTGCTCTCTAAATCATAATTACAGGACTGTAACTCTCATTTTGGACCTCCACAGTAACACCATTCCACTCGCTGATGACGGGCATTTGAAACCTGATCACACACATTTTCTTACAACAAGGCCAAACACAGTTGATCTAACCCCGTGGCCTTTCTGCTGCCATGAATTAAAACCAATTAGAGGGAGGCAAGCTCTCAATTAAGGAGGGAATACCGATACAGTCTTTTCTCCATCCTGGAAAGCTAATTATTTCCCATGAGCCCTCCACACTGCACCCTATTGTTATTTCATTTTCTTCTCTCAGCTCTCGCCTCTCGTACACCGCGGCAAACCGATAAATATCAGTCCAAGGTCTCCGCAATCCCTTCGTCTGCTGGCAGTCAGAGTTGCTCTCCAAGCCCAAAGCGCTTTTCTCCGTAAAATTGATCGTAATGTTCAGGTAACATCTGACATCTCATCAGGAGCTTTCATTTATTTAGAACCTGCAGAGTGTGATGCCGAAGCGGCAGGGCTCTGAGGCAGGGAGATGGAGGGCCATCAGGAATATGAAGGCTCATTTCATCTGCTCATTAAAGAGCGAAGCAGAAGAGACAGGCTCGTGGTGAGGAGGCAGCGAGGAAGAAGCAGACAGGGTCAGAAGCAGCAGATCAGCCTCGGCTGAGTCTGCAGACACACCGGAGTGATCCATTAAGCTGCCCTCGCTCAGCCCGTCCGGCAGACCCCCATTCCATTAAAGCACAGGCTGTGTATGAAAACACATTTCAGTGATGTAGTAATCGATTACACTCTATTTCTTGACATCTGATTTGTTGTTTTCAGATGAGCAGTGTGCCACCGGCTCTCAGCGAAACGACTTCATTCATAAAGCTGCTGAGAACTGCTGTGACTGAGACGGCCACTGGGAAGGACCAGAATGAGCCTGACAGCAGTGTTTTTAAACCCAGAGGGAAGCACGGTCCGCTCAACAGAGAGTCCTCTGAGCAGGAGGAAACAGAAAGAAGAAGCCTGGACCAGGACCAGGACTCCAGCAGGTCTGCCTGGCTGAATGGAGCAGCACCAGGCAGGACCATGGACAGCTCCTCCAGCGCGACCAGCAAGTGACTGAACAGCAGAGTCCTGAGCCCGGAGGAGCATCGCTCCCCGTTCAAAACGTGATTCTGGCCGACAGACAGCGCTGCCGTGCTCATGGGAACGCGGGAAGCACCGCCAGCACTGCAGCTGGCACGCTGTGCCGCTAATTGGAGGAGGTGTTTTGTAGAGCAACCACACGTGCACGCAAGCACATAGCAGTTGCTCACTGAATTTAACTAAATGAGGACTCTGGACTGAAAATCCACAGAGAACAGCAAGCAACCAAACACGAGCAAAACATACAACCCTTCTGGCTCCAGCAGCCGTACCACACGAGAAAAAAGAAGGAAACCTGCAACTTTTAGTCTTGACAGAATGACAAACAAAGCAAGGAAGCAGCCACAGAGAAATGAGACACTTCAAATCTGATAACTGATGTGAGGGCGTTGCAATTTTTAATCAGAAGCAGAAAACAGGCATGTTGTTCTTCATTTATTGTTTTGTCTGGTCGGAAAGCTGTTTATTCTGAAGAAGTGTTCATCTAATCTCTCAGGATCTATTCCACTTCACGTCACTGAGACTTTGTTTTAATCTCATTTTGTCTTTGCACTGTTGGGTCAAAACTGTTATGAATGGATGGATGGTTGAACTTCGGGAGTTTTGGATTCATCTTTTTTCCCTGCAGATCTCTCCTACAGAAGATTTTCTCCATAATGTTTCAAAATGAGTATTTTCTTTTTCAAATGTCGATCAGTATTCCTCTGGAGTCTTTCCCTGGTCAACAAGGTCTGTCACTGTCTCTCTGTTATCATGATCTTAGCATCTCTTCTGGAACCATCTCTGGAAACACATTCTCACATTTTCCATCCTCCCTCCCTTGGTCTTACTCATCTACTAATCGATCAATCAATCAGTAACTGATTCCTTTTGAATTTGCTCTCGGATTGAACAACAGCAGCAGCCCCAGGGCACAAAGACTGAAATTTCCTGATTACAGTGAAGGCAGCAGCACAAATGAAGCAGTTCAGCAATTAGAAGAGAAAAGTTGTTTAAAAAAAAAAGAAAAACTGAACCCGCAGCGACATTTCATCATGGTTGTGTTTCAGAGAGTTATTACGAAAAACGCCACTGTGCATCGGAACTGGTGAGACGTCACTCTTTAGCTCTGGACCACGACAGGAAATCACTCATTGGTCTGAAAGTAGGAGCAACACCTGAGAAAAGCTGGGATGAACTGAATTATGAGGATGGAAAGAAATGTTCCACTGCTTCACATCCAGAAGTCAGAGACTGGAGGCTGAGACCAACGTCCTGGTTTCAGAGTGACGCCGGTGAAATGGAAAAGGAAGCCAGGACAAGTGGAGCAGTGGAACATCTGAATCCGTGGATCGAACACCAGGATACCTGGACCTCATTACGTCATCTTCAGTCATGTTTACGGTGACCTTTGACCCATCTAGCTGGTCCCAGAAGTCAGTGATGAACCAGTGAAGTATTTCACTGGACTTTTCCGCCAAACGAGGAACAGCTGGGTCTTTTCGAGGTGAGAAACCGTCCGTCCCTTTGAGCCGGCTGCAGTTTATCACACTCAGCGTCTTCATCATATCCAACAGGAGGAATCACTCAAAACAATCCATCACATGCTGTTGATGAATTATTTGTTGAGTGTGTGAGTTAGAGCTGGAAGAGAGAAAGGAGAAATTAATTGGACAAACAGAGAGGAATTCCCAGCATGCCGTCTACCTCGTTATTTCTGAGAGAAAACAAATCTTGGTGCCTAAATAATAAATCCGCTGTAGCTTGTCTTTTACAAGGTCAGTGGATTCAGCTTATATAGTGGATTTTCTATACTATATCACACTTTTCCACCACTTGAGCGAGGCGGCTGCCGTTCAAGGTGCTCAGTCCATCCTCTGGGAGCAGTTTGAGGTCTTTGCTCAAGGACACTTCAACATCTGGACAGATATAGAATTGAATATTAATTTAATAAAAGTAATAATGTGATCCTGTATACTTTGACATGTTGGTGGAGGAATATACCGGAGTGTTGGAGCAAATTAAACTAAATTTGGCAAAAATAAAAGAAAGGAAAAGGCCAATAAGAGAGGAAGGAGTCGAAGCTCTGGAAAAGCAACGTCTGACGCCTCTTTTTCAATCGGGCTCAAATGAGAGCAGACACACTCAGACTCTGGCCTTCAGATGGGAAACCAGAGCGCTGGACTTCGATCTGCTCTGAGGTTTGACGCATGCTTTTGGATTTTCTCACCGTTCTGCTGAAACCAAACAGCATCCGCTCGGACGACATTCCTGCTCCAATCAGTGGCTGTGAGCACAGGAGTTACTGTTAACTGGGTTTATCGTCCTGCATAAACACAGTGAAGACTGAAACCAATCAGTGGAAAGAAGCATAAAAAGCAGGCGGTGCAGTCATGTTTACTGAGCGACGCCTTCCAGCGCCAGCCGGAGTGGAGGGAAGAACACCCTGATCGATCCACACTCCAAACACAAACACGCCCAGCGCACGGAAAATAAAACCAAGGAGGTCCCAGGGAGATGAAAGACGTGGAGAAGTGTATTCTGGGGGGTGTGAGGGACGCGTGAGCCTCTGAGTAATGAGCACAGCTTTCCCAACATCAGTCACTGGGGAGCGACACCCGGCTTTTGTCACGCTCGGATCTGACGGGGACATGGCGGGCCTCCAGGAAACAGCGCAGCAGAATATTTTCCCTCCATTCAGCGAGCGAATATGAGAACTTCAAAGACAGGCGCAGCTTCAAAGTGAGAATAATAGCTTCTGCGCCGCACTGCAGACGTCCGTACGAAGCGGGGCCTCTGGGGGAGGGGGCGTCCGGCCTGTTGATACGAGACGGATCAAACCTCTGCTGTCTGCTGTTTGGGCTTCATGCTGATTGGCTCATTAACACCGCTCCGTTCCTTTCATCCATTCAGCAGGCTAACGCTGGCAGCTGGGCGAGGTGAAGGATCCCGAACAGGCCAATTGTACCCAAAAGAATATATCATCTCTGCACTTCTATTCATGTTCTGTCCCCTTTTTCAGAGGAGGGGAAGAGGATCTGGGGCCAATCTCAAATCTGAACAACATCAGCTACAATCTGAAAGCTCAGACAAAACCACAGACAGGACGGTCTTCCATCGAAACAATCCGCTCCACACCTGCCAGCCTGCAGGCGGCTTACAAACCAAGCTGACAAACAAGTCCCTGGAGAGAATACAGTTTTCTTTCAGAATCAGAACCATGTTGATCAACAAGTCAGGCCTGATTTATTCTCCAGCCGGTGGTTACGGGTGAAAGCAGAGGTGTGGTAGTTCTGCGTTACTTCAGATCGTTCCATTACGTTATCTCCCGGTTCAGACAGAGCGGGACCAGACTGCAGACTGCTGACCCTGGCATGCAGTAACTTGTTTTTGGGCCTCACATGAGAAAATGGGCCTCGTCCAAATCAGAAGTTCCCTGAAGACGCTGACAGACGGGGAGGAAGGACGTCTGTCCTTCAGCGAAAAGCAGACGGCTCCGCACAAATTAGAGCAATGACAAACGGCAGCAGAAGCAAACTCATTTGTATTCCACAAGTCCCTTTCAGACCATCAAGCCAGAGGTTTTTGGAGCGTCCGGTCCGTCTGCACAGTCAGGGAGCTGTAATTTTAATGCTTTAAACCATTTCACTGTGGCGGAGATAAGTGGAAGATTCTGGGTCGTTTGAAATTAAAAGTAGCGCCTGACTGATGCTGCATGTGTTTGTCTGCAGTGTTTAATCCTTGATGATGAACTGCTGTGGATGTCTGGAGGCGTGTTGTGGAATCAGGCATCAAGACATTTCAAGTCCCGGAAGATCTGCGGCGAGGAATCCATGGAGTGAACGTCATCCCAGATCGGAAGAATCTGGAGGTGGACTCAGCTGAGGGACAGCAGACGACAACCTGAGCCGCGGTAATCAGTCACAGATACACACATGTTCACTGTATTTCCATTACTGATTTACAGTCCAGGTTATCCAGCTGCTTTCTGTCTCACTGAAGCTTCACCTTCAGGACTTCTTCCCTTCTTTGTATTTCAGGCGCTGACTCTGACATCCATGATTCCCTGCCGACCCTTTTAAGCTAATGGAAGTATAATTACATCTCTGAAATGTTCTTCCAGTATCCTGCAGATTGTTTTTATTGAACATTGTCTCATGAAAGCAGATATGAATGAATCTCTTGATGTTTAAGGTACAGGACAAAGACAGCAGTCCATCCTGAGACACCTCGGCAGCGCTCCAGCTCTGCTTTGTCCGTCTGACACTCATGATTGCTTTGTTTTTTTTGTCCATCGTGTGATTAAGTCAATGAACTTCCACTTCTGTCTTAATTAAAAAGAAACCATTACCCATAGAGAAATGTTTATTTTCCATCTCGTGTGTGTTTCTTTCCAGTAATGAGCTCCCCTGATTAACTCCTCAGCCTGTGGAGCGTCATTAGCCTCCCCACGTTCAGCTCCTCTGTCCACACGGCGCACAGCTCCGAGCGCAGCGCTGCGAACCCACCGGGCGCCTCGCTGGACATAATGATCTGCCTCCTGTTTGGGAGGCAGAAACCTGAAAGGTTCACGTAATTACATACACAGTGTGCACTTGAAAATGAGCCTTGACTCACGCTGGTTAATGTGATTAATAGACTGACAAGGAAAACAGATTCTGGCATTCAGACGGCGGCGGAGACGCCGACCTCATTAACTCTCACAGACACCACTAATCCTCAGGGACCGGACCGGGGACATCGTGCTCCGATCGTTCAGGGTAGACCGGGGCGTGGGACGGATCGGCTCCTGCTCCAGTGAGCTTCACCAGGAAATCATTATCGTGGCGATGCACTGCAGGTGTGCTCATCTCCTCTGCTAAACGACTCGTCAGGCGCAGCCTTGCATGGAATGAGCTCCATGGTCAATAACGTCATTCAAGGTACAGCAATGGAATGAAGGAAATGTAGTTTTAATAAACAACAGGAACATTTCTCTTTTAAATTAGACAGACATGGATTTATTTTGAAGGAACACACAGCAGCGTGATCTGGACTGACCTTGTGTCTCACTGAGTGAGAGATTCCGTCCAGTAAACACAGGACAGGGGGTCGAACGATGACTTTTGGACCAATAGCCTGGCCGTTATCTCCCCCCAGAGTCAACACCAGTCTCACTGTCAACATGGTATCTCAACAAATCCTTGAAAGCCAGACGTTAAACTGCCGCCGCATGGTGACGCCAGGCTTTTGGGACTTGGAAAACAGAAGTAGTCTCATAACTTTCAAGACCATTCACACATCTAGAGAAGATCCTCGAGAGGCTGCAGCTCTGAGAGATTTCAAAGCACTTGGAATAATCCGTCAGAGGTTTCATGCATGTCAGGCGTGAGTAAGAACTGTCCGTGTGCCGCTCCGGGTCTTTAAAGGGTTAAAGACTTCCCATGCCCTCCAGCGCTCCAGAGAGCTGTCGCTCCTCGCCGGATCCTCTCCATGTCACATGTTTGACATCAGCGCTGGAGCCACTTCCTCCTGCTGGAGTGTGAGACAGGACGCTCTTTTGATGACAAGGACAGTCTGCGAGGATCTGAGCTGCAGGGTTTGCTGGGACGGCCTTTGATGAGCGGTTCTCGGTCCGTGTCTTTGGGCTCCAGATCGCGCTCGTCTCGTGTGCCGAGATCCAAGCTAACCGGGGAAATGTGCAGATCATGAAACACGTTGATCAAAGCTGCACGGCAACAGGTTTCAAACCAAGAAATGAAGATGGTCTGTGTCTTTTTAATGTTTTCTAAACCTCAGCGCCCCCTGCCCCTACACTAACCTCCCAGCAGCCCCCATGCCCCCAGCCCTGGAAATCAGCCCCTGTATGTTCGGCTGCATTGGTCAACCTATAATAAATCACTCAGTCAATAACCGACGGCCTGCTGTGTCTGACTAATGCCTGCTGGATAACACGAACCATGCGCAGTGATACCGTATATTCAGCCTGTCAGTCAGTCTGCACTCCTTACTGAGCAACAAAACAGCATGTAGAAAAGACAAAGGCTTCAGCTCCGTCTCAGCATCGCTCCAGGGCCACAGCGTCAACGTCTCTGAGTGAGCGACCGGACCGTCCGATGGGGAAAATACAAGTTCTTCACTGAAACTGTTGGAACAAAATAGAGGGAAAAACAGTTATTGAAAAATAAAAGCAAAGCAATAAAAGTAAGTAAAAAGTAATGTCAAACTGAAAAGTTCATAATCCAGGAATGAAATACTACTAAAATGAGAACAGATTTTACGTCCGTCTTCACCTCCCTCTGATCAGGACAACAGAACATGAACCACACGGGCTGACCAAAGACAGACAAGATCAGTCACTTCTGCCTCTGAAATAGGATCAGCAGCCTAACCCTAAACCCTATAACCCTAACCCCACCACTAACCCGACCTCTCTAACCTGAATCCTCTAACCGAGCCCTGCTGCACCCTCTTGGAACCGTGTCCCTCAAATAAACAACCATAAACATAAACATAAATCAGCTTCATGCATCAGGAAACCTGCCTGTCGAAGGAAGAGCTCTAACCTGGAGCTCGTGGTTTGTTTCAGCCTGGAGTTTAGAGGGTTTTTTGCATCTTTTCCACCTGACTCCTCCAATTTCAGTGCACACTTGAATCAGCAGCCCTGGAAGAGGGAAGGTTCTCTGTGTGCTTGATATAAAATATGAAACAAGCTATTCAGCACACACACTGCTGGCCAAATCAATAAAGTGAAGAAAAGATGGTTCTGTGGGGAGAAAGAGGGGCGCTCTCAATGGGGTGAAATGGCTGCCTGGTTTTCAGTCACAGCCTTTTCAAGCAGTGCTTGTGGCTTCTTCTGAAGACTCTTACCAGGCCTGGTTCGTCCTTCATGTGGCAGAGGAGGCTGGTTGTCCGTCACACTCAGACTGAACGCCGCAGTTCTTCATTTCTACCCCGGGTGATCACTGATGTACTGGATGAATCGTCTGAGCAAATGAGTAAATTCCTCTAAGCCTTGGCTTTTGCTGTCTTTGCTGCTCAAAAATGAGCATAAAAAGCAGAAATGCAGGTGGAACTGAGGAAGGTTTCTGGCTATTGCTCACAAACAGGTTCAGGTGGGTCTGACTGAGCTTCTGCTCCTTCAGGAAACAGGGCTGCCACGAAACACTCACCTATCAGCTGTTTCTCACCCGACTGGATGTTTGCTGATGCTGACAGTGGGCTCAGAAAGGCGGCAGCTGGTTGATCCAGAACTGTTTCCACGTCCAACAAAACGGCCCGGGTCACTGAACGCTGGCGGCTGGGGCTGAGTTGCTGGTTGTCAGGTTTGAACTCGTTCCTGTCTGAAGCGATGGAGCCGGCAGACCGAACATGTGACGATGATGATGCTTTAACGTTGTACTGACGAACACATGACTGGACAAACAGACCGTTTTATCTCCACTTGGCATCAAGTTGCTGCCAAAAAACTATTCAGAAGTGGCGGCAGCGTCATGACTGCCCTCATAGCCAGCTCCCCCTCCTTCTCCTCCTTCTTCCTCTCAGTTTCTAGCAGTCCAGACTTATCAAAGGGGCATTACTGCCCCCCACAGGTCACAAATAGAAGTTTGGATGGCCCACAGTCCGACAGGCTTCTGTCAGCTTTTCTCTTAAACACACGAAGACTGAAGCCAAACTCCACAGAGTGACTCCTTCCTGCCAGCCAGAGCGCAGAACACAGCTTCGCCGCCCTGTCCGTGCTCTGCTCCTCTACTGAGGGTGAAATGACAAGCTGGTGCTCACTGCTTCACACCACCTGATTAATATATCATGGCTCCGACCTTCAGCTGTCACTGAGGCAATCGTGTCTGACTCTGACTGTCTGTGCTTCACCTCTCTGGCCTCCTGGGGAACAATGGATGCTGGGAAACTGCGAGCGAGCTGCACAGTTTCTTCATGCACAGTTAAACCAGATGAAAGGGTCACTGCTGCACTCAGCGCTGGCCGGAGGTCGCCAGGTCTGATGCTTCTGATCCACTTCTGACCCACAAGCCTCTGCTGCAACGCTTTGACTGCATAATGAAGGACAATGAGCCGATTTCGTCTCCAGAGATTAGAAGCGCTCGGCTCAGGTCTGACTCCGGCGGACGTGGCAGTGTTGGCGATGTGTGGGCATGGCGTTCTGTCTGCTCCCGCTTCCCGTTTTCCTCATTCCTGCTCGTTTCTTTCAGCCTAATCAAAACACAACCGCATGATCAAACAGACTCTGCTGCTTCGCACCTTCACCTCGAATCAATGTTGATTCTAATATGGAATCATGAATGAATGAATGAATGCAAGTGGTGAATGGATTTCACTTATATGGTGCTTTTCCACCTCTTCATCAGAAACGAAAGATGCATGTATGCACACACACACACACACACACACGCACACACACACACACACACACACACGTCCCCGTCCCCGTCCTCGTCCTCCCTGCGGACATGTGTTTGTCCCTCTGTTAGGACAGCTGCCTCGGCTCCTCTGTGCCACTGGTTCTCTCCACAGATGGAAACACTGAATGCTGTTAAGGCTCACAGGCACGCCGGTTTTCCACCCACCTTTCACAAAGAGCTTTGAGTTTTCCCTCGGAGCGAGTTATTTGATGTTTCTGGATTTGTGCTGTTTGAAAATGAACCAGAACAGTGAGTTTCAGTCTTGTTGACTTCAGGAGTTTGTGTGATCTCTGTGGCCAGCGCTGTGGATTCTTGGTGTTTCTTCAGTGTTTTCTTCATGCTTACTGGGAGATTTCCAGTTAGTGTCTCAATTGATGAGTTGAGTTCTATCGATGTAAATTCAATAATTTGTGTGATTACAGATTAACCGAAGACATCGGGAGTCCAGCTGTTTCCTGCTGCAGCTGTCCTCAGGAGGTCCTGTAAACCCCCACAACCAACAACACTCCTGTCATCTGTAAACACGGTCTTCAGTCGCCTTTAGCTTTAATTGACGGACCTGATTTTATCATTTTGATTTGAATAAATGCAGAGTGCATTTATTCACAGTTTATGTTGTCCACTTTCATGGAAGGAACAAAATAAATAAATAAATAAATAAATAAATAAATAAATAAATAAATAAAACTTTATCATTGAACATTTATCCCCTCTACCTAAGAGTATATTCCTCTGGATCAATATTACTGCATTTGGTACCAAGCATTTGAATCATAACGGGTAAATCTCCGACCTGAGGCTTTTCGGGGAGTTCTGGTACGTTCTGGAAAATGTTTGAAGAAGCTTGAAAAAAAAAAAAGATCACAGAGCAGGAGAGCACTTGAACGCCTCACCAAGTGAAATGTCCAGAACACACACACACACAGGTGCAACAGACTTCTGAATGACTGTGTGCTGGTGGACACCTCTACCACACACACACACACACACACACACACACACACACAGGTCCTGAACGGACTGGTAAACCTTTGGAGAGAGCAGACATCATCAGACAGGCCGTTTGAGAAGGACGGCTGCGTCTTAATGACGTGAAGCGACGTCTCCGCGGGAACGACTGATGCAAATGACTGGCTGATTAACAGCCCCATCTCACACACACACACACACACACACACACACACACACACACACACACACACACACAGAGCGATATGGAAAAAACCTCACCCTTCAGCAGATCAACACTGAAACTGACAAAACTCTAACAAAAAGAAAAAAAATTCCATCATCCATACATCTATCCATCCAATCAATCAATTTTCAATCAATTTATTTTTGTATAGCCCAGTATCACAACAACAGCTGCCTCAGAGGGCTTCAAGATGTTACATTTGTCGGTAAAAGTAAAAACAGTGAATAAGCATAATGGTAATATGTCAATATTTACAGTAACGAGACAGAACGAAGCAACCACCGCCTTCGACCCTCACATCCGGCAAGAAAAAACTCCAAAAACCCAGTGGGAAAAGAAGAAATCTTGGGGAGAACCACAGTATGGAGGGATCCCTCTCCCAGGGACGGACAGCTTTGGCAACAGCTAGCATGAGACAATAAGAAGTAAAGCCTAGGACTATGTTGAGGACAGTCCGTTGGACGGTCCAGCACAAGAACCACGGATCCCAGCAGTAGAACCGAAGCCAGTCCACGGGCAGGACCGACAGGGGTGTCCTCCCGGTCCGGACGGAGCTTGTTCATAGGCCTTCGTAATAGTGGAGTCAGCAACTGAAACTGGAGAAGACTCCCCCTCGAAGGGGGGGACAACAGGTGAAAAGCAATGAACGGACTAAAGGGAATAACATTCAGACATTAGAGGACAGGGCTCAGTGCACCGTACTTCCCACAGCATTCTAGCTCCTGGGGCAGCTTTGTGGATACTTAACTGTTTAAACTAGTATTTAGTTAGTATAGTTTAGTTTAGTTTAATTTAGTTTGGTTTAGTTTAATTTTGTTTAGTGTAATTTGGTTTGGTTTGGTTTAGTTTAATTTAATTTAATTTAGTTTAGTTTAGTTTAGTATAGTTTAGTTTAGTTTAGTTTAGTTTAGTTTTGTTTAGTTTAGTTTGGTTTACTGTAGTTTGGTTTGGTTTGTTTTAGTTTAGTTTAGTTTAGTTTAGTTTAGTTTGGTTTACTGTAGTTTGGTTTGGTTTGTTTTAGTTTAGTTTAGTTTAGTTTGGTTTACTTTAGTTTGGTTTGGTTTGTTTTAGTTTAGTTTAGTTTAGTTTAGTTTGGTTTACTGTAGTTTGGTTTGGTTTGTTTTAGTTTAGTTTAGTTTAGTTTGGTTTACTTTAGTTTGGTTTGGTTTGTTTTAGTTTAGTTTAGTTTAGTTTAGTTTAGTTTAGTTTAGAATCCCTAGCTGACCTGATCATAGGCTGCATCGAAGAGAAACGTCTTGAGCCTAACCTTAAATGTGGAGACTGTGTCTGCCTCTTTGACACCACTTGGAAGCTGGTTCCATAAAAACGGTGCCTGATAGCTAAAGGCTCTTCCACCTAGTGTCCATTTAGAGACTCTAGGAGTCACCAGTAACCCTGCATTTTGAGAGCGAAGTGCTCTGATTGGTTGATAAGGCGTTAAAGCATCTTGGAGATAGGTTGGAGCCATCCCATTTAGGATTTTGTAAGTGAGGAGAAGGATTTTAAATCTAACTCTAAACTCGACTGGAAGCCAGTGAAGAGATTTTAGAACGGGAGTAATGTGTTCACATCTTCTAGTTCCAGTTAATAATCTGGCGGCTGCATTTTGAACCAACTGAAAGTTTTTTAATACACTTTTTGGGCAGGCTGCGAGAAGGGAGTTGCAGTAGTCCAATCTCGCAGAAACAAATGCATGGATGAGTTTTTCTGCATCGCTTCTAGGTAGAATGTTTCTTATTTTAGCTATGTTGCGCAAGTGGAAATATGCTGTTTTACAAGCCAGGTTGATGTGTGCTTTAAATGAGATATCCTGATCAAATAAGACCCCGAGGTTCCTCACAGTAGAGGAGGAGGATACACTGACATTATCTAAGGTGATAATCTGTTCAGATAGACACTCTCTCAGTTTATGGGGGCCTAGTATAATGACCTCTGTTTTGCCAGGATTCAGACGGAGATAGTTCGTAGTCATCCAGGTTTTAATTTCTCTGATACAGTCACTGAGTCTGTCTATTTGATTAGTTTGATCAGGTTTCATAGATAAATACAGTTGTGTGTCATCTGCATAGCAATGAAAATTGATATCGTGACTTCTAATTATGTTCCCTAAAGGAAGCATATATAACAGAAATAAAATTGGCCCGAGCACGGACCCTTGAGGAACCCCATAACTGACCTGGGAGCACGGTGAGGACTGTTGGTTAACGTGAACAAATTGGTACCTATTAGATAAATAGGATTTGAACCAGCAGAGGGCTTTTCCTCTGATGCCAACCTCACATTCTAACCTCTGCAGGAGAATATTGTGGTCGATTGTATCAAAAGCTGCACTGAGGTCTAGGAGAACCAGGATTGAGACTAGACCTGCGTCAGCCGCCAATAGCAAGTCATTAGTGACTTTAACTAACGCAGTCTCAGTGCTGTGATAAGCTCTATATCCTGACTGAAATTTCTCAAATAAACTATTGTCCTGTAGGTGGCGGTAAAGCTGTTTAACCACAACTTTTTCCAGGACTTTTGAAATAAAAGGCAGATTTGATATCGGTCTGTAGTTAGCTAGAATATCAGGATCGAGATTAGGTTTTTTCAGCAGTGGTTTGATTACTGCGAATTTAAATGACTGTGGCACATAGCCATTTTCTAGAGAGGTATTTATTATAGTTATGATCGTATTTAAGATAACTGGAAGGATATCCATCCCTCAACTACCCATCCATCCATCCGTGTCTATTCAACCATCAAACCATCCATCCATCAATCCATCCTTATCCTTTCACCCATCCATCCTTCCATCATCCACCTATCGATCTACAAAAACATCAGATTTGAACCCTCAACCTTCCACCACTGACTTTCCCCAGGCTGTTTCTGCTCCTGCTGCTGCTGCTGCTGGTGAAACAGGCATAAAGCAGGGATACTGTCGTTTCCTCTGGCTTCACCTCCACAACATGCACGTTAAAGTCTTTCAGTGAGATGCAGCTGCAGACGTGTCCACTGTCACTGGATAATTCAGTTTGTTTTCACCGTTTCTGACGCTCTTTCCTCAACGTGTTCGAGCTAGAACAACACCCTGCCTTGCTTCCACTGCACCGTCAGCCTCTCAGTCTGTCAGACATCAGCTTTCACCGGCCGGCTGTGCATCGCAGCGTCACAGCTTTGTGCATCATTTACCGTCTTTCATGTCACCTTTTTCACAGTCTGTCAATAGAGAATCCTTTTCATGCTCGAAGGCGGGGAAAACATTTTCAAAGCTTTCCTTGCAGAGCTCCCCGCTTCTTTTTCCAAAGGCTCTGTCTTCGTCTCTTAACAATCCGCTCACGAATGAAGACATGAAATGTGTTTTTTTATTTTTTTGTATTCCAACCTGCTTGTTTCCTCACGACGCTACAGAGAAGCAGTCTCATCACCGGTGGACGGTCCAGGCTGGTCCCAGCCGAGGACACAGCTGATCCCAGTAACAGAGGTTTCCTGAGTCACAGGAGGAAGAGTTTCTCTCAGGGGACGTAAAAGTTCAACATGACTGGCTCAGACATGGGAGAGGAAATGGAAATCACGTGCATTTTGCAGGTGATTTACTAAAAATAAGCCTCGGGGTGACATCCCACCTTAACAGCTGTTGCTGGTGGGCATTAGACCATTTCCACTGTGGAGTTTAGAGCCTCTATTGCTTCTGCTGTCATTTGACTGTCACATTCACACACACACACACACACACACACACACACACACACACACACACACACACACACACACACACACACACACACACGAACCATTGTTAAACCACAGGATAAAAAATGCTGTGGCTCCACAGCTCCAGCAGCTTCGGCTCTTCTAAATGCTAAATGGTTTCCACTGGCAGGAAGCTTTTCCAGCGCTGGAGCCTGAAGCCTGAAGCGCTTTGCTTTTCCAGGAAGGGTTAAGGTTTAAGCTGCAGGAGTGTGTTTACGGGGATTTATCACCGCTCTTCCAGAGGGACATGTGGAAACGTCGCGGCTGTACTGGACGCAGAGGCATCGCCACAGTTTCGGTGCCACTGCCTGAAAAGCCTCATCACCACCACTTTCACATTGAGAAGCTTCTGACCTTTGACCTTAAATTACGATACCAAGGCTGAGGAGCCTGACGGTGTTGTGCTCTAGAAGTGAGGTCTAAAACTCAACTAAAGCAGCGAAGAGCAGCAGGACTGCAGTGAAGAGGACTCTGTGGACTCTGGAGGCGTCCGGAGCTCGTTTGTCTAACGGTGCGTGAAAAACCGTCTCAAGCTGAGTTTAGAGACGTTCCTCAGGCGGTGAAGCCAGTTCCTGTCCTGCTGTCCAGGGGATTGATTTTACACACCTGGACACTGAAGTGACTGAAACACCTCAGTTCAGTGATTTGGATGGGTGAGCGAATACTTTCGGCAACACTGTGTATGCATGGAGCAAATAAATCTGAATTTTGGAAAAGAGAAAGAACATTGTGACTGAGTTGTGTTCTCTAGGATTTGTGTCTGAAGCTTCAGACCGGGACCGTCAGACCCTCTTCGGCTCAGGAGCCTCATTCAGTCCGTCAGGACGGCGAACCGGCGCCACTGTAGCCTTTACACTCAACTGTGAAGTTTGTCTTTGTTGTGGTCGCAAATACAATAGAATACAAACACAATAGCTATTAGCAAATAATAAAACATCACAATGTGAAATGTTTTTTAATTACAGCTCTGCAGGTATTTCTTATTTGTATCTGAAGCGCCTGTTAAATGAATCTGTGAATATCAGTAGTTATCATGTTTTAACCCTTTAGAGGGAGTTTATTAATAGACCACACATGATGATGTTATCAAATGGCATTTAAACACTTTATATAATATATTATTTATATAAGTTAGGTTGTTAGTTAACGGTTTTTGGCAGAAATCATTGAAAAGGCCTCAAATCTTCATTTCAGTGTCATTTATAGATATGGGATAAAAAATATGAAGCATGTTTGGAATGTTTAATATATTTGTAACCAGATGAAACTCCTGTCTCAATTTAACACTTTCTAAGATATGAAACATTGAATGAGGCATTTTGGAAGTTAAATCAAACACTGTTTGGGATCATTGAGATGTTTCTTCAGATTACAGATTACAGATTGGGTTCACTGCTTTCATTTGAGGCCATCTACGGAGTTTCGAATGAAATAAAGAGAAAGGAACGAAGGGGAGTCGCTGCTTTATGTCTGCCTGCATGAAAACCAGCCGTGAGACGAACTCTGAGGCTGCAGGCCGACAGGAGAACCGGTCTGTTTCCAGGGTAAGAAAAGAAAAAGTGAATTCCTCATGCTGCTGGTGTGAAACATGAGAACTGACGACTGATATGGAAACTTTCTGTTATAGTCATAGAGCTATGTAAACAAGAGCCAAGGACTCCAGTGCAGGAGTGTTGACAGTGTATTATTGTGTTATTGCTATTTCAGTTTAACCTCCACATCTTGCTCCTCAGTTCCTCATCATGCGCTGAAGGCTGTGGCTGCTTCTTGTCTTTGTGAGATGCAAAGTGGAACATGTGGCTGAGCTGCACACCAGATCGTTCTCCGTGATAAAGTCTTGCTGGGAACCAGGAGACTGTTTTGTTCCTCGAGACATGACTGTGTTAAACGGTGTGAGGAGAGACGCCGGGCGCGCGTAAAGGACGGAGCCGTTCTGCTGCAGCGGCCTCAGCGGTGGGAGCTGTAATGAAGTGCTCATTACTGTAATGCCTCCTCTTTCATTTGTCCGCGGAGAGGAGCAGCCTGAGCGCTGAGCAGTCAGACGAACTGCGGCGGAGTCTCCAACTGTTGCGTCGTGCGGGGAGGGAAGCGCAGCCATGCGGAGACCGGGCTTTCAGTTGTTCAAAAAAGGAAATAAACGGGCTCGAGAGAGTGGCAGCCTGCGGTGGCGTGTCTGCCGGTGCGTCGTGCTTCCAGGATGAGGCATGGACGAGGGGATCGAGCCGGGTTCCAGCGGCTGAGTGGCCGTGCGTCACCGCCGCTGCGCCAATAGCGGGCGCCGCCTCCTGTCGAGCCAAATATAAACTCTCCTCTCCTCCGAGCGTCCACAGATTCAACCTGCTGCGACTCCAAGTGCAAACCAACACACGCCCCCGCCGCTCCAACACGCGCACACGTCCATGGTTTGGCACGCGCGGGCAGGATGGATTTAAACCTCACGCTTGCCGGCCACGACCTGGCCGGCTTCAGCGCCCTGGCGCACAGACTTTTTGGGAATAACTCCTTGCTGCCGCTGGATAACAGCAGCACCCCCACCCCCCCGACGGACGAGGAGGACTTGGAGGTCAACACGGACATTTACTCCAAGGTGGTGGTCACTGTCATATACGTGGCCCTGTTCGCCGTGGGCTCCCTGGGGAACTCCATCACCCTGTACACGCTGCTGACCAGGAAGACGCTGCAGAACCTGCAGAGCACCGTGCACTACCACCTGGCCAGCCTGGCCGTGTCCGACCTGCTCATCCTCGTGCTCTCCATGCCCATCGAGCTCTACAACTTCATCTGGTTCCACCACCCCTGGGTGTTCGGGGACGCCGTGTGCCGGGGATACTACTTCCTCCGGGACAGCTGCTCGTACGCCACGGCGCTCAACATCGCCAGCCTGAGCGTGGAGCGCTACATGGCCATCTGCCACCCGTTCAAAGCCAAGAGCATCATGTCCCGCAGCCGCACCAAGAAGCTCATCAGCGCCATGTGGCTCGCGTCCTTCGCGCTCGCCACGCCGATGCTGTTCGTCATGGGCCAGGAGACTCGGAAGGAGGAGAACATCTGCACGGCCATCGTGTCGCCCGTCACCGTGAAGACCGTGCTGCAGGTGAGTGTCCGGCGCGCGCGTCCCCCGGCCCGGCTCGTTACGCACAGCGGCAGACGGTGAGAAAAGACGAGCACGAGTCCGTGGAGTGGCACTAGAGGTGGTTGTGTAAGTTTTAACTCTCAGTGTGTGCCAAGGCGCGCGACTCAGTGCGTTTTTACGCGTCAGCGTGCCTCGGTCCGTGCGCACCGAAGCTCTTTACCAGAAGGGTTTGTTTTAATAATCTGTTCAGATTTTAATTTAGTATTTCAAGATTAAACTCGCCACGGGGCTGTTGCAGTAATTATTTTCCCTTCTGCCAGGAAATGAGCAGCACATCCTCAGCAGCGGCGGTCCAAGGCTTGTTTGGGTTAAATTAAAGGAAAGGATTAACTGAGGATGATCACATCTTTGGCCTTTTTCGTGTGTTTAGAAGGAAGTGGGGAACGAGTTGTATTTCTCCTTGAATTCGAGGCCGAACAGGCTCAGGAACTGTTGGATGCAGCAGCTGGCAAAGCGCAGCAGGTGTGATGTTTTCTCCTGGATCGTTTCCAGCCTTGTTGCTGCGGGTTTGCGCACGGAGTTGGAATGATTCTCCAAATAGCTGCCACTCCTGGAAAACTGGCGACCTTCCGTGTTTTACTCATCCGCCTGATTTGGATTAACAAAGGTTTGCCAAGGCTGTAATTAGATGGAGCAATTAATCAGTCTGTTGTCATTCACATCAAAATTTTGAATATTATTATCATGAACTGAACAACTGGAAACATTTCTCTGGCAAAATAACCCAGATTTGGTCATCCTGTCCATATGAAATGCACGTGTGTCTCTCTCCTTTTCGTTTGTTGATAAATGGAATATTTGAATGATCATCTTCAATGTGGCTGCTTCCAAACCAGCAGAGGCTGGTCTGAATGGTTCAGATGGGATTCTAATCCTGTTAGTCTGTCTCTCTCCTTTCTGCAGGATGGTTTTGAAAGTGCAGTGGAAAAAAACATATTCATGAAAGCAAGGGCATTCTCGCCGCATTTTGAATGCCTTTCATAAAAACTAAAATACTTTCACCTTGAAAAGTATTCTGAATAGCTGGTGGATGGGAGCAGCTTCACCGTGGATTACATGTGGAAACTGGAAAATATACCGAGGAGGTTTACAGTGTTCAGTGTAAATGTACATTTTAACCCCTTTTACAACTTCACAGGAGGAAACACACACACACACACGCACACACACACACACACACACACACAGTATCGTAGGTGATCAATAAGAAGGGAATTTTTCAGCTGCACTTGTTCATGATCTCCTAGCATGAATTATTGTTGGACCTCAGAAGTGGAGAAAGAACAAAAAATACAATATATAATCACACAGAAAGAGAGAAGAAAGATGTGAATGTTTCTGTAGGTCTGTGTTTAAATCTGTAAAAAAGTTTCCCGAACAGACAGAGAGAGAGAGAGAGAGAGAGAGAGAGAGAGAGAGAGAGAGAGAGAGAGAGAGAGAGGTGTTGTTGGGCTGCAGGATTCTCAGGGCTGCACTGGAGGCTTCAGCTGCTCTGATCTGATCAGAGTTAATCAACGCGTATCGGAGGGAAAACATAATTCAGCCTCCTGCCTGAGCGCCAGTGTCAGCTTCCTCCTCGTGTTTTATGATCGGAATCTTTTCAATAAATGTGTCTGGTGACCAAAGTGAAATGTTGAGAGGTTGATACCTAAATGCTGAGTGATGGGACTCTCGTATCAATAACGATGGACAAACCATGAGAAGAGGGGCTGGAATACTGTGAACTTATTAATGATGCTGTTAAATGTCTGGATTCATGGAGGGAGGAACTCTCTGGGACTTCCTGAAGTGGATCTCTGTGTTCTGGTGTTGACCGTCCAGCTGAGAGGACAGTTGGTGACAGAATATGCTGTTTCTCTGTGGTTATCTGCACGTCTTCCTGCGTGACCCACAATGCAACAGTCTCAGGGTGTGGTTGTCCCTCTGGTGTCTGTTAAAGCTGGAAGTGTGTGTTTACATCAGACACGCTTCAGGAAATGTACATTAGTCCCAGTAAGGAGCAGAGCTGAGCCAGCGCGGGACTTTGAACTGCTCGGCGTGCGCACCGAGCGGCCACCGTCTTCATTTTCCTCACGATTACCTCCCAGAAATGATAAACACACACCTATCAGCCCTTATTTCTAGATTTCTAGAGAAATTAAACTACCAGAAGTTGTGTTTGCCAGAAGTACCAGAAGTAGTTTTGTGATTTTATCTGTGAAAGGTGCTATACAAATAAAGTTTATTATTATTATTATTATTACATTGTCTGGGAGCGCTGGAAGCAGAGGATGTGGAAACGACACTCGGGGTGAAACGAAGCTTCTGGGCCCGGTGGAGTCAACAGGCTGATTCCTGAGTCACTTGTGAAAAACCACAGACGTTTGCTCAGAGCAGTTAGCCGGTGGCTGCGGGATGAAATTGCTCTGGCAGGATTCCTACGAGGCTTTATAAACGAGCCACTTAGAGCCGCTGGAACGTTTCCTCTCGGCCGCTGCAACCCCTTCGTTCTGGAGTCGCGTCTGGATTTTAATCTGGATGCTCGTGCCAGCTGTTCGCTTGATGCAGAGGACAGACGGAGCTGGAAATGCCTCCCCGGCGGACAGACGGACGCGTGGCGTCATTATGGAGCAGACGAGTGCTGGAGCTGCAGTGAGAAGCTGATAAATCCCGCCGTATTGTTAGCGGAACGCAGCTCCACACAGGCCGTCCAGGACCTGCTGCGGTGACGTCAGGCCGAGAACAGCCATCATCTGGTCATTTCACCGCTTTAATAGACTCTTTGTGCTGGGGACAGTGGAACCGGGGCCAGCGCACGGCTCCGGGATCATTTCTATGGTTACCTGAGCTCCAGAGCACAGCAGGATCCATCTCTGCCGTCTGTAACAGACTCAGTCCGCCGCACTTCAGGCAAAAGACTGTCATTCATCAGAACAGGAGAAACATGAGGAAACCCGAGTTGTTCCGTCGGTTCTAGGTTTCCTGTATGTTCCTTTAAAACAACACTGATTGTTGTGGGACAATCCAGAAATTCACAGATCTGCTGTGAATTGAGGAGCGACAGGACCCAGTGCAAGACCTGGACCTGGACCGAGCCGCTGGCCTGGCTGAGGATTCCTGCATCTCTCTGGCTTCTGCTGAGATATCAGGATCAGAACCACGGGAGAAGCAGAGTGAATTCACATCTGAACACATTCTCGCTGTCTTGAAAGGAGAGGAAACGTGAGCTGGTCCAAGAACAAAGACCTTCTGCTCAAATTGCCCTCAGACATGACCGATAAAACGCAGGAAATTGTGGCGGTGAGTTTGAGCGCGGCGGTTTTCCTGTTGGCTGCTGTCACTGTGGGGATGGTGGACGAGCTGCGGACAGCGAGGCAGGACGCTGTCCTCTACATTTGACTGTAGGCAGCGAGACGTTCTCCAGAATATCAAGGCCCGCCTGGAGCAGAGGGAGATCCTGGGGCTGGGAGCCGCTCCTCTCTGTGATTCTGTATTTATTCAGGCCTAAGAGATTTGTGATGAGGAGGCTGTGATTGTCCCCT
The DNA here is from genome assembly GCF_902148845.1 of Salarias fasciatus. Classification (NCBI taxonomy): domain Eukaryota; kingdom Metazoa; phylum Chordata; class Actinopteri; order Blenniiformes; family Blenniidae; genus Salarias; species Salarias fasciatus. The sequence goes on from NC_043764.1 coordinate 31,261,833, forward strand.
CCGGCAGCATCGACCACATGCTTACTGTGTGTTTGATCAATAAGCTGAGTGGGTTCTACCAGAGAACACATTTTGGGGTCTGTAATGAGCAGGAAATGTCTCCCATGTGCTCGTCCATCAGCAGCCCTGCAGAATTAGACTGTCACAATCAGCAGAGACGTTTATTCATCACTCAGCTCAGAATGTTCAAAACGACTTTTCCCTGGATCCTCCAGCCACAGGAGGCGGCTGTAGTCCAGGATTCACTGCTGGAGACGAGCACAGACACACAGAGACACAGGGACAGCTTCCTGGTTCACCAGGTTATTGGTACAAACCACCATGAAGCCTGTATGAGACGCTGTCCTGCTGTCCCGCTGTCCTGCTGTCCTTCTGTCCTGCTATCCTTCTGTCCTGCTATCCTTCTGTCCTGCTGTCCTGCTGTCCTGCTGTCCCTCTGTCCCGCTGTCCTGCTGTCCTGCTGTCCTTCTGTCCTGCTATCCTTCTGTCCTGCTGTCCTTCTGTCCTGCTGTCCTTCTGTCCCTCTGTCCTGCTCACAGCTCTGCTCTGAATTCACACTTTCAGTTTGAACAGTAATGTTGCAGGAGACAAACATTCATTCATTCATTCCAGGTTCGGCTGGGTTGACTGGTCCTTTAGGTGAATATTAACGTTCTGTTTGAAAAACTTTCTGACACAATCTCACAACAAGAAAACGCTGTCCTGAGATAACAGAAGCTTTTGCAGCATGAATGGATGATTAAAAAGATGGACGGCGTTAATGATCTGCAATTAAAGTAACAATGAACAAATCAGTCCACACAGTCTTTCTCTGTATTTATAATGACTTCTGCATCAAGCACGATAAAACAGGCTGAAACTAAATAAACCAGATATTTCCTCCGTACAGCTGCAGCCAAGGTGCTTCTTCTTATTCTGTTTTTTTGGAAAATGTGGGCAGTTTGTTTAAAAACTGAAAAAAGCTGAATTGAGTTGACGTGAGTTGTTTTATTCAACGTGAATGAGAGAAGCTTGTTTCCTGGTTGGGTTTCTGCAGCCAGACCTCAACATGAATCCCCGCTTTTCATCCGTTTAACGGCGTGAAAAGCGGAGATCTGGATGACGCTGCTTTTTGTTTCCGATCTCTCACGGCTACGCTCATATTGAAAAGAATCACAGGGAGTAAATGAATGAGTGAACAGAAACTGACAATCAGGAGACGTTAAAGGAAAGACGTTTTCCTGTGAGGACGGCGTGACGAACAGAAGCACCAACAGTTTTCACTCCGTCATGAAGGAAGAGGAGTCCGGTTCACAGAGTGAAGGCTGAACGAATCATCAGACACTCAGAAGTTTACGCTCATCGACACATCCAGCTTTTTCAGATGGCATGGGATAGTAAAACACCTGATTCCCCTGAAATGAAACTGTTTTTTGGTGGAGACACTGATTTGGTTCTGTTTTATTTAATGCAGATGTAGAAAAGCAAAAGAAAAGGCTTTCCACCAAGCCCAGAGTCGAACAGGGGTTTCCTGACTGTGAGGTCAAAGTGCGAACCACTACACCAGTGTGCCCCTCATCCATGAAACCAAGCAGGGATGCTAAGGATGAGGCTGGTTTGGAGACCTTTGACCCCAGATCGTTGAAAACGAAGATAATTCAGAAGCTGAATGAATCTGTAGCATCGTTTTCTGTCGGAGCAGAAACCGGTGAAGAACGGCGGCCGCTCTCCGGCACGGGGAGACGATCTACAGCTGACAGCGAGCGCCCATCTCAGGCTGAGTTATGGCTAAAAGAAACAAAGACAGTTTCCATCCCATGAGGGGAGAAAGGCCCATTAGTCAGGGCCGTCCCCGTCGGTGCCCAAATGTAAATGATGGAGCTGACAGGTCAAAGGTCGTGTTTACAGCTCGGCGGAGAGGCTGAGGACCGCTGCTGGATGGAGCCGGGGTGACGCCCAGATTTTTAAAAAAAGGTTACTATAGAGGTAAACATAGATTTAGACGCACTGTGAACCGGACCAGAGTTCTGACGGAACGATCGCAGTGTTTTTCTTTTATTTCCAACCCAGAAAATCAACAAATCAAGAAAAGTCTTCAGCATGAAGCGATGCCTCTCCAAATGAAAAACAATCAGAGGAAGAAAGTTCCCCATTACATTACGATGGTGTGAAAATGTGTTTCCCAGTGTGAGCCTCACAGTTCTGATGGAAAGGAAAGAAAAAAGCTAAACGTCATCCTGGAATCTGCTCCGTCCGCTGCTGGAAGAGATGCAGAAGACAAAGATTCACTCTGACACTGATTCGATGTTGCTGGTTTCCATCAGATCCAGGGCCAAGCGGGACGCAGGTCTGTCCCTCTGGACCTGCAGGACCTGAGCGGAGCAGCGCTGTCTGCTGGAAGGTTAAAGATGCTGCCCTGGGATTTCCAGACACCAGCAGCCGGGTGTGTCTTTGAGCGGGAGCCGCTGTGACGGACTCTTCCGTTATGGACCGTTGCTGCGGCTGCTTGTTGTGTGTGTTGTGTGTGTTCTTTGCTGCATGTTGAACTTTCACTGTTCCCCGTGTTCCCGGCGTGACGTGTGTTCTTCTGTTTGACTGCTCTCCGGACCGGGGGTTGTTTACCGCTGCTGACAGACCTGCCATGCGGTGGTTTTTACGTGTGTGTCTCCGAGGAAGCCCCGGGAAGACCACCAGGTCTGCGAACGGCCGCTTTATCCCAGAGACGTGATGCACTGCAGCACTGAGCGGCTCGCTTCCCTCCGCCTCCTGCTGCGAGCAGCAAATCATCTGGGAAGAGATGAAGGGTTTGTTTGCAGTGTGTGTGGAATTACAAGCATTTGGAGTGTTTGGGGGAATACGAGCAAAGCAGAGACTGACGACAGCAGTCAGTACGGCTGTGGAAGTTATAACGTTATAGTTTTCCACGAGTTATTTGGACAAAAGAAAAACATTTGACTCTGAATATGAAGGGAAAACAAGCCTGTCTCCACAAAATTCCATCCGAGTCTTTTCTTCTGAGATGCGTTTTGCTCTTCTGAAAAGACATTGTCTTTTATGGAAATTCTTTATACTCTTGTGGTTCCATTCAGTCCTTTTCAACTTATTCCTACCGTGAATTTAAATGTGCAGGCACACTGCCAGTGGGGCACGTGGGAACCAGGGACGTCACCACCATTCGCTCATAACTGTTCACTTTTCTGTGGGACGGCTGGATCATGTAGAGTCCTGGAGGCTGTGGTGGAGGAGATCGACCTGGACGACAGCAGAAGCAGGACCCGATCAGCTGATCCCAGCCCCGCTGTGCACCGGAGCCGAGGGATCGGCTCACAGACGGCGGCGGCTTCCGCTTATTTAATCGTGTCTGTAGAATAAAAACTGTAATACAACAACATTATGACCAGAATTTGTCCTAAAAAGCTTCTTTCAGAAATGGACCCGTCTGAGATGAGCGCTCTAATCACTGGTGATCACGGCGAAAAGGAGGAGAAATGAAAAGCATTTTTAGGGCTTCTTGGTAATGGGCCTGAAGATCCAACAATTCTGCATTAAAATAATAAAACAATATTTTGATCGGAGTGGAGGCGTCCGTCTGGATCACATCTGGCTGTAATGTCTGTAAATTCCACTAAAACTCAGAATTCTCTTGAGAATGCACTAAAATAACCACAGGGGGAAATCCGAATTCTTAAAGGGGCTGTATCCTGCTTTTTTAGCTAGTCCAAACCCTAGAAATGGCATTAACATGGTAATAGTTTATTTTTGGCGCTAAGGAAAAGTCATTTTGTGTGAAATAAAAGATTTTCTGGGGCTAATTCTGAAACCCGGAAGAGAAAACGCTCCGTTTCACAGAAAATCCCGCCTCTCCCCCTGTGGACTTTGACTGACAGCTACTTCAACCAATCAGCGCTTCAAAACAAATACGCTGGCTAGCTTTAGCTCTTTAGCTCTAGCTTCTCCACACGCAAAAACGTCTTTTCCTGTGAGAAACTCACCAAGCGCAGACCCTTCAGACCCTTCAGACCCTTCAGACCCTTCAGACCCTTCAGACCCTTCAGACCCTCCAGACCCTTCAGACTCTTGCTCTTGCTTGACTGTTGCTTTCAGACGATGGTCAAAGTTTATCCTCGAAATCGGAGTTACAAAAAGCATCAACGCTGATTGCCGAGGGCCTGCGGGAGGGGGGCTCAGGGGAGCCATCTTCACCGTGTGACGTCAACGTGGGAAAACAGAGCATTTTCACGGTGCGGGAGGGGCTGCCTCTCTGAGCAGCACAAACACTGGGAAAGCTTAAACACGCAGGCACGAAGGAAAAAAACGCTTTGGGGGTGTTTTAGGTGAGTACATAACTATATAGCAAGGTTTAAACATACAAAAAGTGAATTTTGCATGATACAGCCCCTTTAATTAATTCTCGTCCTTTATCCATTCAGCTGCATCTAATGTGTCGGGCCGTTAAGTCGTGTCCCGTTCACCAGCGTTAATTTATCACTGGGGGATCAACTGTTGTAGAACATGGACAACATTCCGATAACCAGATAAACACAGCGACTGGTCAGTGGAACCAACCCTAAAATATGAAGCAAAAAAAAAATACAGTCAACTATTCTTTTTTTTTAATGATGAACATTGAATTTGGTCAATTTCTCCCCAAAGGCAGCAGGAGAGTGGAGACATGATGGGGCTGGTTGTTCAGAGCTTCATCAATAGAATGAAGGATTTTAAATTCTCTTCTAGATTTAACAGGAAGCCGGTGAAGAGAAGTCAGTTCTCGTCTCCTGGTATTAATACTCTCACCCCAGAATGTTTAATCAGGACTTTTTAAGCAGTTATTCAGACGCCCTCATAATCGGGAATTATAATAGTGTAATCAGGAAGCGATGAAGGCATTGATTAATTTCACAGGCTCACTCTGAGTCAACATTTTCTTGATTTTAGAGACATTCCAGGTAAAGAAAGCAGCGCTGCAGGCCTGGGAGCTGAAGGATCAGTCCTGGTCCTGGTTCCTCTCAGTGGTTCTGGTCCTGGTCTGGAGTAACTCCTGGTTCCTCTCAGTTTTTCTGGAGGTTAAAGTGAAACCATCCAGAGTCAATATATGTTTAGAAAATGTTTCTCTCAGGCTTTTTGGATCAAATGTGATAATCTCTGTTTAATCTGAGTGTCGGAGCAGAAAGTTACAATTCATCCAGGGTTTTGTGTCTTTAAGACATTGATAAGTTCATCAATACTGTCTGGTTTCATAGAGGAATAGATCTGTGTATCATCTGCATAATGGAAGTTACGGTCCGGAGAGGAAATCCATCAGCTGACGGGGGACATCTTTGGGGATGAGCACCGGAGCAGAGAAAAGCCGGGCGCTGCTGTGTTTGAACAGCCAGTGGCATGGTTCAAAGCCCAGCAGGAGGAACAAACACTGCGCTCCTCCGTGGGATCGGTGTCGGCCTGGCTGTGACCCAGTCAGAGTCAGCGCTCACCGTTTACTCTGCTTCACTGAGCGTTAGCTCTCCGTCCCCCGTAAGAAACGAGCTTATTGCTGAGGAAAGGCTTCGGGTCGGGGTGAGCGTTAGCCTCACAGGAACCTGAACAGCAGCAACACTGCAGCAGCGCTGATCGATCAGCTCCTCCTCTCTCCAGCGTTATCGCCGGGGTCAGAGGGCTCAGGAGGGCGGTGGAGCCGCTCCTCTGTAAATCATACATGTCAACGCAAACAGCTGTCAGATGGAAAGTTTGGCTCTTCAACATGTTGAACATGTGATCTTCCTGTTGGGCAACATTAGGAAATAAAATGGCAGCTGACGGAGAGAAAGAGGCAACAGCCGGATCAAGCTGTGAGACGCAGGCTTCGGTGATTTATCTGGCGCGTTATCCTTTTGGGAAACCTTGTTTCGGTGCTGCACGCGTCCCAGACGCGCCGTTCGGCCATTTTAAGGTGTCATGTGATGCTAATAGCCCAGAAAACAACAGGCGTGCGGCTAGCTCTAATGGCTCTCTGTGGAGCTCATGCTGAGGCGGTCCCAGCGGGCGTTTCCTGGTAGCTGGATGCTACTGGCTCGTTTGCATCGGCTTTTCATTAGTGTAAAGTGAAAGTCAAGTAGTGAGAGCTGTGCAGCGTGGGGCCCATATTCAGAATTAACAAGCGGATTTTCACATGTTCAGGACCGACGCTCTAACACGTCTGTGATCATTCAGGACTCACACAGTTAACATACAGCAAGGGGCTTCATCCAGCGGTGGTAGGAAGCTAAGCGTCAACAACACTTGTTTCTCGCTCTTTTCTTTCTCCAGCTGTCTCTCCGTGTACGTCCCATTCTTCCCACCTGCTATGCCTTTATGAAAAAGACTATTCTGGGGGTGTTTTCTCTTCATCGCTTCTCATTATATACGAAAAAAAAAGCCCTCAAGAAGCACCAGCTCAAACTGATGTGGAAGGCAATCTTCACAATGAGCTCTGAAGCTCCCTTCTCTTCCAAACTGTGACGTTAAATCAGGAAGACATGCTGCACAGCTCAGACGAGACGGCAGAGGTTGCTCTCATTTAGCGCTCCAGCGCAGTGCTCCATCAAAATGAGCCTGTTTGTAATGGAAGCAGCTCAATGTAGCCGCTCTTTTGGGGTTTAGAAGCGAGCAGAAACACTGAAAATGAGGGAAACGTGGCTGATGTAAGTCCACTGAGAGTCTGCTGAGGCTCACTGTCAGCTGCTACGTGACTCTGTGCAGCCACTGTTGGGACAATTCTTACAAACATCTCTGCCTACAGTATATATCCGCAGCACATCTGTTTGGTTTTCCTCTTCAAAGCAATCGACGGAGACGCTGTTACATCAAAGCCGGAGCAGAGCTGCTGCCGTGTTTACATCCTCTCAGCAGCAGTGGCTGGAATCCCGGTGACGAATGGCGCTCCGGCCTCACCAGACGCGTCTCCACAGTACCTTCATCCTAGTAAGGTTCTGCCGTGATGCCTCTGGCTGTGACTGATTTGATTTGAGGACCGCTGTGAAAGAACATGACAGGGACTCGGCGATCGTCTGTCTGTGCCAGTCCTAGTTGTTTTCCGCCGGAGGACTCTGATCAGGATGTTGCCGGCCACTGACGTTACGCTGGGCTTGGCTTCTCGTCTTATAGAAGACCTGTCAGTTTCCTTTCCAAGCTGATTTTTCTGACACTGCGGGCCTTATTTCTCTCACAAACCTTTATATTCCTCTGCTTCTTTGACACCTTCAGTAAATTATACTCCATCTCCCCTCCAGCAGCCTTGAAGGTTCCGGTTTACCGCTCCGTCTGCAGTACTTAGTGCAGTGAATTGGTGGCGAGTCGTCTGCTCAACGCTCCTTCAGCTGGTGCTCATGTCCTTTAATCAGGGCTGTGATTGATTCATTGAGGATTTTCAGCTAAATCTACATAATTTGAGCTTTTTTGAAAACACTTGTCAGCAGATATAGTTTTAATTTCATGCATTTTGCATGAAAATACTAATTGAATGGGTGAAAAATGTCTCCTAATGAAAGGATGTGATTATCATGCCAGCCTTATTATTAATGCTTATAGAAGTGACGGATTAGTTTTAATGGGAATGTTATATATTAACTGGGTGGCTACTCAGCTGAAGCCGCATATTTTGAGCCTTTCTGAAATTTATTCTCAGAAGTTTGACTTTTCGTTTATAATATTTGTGAATAAAAGTTGTATTGAGTCTGTTTAAAAAGGACAAAATCATTGAAGTGAAGAGTTTTGGTTCAAATTAAAGTGCACTAATATAGTCTGCCTTGTTTTTGTGATTCTCAATGTTGAAGACTCCAAACTGCTCCGCTCCTCCTGCTGATTCGTAACACAGAATATCCTCCTGGTTCTCTCAGGGAGATTTCACAGTCAGGTACGAGCGCTCGGCGCCGTTTGGACCTGGTCACGGTGCTGCTGTCCGTATCGGTGCATCCCTAATAATTTCAGCGTCAGCATCAGAAAAGCAGCTGGCCTGCATGAGGATCCCTGTAGACTCCATTTGGTTGCCAATAAAACGAATTTGTCTCATTTACTGGCAGAGTGCCTGAAGGGTGAGAAATAGCTTCGCTGGGTCTTAACTCCAGGTCGGTGACTCAGAAGAAAGGTTTGAGTAAATAAAGTGAGCTCTGTTGAAAGCCGAGGTCATTCAGAAGCTGTCGGTATATCTGTGAGTGTGAAAACCTGCCAGATCAGGCTGTGACTCCTGAGACCGCTGCTGATGCCAGTCTCCACCTTTACGTACTTTTTTAATAAAAACCCAGAGAGAACAAACACTGGAGAGGAGAGATGGCCGCAAATCAGGCAACAGCGAGTTGTTCAAAGAGCTCCGTGACCGCCCGGCCGGTGTTCTGGATGAACTGGTTCCCATGTTAACGAGTGACGGCGGAATAGGCTTGGGAAGACCACGTGACCTACACGCAATGCATGATGGAAGATGGAGGCCGGGAAATGTAGAAAACCAACGTTCACTAGAATGACTACAAGTTTCATTCGGGTTTTGAACGTCTGTTGGTCACAAGTTAGCACGGACACCAGTTCATTCTAAACATCGGCAGGCGGAGCGGAGCCCCGGTGTGCCGCTGGGCGGGCGGGACTCCGGCCGGGGGGGGGGAGCTCTCTGAGCATCGTCTCATGGAGATGTTGGAACATTATTTGAGCAGATACAAACACTCTGCTGGGCGCTGAGGACGGCTGCTGCAGAGCTAAAGACCTGAAAGTTCGGTGAGAGACTTTGTCACAGAACGCTGTGTAATCCGCTTCACCCAGGACCCTGGAGAACCAGGATTCATCCTGGACCGCTTTGTATGCCGTCCATGTCCATGTAACATGATTGTTTTCAATCAGATTGAAAAAACAGCATGTAAACTGGGCCACTGTCTCTCGTGACTTACTTACTGTTTTACTGGGTTTTTCTTGTTTTGTTGCGTTTTCACACTCTACGATCTGCCCTGAAGCTCTGGTAAAGAGTGTTTAAATTTGCATAGAAATGAGTTTGTTTGCTTTTATCAGCAGTAATTTCATTTCTTCACCTGTCCTGTCTGCACAGACAGACATTTTATTGATCCCTGAGGTGAAATTAACAGCTCCAGCAGCATCAGCGTACAATAGAATAGAATCAGGAATCTGCATTAAAAAGCCGCCTGGCATGAGGAAGAGGGTGGAGCAGGACGGTGACGGTGTCCTCTCTCTGAGAGAGGATGCAAGAGATTTAACTCACATTTTGTTATAAATTCAGCTCCATCACTGTTTTTTGTCATAACTTGCTTTCAAGTTATATTGAACGAATCTGTTAAAAAAAATCATGGGTTTGAGTGTATTGATAAATTCCTTAGCTTCCAGTTCAGGTATTTCACCAAAGCTTTGAGTGTCTCCTCGCACATGGATGAACTGGTCGTCTGGATGAACTGGCAGCTTTGTTCTGAAAGCAAAGGTTTCGTTATCTCGACATTCGCCGACGCTGTGGAAGCATGCTTGTGTTTGTCCTGGCTCCAGCTTTCTCGGATGTTAACCTCGACTCCAGGCCAGCGTCGGGTTGGTTTACGCAGGGATTGTTGCTGCGCGATTCTAAAACAGACACACGACACCTGGCATCTCGCTGGCGCGGAGACGTCTGTTTAAACAGTGTCAGCACGATGCAAATATTTGGATAATTCGCCGCTGAAAGTCAGATGGATGGATTTATTTACGAGTGAAGGAGCAGGTCACAGTAATTATGGCAGCGGTGTGCCAGAGCAGCAGATGAGTAAGCTCTCTGCTGTACATAAACATCCACTCAATGGCAGCTGCGAGATAATTATTTTCATAAATGATTTGGTGAGAGTAACAAGATTTTGTTCTATTTCCAGCAAAAGAATAACGGTATGAATACACCGTCCTTTATTCCCGTTGTCTTACACACCCAGGGTCGCTGTTGGTCACTTAAAACTATGCTGAGATGAGGAAACGCCAGCGGAGGGTCAAGTGAAGGAGCTGGAGGACAACTGGAGGCCAAATGTAAAGTATCACATGTAGATAACATGCAAAGAATCTATAAACTGTACAATAAAAACACAGTATTCCTTGAGATTTTTGCTTTGGCCATTGATCCTTGACCAACATCTTAGTGCATTGGTGGTTCCAAGAAGACTTTTGCTATAATTAATGACCTTAAATGTCTCGTTAAAATCGCTTCGCAGGAGCTTGTGCTGCTAAAAATATCCGATTTTAATAATGTCTGATTAACTCACTCAGAAAAAATAGGATGTCTACACCGCTGATTGACTTCCTGCGAACTGATATAACCTCGGCTGAATTTAATGAGTCAGTCCGTTATCTGATTGGCCCACATGAGGCAGCAACAGCTCTGTGCACATCGTGAAGACCAGACCCCGTGAGGGAGGCCAGGGGAAGGAATGCTCGAGTGAAAAACCCTTTAAAACGCTGTTGTTCTCAGCAGTGACGACGGTAATGAAGTGACGGTGTGGACGGTGGGGCGATCGACCAAAGGGGCCTCCTGATTCGCTCTTGCTTGGGGCCTCCGTTTGGGCGGAGGCAGGCCTGCTTCCCCACATCCAAACACTTCAGAACAGTCAGTGTGTTCAGACTTTGCTTTTAATTAAACTTTAATTTTGAACAAAAGTTCTACTTTAAAATGACCATGTAAACACCTGAAAGCTTTATTCAGAATTAAGTTTAATTCCCAACAAACCAGCCAGTTTGTTCTCTTTCTAAAGGATAACTGTTTGTAAACCACCTCGACTTTATTCCGGTCCTCCCGCTAATGCTCGTCCGTAACAATGACGCAATATTCAAAGATGGTGGCCCACAGTTCGACTCGTAACTGAGACGGTTTATTTAATGAAGCTTTAGAAGAAATGGATATAATGCAAAGAGAAGAACAATGAGGACGTTTTAAAGCTGCTGCATCAAAGTTCATGCAGAAAAAAAGAGAATCTCCGCCAACATGCTTTGTCTACTTCCTGGAGACGTCTCAGCGCCCCCGTCCAATCAGAACGTTTCACAGCCTCCAGAGTTAAAGAGGATTTAATCCTTCATCTTTCCCAGGTAAACACCAAGATCAGGAATAGAATTTGGAGTTATTTAATTCGACATAAACCATTCCTGAATTAAAAACACCCTGTAAAAGGTTTGCAAACAATAGGGGACCTAATAGGACCAGATACTGAGACCTTGATGTCATTTGAGGAGCTGAGTGGCAAGTATGATATTCCACGCAAACATCAATTTAAATTTTTACAGCTCAGAAACTTCTTAAGATCATCTCAAAAATCAGTGTTTGTTGATCCCTCCATTATCCACCTTGGAAAAAGAAATGAAAAATGACTGTTGTGGAAAGGGAATCATCTCCAAACTATACAGTATGTTGGCGAAATATTCTTCTGAGTCCTGTTCTCGAAAACGTAATGCCTGGAGGGAGGATCTACAGGAGAACCTGTCCTCAGAGGATTGGGAAGAAGCGTGCGCTAAAGCGCAAACAAAAACTACCAATACTCGGCTTAAGGTGCTGCAATATAACTGGTTAATGAGGACATATGTGACACCAGAAAATCTCAGTAAATATAACGGATCTATTCCAGATTTATGCTTCAAGTGTGGAGAGGAGAGGGGAACGCTCTTTCATTGCATCTGGGAATGTAATCAAGTTCAACAGTTCTGGGGTGAGATTAAACAAGTGTTGGAGACTACCCACTGCGCAAAAAGACGTTGAATCAACGCCTATTTAAGGTCATTGTTGGACGTCCCAGCAAGGTACCCACAAGGTACAGAACGTTACGCCAGATGACGTCTTTTTTTACGTAATTTCGACGTCGGGCATCGATGTCACCAGGACCTTCAGACAAGGGCCAAAAAAAAGTGGGTAAAATATAAATTAAGTTGACCAAAATCTAACCACTGGGTTTGCAGTCCGAGCTTTCGGCTTGTTCTCTCAGTCATTTCAGCATTTCATTGCAGACGGGTCATTCGAACTCACAACTTACTGTCCCGCGATCCTCAGCCGTACCTGTTGAGCTGTTAATTTATTGAATGAATAATCTGTAAACGGGAGGGTGACCACTAGTTTCCAGAAAATTATTTATCCTGAAATACAGTGCAATACACACGAAACAAAGTGGGGCTTTAAAAAATGTTTTTGTGTTTCTCCAAAGTTCACAATTTGATGAAAATACGAACTAAATTTAACCGCTTGGGCGGCTCTTTTATTAGACATAATTCTATCTTTAGGAGACAATGAAAACAAACAGACTCAAAGAAGGGACTGTCTTGGTTGACACGTCTCTGCAACATCGCGTGGCTGTCGGGGACGGTGCCTCTGGATTGGCAGACCGGGGTGGTGGTCCCCCTGTTTAAAAAGGGGGACCGGAGGGTGTGCTCCAACTATAGGGGGATTACACTCCTCAGCCTCCCCGGGAAAGTCTATTCCAGGGTACTGGAGAGGAGGATCCGACCGATAGTCGAACCTCGGATCCAGGAGGAACAATGCGGTTTTCGTCCTGGTCGTGAAACAGTGGACCAGCTCTATACCCTCCATAGGGTGCTCGAGGGTTCGTGGGAGTTTGCCCAACCAGTCCACATGTGTTTTGTGGATTTGGAGAAGGCATTCGACCGTGTCCCTCGTGGTGTCTTGTGGGGGGTGCTCCGGGAATACGGAGTCCGGGGCCCCTTGCTAAGGGCCGTCCGGTCTTTGTATGACCGGAGTAGGAGTCTGGTCCGCATTGCCGGCAGTAAGTCGGACCTGTTCCCGGTGCATGTTGGACTCCGGCAGGGCTGCCCTTTGTCACCGGTTCTGTTCATAATCTTCATGGACAGAATTTCTAGGTGCAGCCAGGGGCCGGAGGGGGTCCGGTTTGGGAACCACAGGATTTCATCTCTGCTTTTTGCAGATGATGTTGTCCCGTTGGCTTCATCGAACCCGGACCTACAGCATGCACTGGGGCGGTTCGCAGCCGAGTGTGAAGCGGCAGGGATGAGGATCAGCACCTCCAAATCCGAGGCCATGGTCCTCGACCGGAGGAAGGTGGCTTGCCCCCTCCAGGTTGGTGGAGAGACCCTAGCCCAAGTGGAGGAGTTCAAGTATCTTGGGGTCTTGTTCACGAGTGGGGGACGGATGGAGCGTGAGATTGACAGGCGGATCGGTGCAGCGGCTGCAGTGATGCAGTCGTTGTATCGGTCCGTCATGGTGAAGAAGGAGCTGAGCCGAAAGGCGAAGCTCTCGATTTACCGGTCAATCTACGTTCCCACCCTCACCTATGGTCATGAGCTTTGGGTCATGACCGAAAGGACAAGATCCCGGATACAAGCGGCCGAAATGAGCTTCCTCCGTAGGGTGGCTGGGCGCTCCCTTAGAGATAGGGTGAGGAGCTCAGTCACCAGGGAGGAGCTCGGAGTAGAGCCGCTACTCCTCCACATTGAGAGGAACCAGCTGAGGTGGCTCGGACATCTGTTTAGGATGCCTCCTGGACGCCTCCCTAGGGAGGTGTTCCGGGCATGTCCCACTGGGAGGAGACCCCGGGGAAGACCCAGGACACGCTGGAGAGACTATGTCTCTCGGCTGGCCTGGGAACGCCTTGGGATCCTCCCAGAGGAGCTGGAGGAATTGTCTGGGGACAGGGAAGTTTGGGCATCCCTGCTGAGACTGCTGCCCCCGCGACCCGGCCCCGGATAAGCGGTAGAAAATGGATGGATGGATGGATGGAGACTCAAAGAAAAAGAAATACAAGGCGGGGTGAACATTCACACAAACACTTTTCCAATGGTAAATTATTATTATTTATACTGCTTACTATGCATAAAGTCCCACTGTAGAAGGTGACATGCTTGCCAAGGTTATTTTCCTATTACTTCATTTGACTCAATCACCAGCAGATGCTAACTCGAAATGCATAAAGACGGCATCCAACCTGCTGACAAGCCAAAATTCACAGGTACAGGAAACTACGATCACAATCCAATTCTTTTTAAACAGATTTTATTGCAAAAACTTCACAGTACTCAAAATACCGGACCAGTGATGAATCTGCAGCGAACTCTTCCTCCATCCGCTGTCCCAGCATGCTATGGTGCTGACTGCCCTCAAAAGGGACTGTGACCGGCCAGTCCAAGGTGGCTCCAGACTACCGTCGGTCCACAAAACAGGAATCAGGGTTCCCCGACAACCGCTGGACGAGCGATCAAGGGAAAAACACTTAATTAGCCCGACAGCAGCGTCTCCAGCTCCGTGGCTTTCGCAGTAAAGTGTAGCATCTGACACACCTCCACTTCCATATACACTATGGCAGAACACAGACACAGACACAGAACTTCCTGTCTGTCGCCCTTCAAAATAAAACAAAAATAAAATACATCAAAACCCATTTCATACATAATACGTCATTCCTCATCTCGTTCAGATGGTAAACATTTTTAATCAAGGAACATAAAGTTTCCCCGACTTTCAAATGTTCAACCGCATGTCGACGTCGACACTGGGTCCTAATTTAGACGTCCAGATCTTCAACTTCATCTAGACGTCGAAATTGGGTAATAATAAGATGTCCAAATACCTCACCTATTTTGGACGTCCGAAATAGGTCTATAATTGGTCTTGGACGGACGGACGCAATATGGACATGATCTGGACGTTCATACGACGTCCAATGTTTAAGGGGTATACTCGGTGTAAAATTAGCTCTTGATCCCAAATTGTTTATTTTGGGTTTATATTCTGATGAGCATCATTCGTCTAGGAAAAACATTGCTGCCCTGGATCTGTGTTTACTGCTGGCAAAAAGAGTTAGAGCACTTTCATGGAGAAAGACCAGTAAACCAAAATTCATTGCCTGGATTAAGGAAATGTCCACAACTTTACCCATGGAGAAAATCACTTACATTATAAAGAATAAACTACCACACTTCCAAAATATTTGGGGCCCTTTTATTCAATACATGGGGAATGTGGACCTAAGTAATGTGATGAATGAGGAGGTTGAGGCATAGACATCATTGGCCCTTTGCAGTTTTTCTAAATTTATTTCTTTTCGTTTATTACTGGGATTCTTTATCCTGTGCCAACTGTACTCTTTTTGAAATTGAGAAACTGGAAGAATAGTGAAAAACCTTAAGCTTTCCCATGTTACAACACAGAAACTCTTGTTTTTATTGTAATTAGTTGTTTTTGTTTATCTCTTTTGTTTGTTTTTCTTGTTGAACATATACACTAACTATATTTACAGTTCATATATTCTGTTTTGCACTAACTGATGTTACACAGATCTGGTTTGTAAGTAAGGGTGACTGGACATTAGACAATCATGATAATGACAATAATTTAGCTGCCCTCAGGGCTTTCTCTGATATAAGTGCAGTTTTTTTCTGTGTACTGTCAGATGTTATTTGTGAATTTAATTTAATAAAAATAATGTTGGGAAAAAAAACACACCCTGTAACCACACTCAACGTCAAGCTGGCGACGTGGACAGCAGCTCTGCTCTGAAGTCCCAGAATAAACGCCAACACAGACATCAAGGCCACTGAATGACAAAGAGACGACATCCAGCCGTGGATGATCCTGTTACTGAGGTCTATCAGTGACATGTTTAAAGGGCCAAATCAAATCGGGGTATGTTAATTTCCCCAAATGCATCATGTCTGTCTCTTTTCTCCCTCGCTGAAGCAAATGAAAGATATAAGGAAAGGCGAGCAGCTCTGCCACATATCAAACTCCGGTATGAAGTGAAACGACTGTTTTCTCCTCCGTGTATCTATTGATCAGGAGGCTGCAGTCAATCTCAGCTGACTGTAAACAGCCTTGACTGGTCAGTCGTTTGTTACAAAGCAAATGCTAACAAATGCATACCGCCGCATGTTGGATCAACTGTAGATTCACCAGGGCAATTCCACACCGCAGACCGGGGATCATGCTGCGGCTCCATGTGTTTCGCTGGACACAAAATAAACCTGTTTGTTATTCCTCACTGCACTGTCACTGATTATTGTGGTCATCAGTTCACAGTGGGGCTGATGCACTGCGGAGCTCCGACATCAATATGTACGCTTTTGGATGTGAGTTTCTCAAGAGAGTCCAGACTAAATTTTGAGTAAACGTAATAGCTTGAACCATCGCTCAGTCCCAGCTCCGTCTTTATTAAGACTGCTGATGCCGATGCTTGATGTGAAGCGTTTCAGAGATGTTTGGGGCAGTTCTATCAGCGGCGGTTAATTTAATGTTGTCCGGGGTTAAATCGGCGTGGAGCTCTCGGCGTTTCTGTTTCCTCTTGATAGATGAGGTGAGGAGTGCAGCTGTTTTTCCATTCTGCCATGGCCACAGCGGCTCAACGTGCACAAGGAATACACAATCACTGGGAGCTTTGCGTAACTGTCGAGGCCTGGTGTAAACGTATTCAAGTGCCGGTTATGTGAGCGAGCATATAAAACATCTCCAAAGAATGTGCTTGCTTGTCCTTGAAGCAGAATGACTGCCGTCACTGAAATTATATTGCTGTGCAGAGGCAGCGAGGCGGAACAGAGCGCAACGAAAGAATGTGTAGAAACACGGCGGACAGCGTTCATAAACAACATTCATCATTTCAAACCATCTTCAGCTGAAAGCACAACGGGGAAGCATCGGAAAGGACTGGCGCAGCAGTGACATGATAAACGCTGACTTATCCCCGGCTGCGGAGATCGATGAGCTAAGTGACCAGTTTGGAGCAGAAACAGGTGAAAGCTGAGATTTGATCACAGCAGCTCTGAAACGGCAGCTTTTATGAGATCAGTATGCATCAGATATGGTCCGAGGAAGGAAACGCAGAGAGAGCGTCGGTGTCACGAGGACCCGGAGCTCCGTGACGGGAGGGACGACTCCAGACTCAGTCCAGCGGTCCGGCTGATCCGCCGTCTCAGACGCCGCAGAGCGCAGTGCTGCTGCTGATAGGAGGGCGTCACACGGTTTCTGCCGGGAACCTTGATCCTGCCGTCCATGAGGATGTGAGGAGGTTCAGGAATGCTCTGGGAAACACATCGAGCAGTTTATACCCCTTTCACTCTGACACTCTTTCTTACAGCCATGAATATATCCAGTCTCCATTGTTCAGTCCAGGGGCCTTCCTCCTCAGTATCTCAGGTAGTGATGATTCTCCTGCTTTCACACTGTTCTAACCATGCATATAGGGTTGATCTGCATGGAATTTAACCCAAAACACCTTTTTTTATCAGATCAGTCCAATCGCTGCACAAACATCCAAAATATCATTAAGATCAGAGAAGATCAGAGAGGAGAGCAGAGCGCCGTCTCTGCATAATGTACGACGTCCCTCCAGCAGCTCTGCTCACCTGCTGATTCTCTGCAAAAACACTAATTCTTTTTCTTTTGTCAATGAGAAATCGCTCCTCATGCAGCGCCATGGTGCACGGCGTCCGCCACCACGGTGATCGGGGTGCTCTCAGCTCTCCAGCGTGCTAACCTGGCTTCCAGATTCCTCTTACCTCAATATAATCAGTAAACTAAAGGTATGATCCGCTACTCACTGCTCTCACGTCCCAGCACAGCCTCCACTCACACCTGGAAGACTCAAACATTTACTTTTCTTCTAACAAGTGTTCGAGCAACAATGCAGGGCCACATTTCATACTGGGCACGAATCAGAGCTTCATCCAGCACAGAGTGAGGCAGCTTCATTCAAACATCCAGCTTCTTCCTTTTTAAAGCAGTTCTCTCCACCCTGAACCTCCAGAAGCCCCGTGGGAAGCAGCACCGGAGCCCGGAGCTTCTGCCGCTCTGAGAATGTCAGAACGACAGTGGAAAAGGCCAGAGGCGGTTTTCAGTGTCTAAAGCGGGTTTGAGAAAGCGGAGAGGGAGAGTGCCTGTCGGACCGAGCCGTGACGGCCTCGTGGAGCATCGATGTACGTCTGTTAGCGTGGAGAATGGATCTCCCTGGAGACCCGTCAGCCTGAGCCGAGGCGAGCGGCAAGCGGCGAGCGGCGGGCTGTCTGACCGCGACTTCTCGACATGGGGAGAACAGGCATCACATCCTGCTGGATGCAAGCCAGAGAGAGCGCCTGTGTGTGTGTGTGTGTGTGTGTGTCTTAAGTTACTAGGCACTTCTCAAAAATGGATCAAAGTTACTTTACTAGTAATTGCAAACAGTCCAAAGCACCTGGAGCTCACTTCTGCTGCTGCTCGCTGCAGTTTGAGTGAAGCGTGGCGTGGCTGGAGCTCGCGAGCTTCCTCTCAGGAAGCGGACTGAATGGTGAGAGAGTGAAACAGTGAGGATAAAACCTGAGCACGGCTGATAAGTGCGGCGTGGCGGAGGAAACGGGGTGAACAGCTATACATCCGAAAGCCTGAGGCCCAGAATACCGCATGAGGGAAACAGATTACCATCTGATGTTATTTTGGGAAATAGGAAAATGGGAAACGTGTCTCTCGTTCTCAAAATGATTAGCAAACAGGGTTCCATCATCCAGGCAGCAGATAGAGAGACAGATAATCAGAGGCAGATCACACCTGGAGTGTTCTCCCTGAGAGGCAGCGGAGCAGCCCGCTGCGCCGCCATGCTGCCAAGGCTTTCTGTTTGGACAGTCACAGTTTACACGCCGTCCCAGGCGCTCCGGGATGGTTACTGTCTCCACAACCGGCACACAGTGCAGATCATTAAAACCTGCGGGGCACAAACTGCTGTGACAACAAGTGGAATGAAAACATTCAGCGGCCGCTCGCCCTCATCTCCTCTAATTGTTCGTTCGACTGCAGCTCCGCCGACTGTCGGCCGCTGCGCCTCATCCATTATTCAGAAGGAGTCACTCCTTCCTTCATTTCTATAGCAGCACGGCAGCTGATGGGTGTGTGTGTGTGTGTGTGTGTGTGTGTGTGTGTGTGTGTGTGTGCGTGTGTGTGTGTGCACCCTGGTGTTAAATTTAAGGCATCTCTGTGTTCTAATAGTTTCACATGGAAACAACTCTTCCAGGGATCCGTGGTTCAGAGTGTGTCCACACTGTAGATCTAGTTGGACACACTTCACGGTGTTGGTTCGGGTCTCTTCAGCCTCGTTTCCACGGCGTCTCTTTTGGTACGGGTTGGTCCTGAACAGTGCAGGTTGGCGTTCGTCTGTCTCCACTGAGCACGGTCTGAATGTGGACGGGCTGTGAGACGCAGCGACACGACGCCGAACATGGAGCTTCACTCTGTCAGCCGCTCCTCAGCGCTCTGCTCTGCCCAGAGGGAAGCCGTGAGCCTCGCTTCTCTGGGCTCCAGCTTGGACAACGTACTGCACCAGCCAGCAGACAGCTGGAACCCGAACCGGAGCAGGCACTGGCTGCCTTTGTGAAATGTTGTCAATCAAATTACCTTTGTTTTATTTCTAAGTGACAATGATGAGAAATTGGAGTTAAGGAATTTTTACTTGCAGGTTTTTCAGTATCTGCACTGCGGGAGAGCAGCTTTATATCAGCACTACACATCGCCCTGGAGGCCTTTGTTTTCATGTTAGGACTCCTGTCGCGCCATGATTTAGCTTTTCTTTTGTCTCACTATTCAATGGTTTTCATATTCTGTCATAGTGATGCCTCAAACTTCTTTTTTCTTTCACAACAGTAGTTTTTCATCAGAGATTCCCTCAGATGCAGCCTTTCTGAAAGTCCTCATCAATCCGCCTCACAGTCACTCTGACGTGTTCATGCCTGATAGATTCCAAAGCCTTTTCCTTCACACTGCTTCCAAACAAGCAACGGACGACTCCTGAATATGAAGACTGAAACGCTGGCCCCAGTGGCGAGCGCCGTAGTGAACGAGGACCAGAAGCAGCGCTTCAGAAAAGTTCTGTTTTCCCCCGTTCACACTCGGTTTTCCACTTTCACTTGAAAACGTTCTCGTGTAACGAGGGCCTGAATCTGTCCGTCTGTTAAAGTTACTGTAGATCCCACACGAAGCGGCACTCAGTCTGTTGATGAGGTTAGAAACACAGCAGGACTCTAACAGGCTGACATTCAAACCAGATCTCACAGGTTCTCCAAACTCAGTTCAGATTGATCTCAAACCGCGTGAAGCTTGTCTTTGATCTTATACATCCAGTTCTGGCGATGTTTTTGTTACTTGCTGTTCAGAACGTCTCCAGTTATTCAACACTTATTTTCACCTCAAAGCACAGTTTGACGTTTTTAAAGGGTTCTTGAAGAACTCTCTTCTCGGTTACTGTACTTTATTAGGCTGAATTTGCCTGAATTGGCTGAACTCCACTGATCTCAGCCTCCAGCATGATTTAACATATTAACACCTAATTAACACCTTCAATGAATTATTTTCATGATGTCTTTTTGCCTTCAAATGCCACTCTTGAGCAGGATATATTCTTTATTTTCTTCTTCATAAGAACATCGACGAGCTGTAGAGCCAGAAGGCAGCGCCGTCGTTCTCCTTTGCCGTTAGCGTCTTTCCACTTCCTCAGCAGCCTGATCGTGTTTCTCGTCTGAGACACGACGGGTTTACGCCCACACAGAGTACCTGCTGCCCCCACCCCCACCACAACCACGCCCTCCCCACCATGCCGACGGAAGAAAACACTTCATTCACTGCGAGATTAAAAAAAACTGCGATTCCTGCAGAGCTCTGACATTTGAAATGGCAGACTGTCACTCACAGGGACAAAATGTTTCCCTCCAGTTAGACGTTCGAACACCGGAGATGAAAGTTCAGCTACAAGAGAATCAGGAGGAAAAACTGTGTTTTACTTCTTTTTCCTGCAAATAAATCAAGTTAAAGCTGAATATGAACATTTAAAGTGTCTTCAGGGTCAAACGAAGCAAAAACTCTAAATGCCTCCATCAGTTCAAATCAAGCTTCACCGTCACGTCGAGGCGGCCGTGGCTCCGATGGTTGGAATCCAGAGCGCCGTGCGTGGCGGCCGCCTCCACGGGGGCACGAACGGCTGAACGAGATTAACATTGCAAAGTGCTGCTCACGCTGTGGAGAAGTGGAATGTAATTGAAATCCATTTAGCTGGACGTACAACACGAACGCAGGCGCGACGAGAGAGTTTCTCCACCGTCCACTTTAAAGCAATCAACTGAGAACACACACACACACACACACACACACACACACACACACTCACACATCCCTGAGACACCGCTTTAGAAAATTGACAGAATTGTCATTTGAGTTGTTATTGAGAGACGGGAGCAGCAGTCTGTGACGTGAAGCTCTGCAGCCAGAGTGGCTTTAAGCAGTGACAAAGGATTCAACACCGGAAGCAAAGCTGAAAACACTCGAACCAGATTAAGGTGCAGAAGTGTGTGTGTATCCACATCTGACTTGATCCTCCACCCTCGGGGGTGGAGGGAGCACGCCACTCCCAGGTCACGACCTCCAGAAGGTCAGGCCTGCAGCTCCGCCGGGTGTCAACAGAGGAGACGACACCTTCGGGCCGTCACTGCGTCACGTACTTGATTGAGAGCCATTTCTAATCATTTGTTTTATTCTTCTGTGTTTCTACAATTCATCTGCAGCTTTGTAATTGAAATATGGCACAGCGTCTATGTGGAATATTTATGTGTGAATTATTTCTTCCTGATATATTCTACAAAAGAAAAACTATGAATGTGAGTCACAGAAAACAGTTCTACTGCCATTCATCAATATGAATATTAATATTGCACTACACAGCAGACGCTTGAAGCGTGAAGCAGAAGAATTAAAAAGACTAAATGATAAATGATGATGGCAGCAGAAAGTCTCCTCTGAGTCTGGTTCTCCACCGTGAGTTTTCTCTGTAGAAGTGTCTTCATATGAGTAGGTTGGATTTGGTGCCACAGAAATAAATTGAATTGAATGAATCTGAACTCACGGAGGCCGTAGAACCGAACCATGAAGCTGAGACCATGATGGCAGCAGCACTACGAGCAACGCCATCCACAGCTTAGATTTTCATAATGAAATCCACATCAGTAAAACAGCTGATCAGCTAATCAAGGTCTGCTGGCTGTTTTTACTGGGAGTAAAGACTCAAAGACTCCTCCATCGTCTTCTTTTTCAGTGTTCCAACAGGCCACAAACGTTGGAATTGAATTTGAGAGAAAAAGTGAGAACTAGTAGAAATTTCAACCTTGGCAGCTCCTTGAGAAGTGTTCCTTTCCAGCAGCGCAGACACGACACATTTCCAGAGTTCCCGGGACTCACAGACCCGTTTGGAGGAGGAGGCGCCATCCACAGATCTGACAGCTCCGGCTCGAATCCCGCCGCTGCCCCGAAGCCTTTCAGCCTCCGTTCTCTTTTCCTCTTTCATGCATCTGACTTCCTGCACAGCCCCACATCCTCCTGTCCCAGACCCCAGTCCAGTCCTCCGTTTCTCTGCTGCACATACAGACAAATGCAGCTGGATTCCTCAGAGACTTTCTGGTGTTACTGGTTACAAACTGGAACAATAAAACTCATCAGATCCACTTTTCAGGGATCAGTAGTGTTCAGGGCCTGAATCAAACTGACCTGATGTTATCAGAACATGTTCAGCCTCGAAAGTGAAGAGATCCCAGCTCTGAAAGTTGGATCTCAGGTTGTTTTTGAAGTTTCACTTACATTCTCATCACTTTCTCCAGTAGATCTTGCCATTTCCCCCCTCCTTTTACATTTTATTGAATTTCTGTTGCCATTTTACCTCCTGAAGTTATCCTTTTGGATTTATAGAGGTTTTTGTTATTTCACCTGTTTTAGCCGATGTTTTTGCACTTGTAGTCGTTGTGGCTGTTTCGTCTTCCTAAACCAGTTCGACATTCATTTCAGCTGCTTCAGCGTTTTGTGTGTGTGTGTGTGTGTGTGTGTGTGTGTGTGTGTGTGTGTGTGTGTGTGTGTGTGTTTCTTTTTATTTCTCGTTACATCTCCATCTTTTCCATATCCAGGCCGTGAGTTTGCGAGACCTGCGCTCTGTCGTAAAAGTAGCACTGAGAGTGAGTAATGTGTGTGAGAGTGAGTAATGTGTGTGAGAGTAAGTAATGTGTGTGACGGTCTGAGTCTCCCGTTGGAGCGAGGCGCTGCTGCCACCGCCGCCGCCGCTATCCCCCCGTCCGCAGAAAGCCGGCCTCACCACACCACTGCCTTCTATT
Organism: Salarias fasciatus; assembly: GCF_902148845.1. Lineage (NCBI taxonomy): Eukaryota > Metazoa > Chordata > Actinopteri > Blenniiformes > Blenniidae > Salarias > Salarias fasciatus. The sequence continues at coordinate 31,284,873 of NC_043764.1, forward strand.
CAAACGGGGGAAGCGTGTGGAGCGAAGCGTTTGCTTTGCAGCGCTCACAGCTGAGAGGATCCTCCGTTCGGAGCCGAGCTGTCAGTAATCCGTTACTAACCGTCCCGTCAGATGTTGACTAAACTCTCTGTTTGTCTAAGTTGCTTCAGTTGTGTTTCTCACATGCTGAACAGCTCAACATCACTTTTCTGTCACTTTCAAAGATTCGGGAAGCATCAAAGCTTCTCTCTGCAGGTTGGTTCAGTCCCAGAGAGACGGAGGAGCTTTCTCCGATTTCACGCCCCGTCCCTGGATTGACGGCCCGACGTTCCCTCCACACGTCTACTGAACGAACTCAACATGATGAACTTAGGACCTGATTTTGACACGACTCACTCCTCCTCTGCTGACTCTCTTGTATTAAACTAACACCCTGTTCGTGACGATCGGCTGAAATAAACATCATTTTTGCGTTTCCCTTTCAGAGAAGTTGAGCGTTTGGACGGTGATGTTTTAAAAACAATCTCGGCACACATGGAGAAACGCAGAAACACTGGAAACGATAAAGTTTTGATGTGGAGCCACCTGTTTCAGCTGTGTTTATGGGATATATGTTCAACCATTTGTGACAAAACGAGCCAGAAGAAAATAGGTTGAGACTTTAGTAATGATGATTCTTTCAACTGTTCATCCAAGATGGCCGCCGTTCTGATACGTCAGCTCCAGCAGGGAATTCAGGCAATGAGGCGTTGATATATTTGTGTCTGTGAGTCCCGTTAAATGAAGATGAACCCATTAGCATGTTCATGTCAATCGGCTTTGTTTCAGTGTGCCTGTGTTTTACTGGCCTTTAATAAGAAGAAGAACATGGTGTCACACACAACTCTGCATGTCTCATGTTGGAGCGGCAGGAAGAGGCTGTTTTAACTCTCCAGCCTGTTCAGGAAGAGTTCTCCTCCCACTTCGAGTTCCTCCGTAAGAAGCCGCCGCTTGGTTATAAATCTCCGCTGACAAGAGGGAAGATTAGAGAGTGACTCGCCGCGCAGCTCCCGTTAGCCGCCGTATATTTAGCACACGGACAGAGGAGCTCGGAGGCTTCCAGGGAATGTTTTAACCTTTCCCTCCGGCATGAATCACCGCGACACTTCAGAGTGGAGGTCTCTGCTTCCCTCCGTCTTCATTACGGGGCTCTCAGCTTGACCACTCGTCTGTTTTCGGAGTCTGCCTCCACTCCGGAGCGTTTCCCCGCTCAGCTTCAATCAGTCAGCGGCGCCGAGGAAGCAGAGTCGGCCTCGGACGTTCATTAGAGCCATTAACATTTTTCATTCACAGAAAGGCAGCGGCGCTCCGTCAGTGGGGGGTGGGGGCGGGGGGGTGATGGGGAGCGGTCATTAAGCCGGCATCTGCAGCAGCCAATCCATCAGAGCATCTTTTCACTGCTCAGCTTGAAAATGAAAATAAATTCTGTCATGACGAATCCTCCACTTTCAGGGCTCTTTCAATATCATTTATTTGAGTGTTTTTATCTGAATTCATTTCAAATAAACCTCAGGAAAGCCAAGGCCTCTGCTGCGTGGAGCCAGTGGCCGGGGCAGCTGGGAGAAGCAGCGTCGCTCAGTTTGTTCCCTTCTCTGCTAATTGTCTCTTGGTTATGCGCCTGTGACTCCTCCACATCACGCCGTCATCAACCCTTCCTTCACCGTCCTCTAAAACTCCCGTCTTATTTTGGATTACCGTCGAGCCGAGCTGGCGCTGCCTTTAATTTGTGAGATTTGCATATAAATATATTTGTTTCGAATTGCCTCTTACAAGTCCCTCTGACTTAAGTAAAATTATTAAAATAACCGTCCCTCCATCCCTTCATATGGTCATCCAGTTCTCCAACATTCCACTTCCTCATTTTTCTGACAGTACGTGTATCTCAGCGTTCCATCACTGGCTCATTCAATGATGCATTTATTTGAAGATTTACTCATTTATCCATCGATCGTGCCGCTCATCCAGTCCGCCTTCCACTCATCAGGTCCTACAGTATTCATGCGTCCATCCACCCGTCCGACTTCTCCAACATTTCTCATGCATTCAGGGACGTTTCCTGTCATGGTTTCTGGGACTGGTTGGACTCGGAACAGCAGATTTCTTTCTAAGGGGCTGATTGAGATCAAATCGGTTTCATTTCTAAAGCATCAAACAGAAGAACCTTCACTGAGAAACACAACAATCACCTGAACAAACAAGAGGCAGTGGAGGAAACCTGCAGAACCAGACTCCGAGGAGGCTTTCTGCAGAACCAGTCTTCCTCCATGAGTGATTCATGGTCTTTTATAATTCCCCCCTCATGCTCGTCCACCTCAGGACGTCGTTGAGCTTCAGCGCTTTAGGCTTCATTCAGAGGACAGAACTGAGTCTGTTTTGGTTTGTTTTATGACCTCATTTGTTTTGCTGTTTGCTTCAACTTTATTCAGTGCAGTTTCAATAGACTTCTCCCAGGTGTTGCTTCAGAAACATGCTGCAGCTGATCAGACTCTTTAAGACGCCCTCTGCTGGGCACTGAACTGGCTGACGGGGTGGACAGATTGACCTTTGACCTCAGTGAAGAGCAGACCATCACAGCCCCATGGTCTTCTGATGCTTTTGTGTGTGCTGCAGCAGCGCTCTGCAGTGCTCTGTCATATATGTGTGTTTATACCCACAATGCCTCCATCTCTCTTGAGGATGAAACAAAGTTTGAGAATTCTTCTGCCATTTCGTCTTGGTCCTTGTTTTTTGCCGGGAGGGTTTCAGGAAGTCTGCATGTTTACTTCATTCGGCGCTCGTCTTGCCTTTGGCGCTGTTGACGTGAACGTCTGCCTGCCTGCGTCTTCATCCTCTGCTCATCCAAAGTTTGAACCTTCTTTCACAAAGTTTTTGCGTCGTGCTGTTGAGCTGTTTTCCTGCTGTTACCGTAGTTTTAATGAACTGAGAAAACATTTTCTTCAAATATAAATAATATATCACCACAAAGTCATTTTCCTGCTAGTTGGCAAAATGAAAATCAGTGATTCTCAGAGAGCAGTGGTGAGAAAATGATCCAGTATTTCCCAACAATAACTAACTGGATGGGATGTAAAGGAGCGCAACGATAGCTTTGACCTTTGACCCGGCCTTTACCAGTGTCTCGTTGTCCTCTGAACAGGTCAACGCCTTCCTGTCCTTCGTGGTTCCCATGGTGGCCATCTCCGTGCTCAACGGCGTGATCGCCAACCAGCTGCTGAGGATGTTCCGCGAGGCCGAGCCTGACAACCGGATCTACATCATCGGAGACAACCCCGCCGCGCTGAGCGTCACCGTGGAGTCCAACCGGGCGCAGTCGCTCCGCCACGGCGTGCTCGTCCTCCGTGAGTCAGCGCCCTCCCTTCACAGTTCTCTCACATGGTTTTTTCGTGATTGATGCTTTTGCCTCAAAACAAAAACAAACCAAGTTAAAGTCAATTTAGGAGTTTGCATGTTCGTCCTGTGTGTGTTTGGGCGTCCAGGTGACCTGAGCCCGACTGGACCAATCGTAACTGCAGATAAATAGACGATAGCGTGATAGCTGGTTTCAAACCGTCACTAATCTTTCCTGATGGTGTTGAATGATTTCTCCCTCCGGTCCTCAGACAGACGGGAGAAATCGTTCTTTCAGAAGACACGGCCTGGACTCGATTTGTCCTGCTGGAAGCCTCACCATCAACCTTGCTTCAGAAAGTGCTGCTTGAGATCATTTTCTCTGCAGCCGTCTGATTCGCTTGAAGCTGGGAGACGACGACGGTTTCAGCTCATTGGTGGAACCAGGACGTTTCAGCAGACGAGCTGCTGCTTGAAGCAGCTTTCTGTCCTTTTCCAGACAGATACATGAACGTGGCCGCTCCAGCAGCCTGTCAGCGATCAGCTGGCCGCTGCAGAGACGTCCGTCTGTGTTGTCTGTCGTAATCTGGGGATGGAGTGATTGACTGCGGGGCTTTTTGAGGAGCTTAAGCTAAATCACACCACAGCCTGATCACTTGGAATTCAATACATCGATGGATCAGACTGTTATATAAATATGTTTCCAATCTACAGGTTATTTTGTTCTGTTTGCTTGTTGAAAGAAACTGAAGAGGCGAATGGGTGACACGTGGTAAATGGACTGGTTGGTTTGTCACGACTCTCCTTTTTCATCATGATATAGTCTGTGAAACATTCGAAGACATTAAAACCATGAATCTCCCTTTTTTGATGATTTTCACTCGTTTCTCTTGTGTCTCACATCAGTTCAGACACTCAGTGAGGATTTGTGTGTGACGAGCACACTCTCAGGATGCAGGACTGAATTTCCCTGAACTCCTGGTTTCCTGGTCGGCAGCAGGTTCAGATCCACTCTGAGGGAGTGAGTTTGCATGTTTCCCTGGAGCCTGAGCGGGTTTTCTCTCATTCCTCATCTCTGCTCAGGTGAAATGTTGCGTCTAAAAGGCCTGAGTGTTCATGTACGTGAGATTAGATGAAGAATATAAAGACTTGACAGATGCTTTTCTCTGGAAGAAGCTCTCTGAACCATTTATTTAGATTTTCCCTGTTTGCTCCTCTGCTACAGCTTGTCGTTTTGAGGTGGTTCACACTCCTGGGGGCTGTGGCTCAGTGGGCAGAGCGGGATGTCTCACGGTGGGACCGTTGGAGGTTTGATTTCTCTCCTCATGTCTACATGAATGGACCGTCGGATGGACGGACTCATGTCAAGCCTTTGTTATGCCTCAACACGCTGCTAAAGACGTGACATGGCGGCACTCGTCGTGGTGGAAGATGATCCAGTAAAGACAGGCAGAGAAATAGAAGTTTGTATTCCGACGAACCCTCCGAGGCTTCGGCAGCTCGCTAAAGATGAGGGATTCCCGATAAAGCGAATACATTAATCGTTCCTTCTGCACCAACCGATTTGATTGGCCCGGTGTTTTCTTCCTGCCAGACGGCCTCATCATCAGATAACTCAGCCGCTTATTCCCAACATGCACTGGAGCAATGAAACCATTGCCCTTATCATAATTGTAGGCGGCTGTCGATGGTGTTTTTTTATCTGTGTTTTCCCACATGAAGCTTCACTGCGCCGGCTGTTTGGTGTGAGGCCATTAGGACCGTGAAGCTGCCTCAATCACTTCTGATAACTTGGAATGGAGTGACGTGTTCTGCAGAGATAAGGGGAAGCATGCTGCTCTCTTTGTTTCTGTGACGGTGGAGGATCTGTGCAGCAGTCAGTCACATTTCCTGCTCTCCCACCCATCCCACTGCAGCATCAGCAATCCGTCACGTTCAGGAGTTCACACTGTGACGGCGCCTGCGGAGACGATGCATGTGTGATTATTCAGTTTCCCTCCGACCGCTTGAGCTTTTCCATTAAACAGGGACATTGATTGTCCCTGTTTAAAATCACATACATATCCCAGCATGCATTTTCTTCACTTATGAGTCAATGGGAGGAATCAGAGAGGAAAAGTTCAAAATAATGGGATTTGACCCAATTCATTCACTTGATCCACCCTCTGAAATGATCTCGTGAGCAATTCAATACATCAGTAACAATATAAAAACTGGAGTACTGAGTCGATCCCAAAGTGTTTTCTTTGTATTCTAAAGTTTGATAAAGCAGTTCAGTTCCCAGAAACTGTCCCTGGTCCTGAACTCCTCCGTTTCCAGCACTGAGTCTGCAGACACAACGAGTCGGATTCAGCAGTCGCACAGATTTCACCAACGTTTGGGGGAAAGGAGGACTGAACAAAGTAATTTATGTCCATTGTAAAATGTTTTTTATCAAACTCCCGTCATCCGCTGTAAAGAAAACGAGTGAAATGAATTTGGCGATTCTGCAGCAACGTCACAGCGAAGCAAAGCCGAGAAAGAGGAATGTTTCCTGACATTTCAGACTGTTCTTTGGTAGTTTAAACCGGAGCGAGTGCTCCAGAGACCAGCTGTTTCAGCTGATCATGTGAGATTCTCCTATAGTTACACCTGTCGGCTTTCCTCCATGCTCCTGGATGGTAACGGTCACAGCTGGTGCTTCAGAATCTCCAGATCCACTGCTCTCAGCGCCGACTGCTCAGACTCAGGACACTTTTTAAAGAGACGATTTGGAGATTCACAGCAGAGGACTCAGATCCATGACAGATTTCCAGGAGATGATTTCAAATTTCAAACACACGAGTTAAATACTACACGTACTGGAAACGTGATTAAGATTTCAGACAATTTATCCTGCGTAAAGTGGACCTTCATCTGCAAACAGAATTATTTTGAGTTTAATTTAAAATCAAATCGATTTTAATAATTGATCATTTTGATTTGACCTCTTTGGCAGTGATGTGAGGTTTCCTGATTGGGTCACAGCGGTCAGGTGTCGACGCCTGGCGTTTCCTCATGGCGAGCCGCTGCTGTCCGTCAAAACGTGGGACTGCTGTGATCCATCATGCTCAGCTGTCCTCTGTGAAGCTCCTGTCACTGAGAGCTGCGGCGGAGCGTCACGTTGGGTCTTCATCAGCTCAGAGTCGTCCGCCACTTTAAACCGCGGATTAATCTCACGCTTTCCCATACCGACCTCCGCGCTCAGCCCATCCGCCCGCCGCTTGCTTTGTCTTCATTACAGCCTTTATCAAACTTAATCACATTTTCTGTGTGTGTGTGTGTGTGTGTGTGTGTGTGTGTGTGTGTGTGTGTGTGTGTGTGTGTGTGTGTGTGTGTGTGTGGACCGGGATCCTGTCTTTATACAGTTGTTAGATCATTTTTTCTGTTGATGAAGGTCCCACACCACTAAGCCGTCCTTATAAAACCTCGTCTTCCACAGGCAGAAACGTACTTCATGAGAAAAAAAAGAAGAAAAATAAACACCAGCGGCGTTCTTTGCGTTTGGTTTTCACTCCGCTGTGCTCACGCTCTGACTGGTTTTCATACATGAACGCGAACATTCAACATGTTGTTCCTATAACAAAGCAGCCAGGATGAATCTCTTCTCTCTGAACCTTTTTCCTGTTGACTAGAAATGAAATGACTTCAAGAATGTCTTGACTTTCTTCAGTCTGGGATTGAAGGTGGGAAATAGATTAACAACAATCGGTTTGAATGATCACAGTGTCTGAATGGTTTATCAGTTTTCAGTGACTGTCAGTACGCTGTTATACAGACTATAAGCAGACATATCGGTGTATCCAGTAATCCTCATACTCTACACCGGGTTTACAGCTGAAGGTCGGGGGTTGCTGGTGTGAATCCCAGCTGACTGCAGCTAAAGACAGAAAGCTGAGTCATCACAGAGTGCTTTCAGAAAAACAGACAAATTACGAATTAACCTGAAACACATGTTTGAGGACGGGGGGGGGGGGGGGAACCCCGGCACCCCATGGAGACTCCACGCAGAAGGAGCCCCAGACAAAGCAACCGCACTCCAAAGCCAGTAAAACCCACAGTACGTTTGTCCACAGAGCAAAAATGCAGTCATGTCACAAAAACGGCTCTCAATTCGACATGGCGACATCTCATCTGCTCTGTGTTCACAGTGGGAATAACTTCAGTCACGTGACTGACGTTCAGATCCAGAATCAGTGTATGCAGTCCGTCTGTCCTCCTCATGAGGAACGCAGAGTCCTTCCCACACAGTAGTCTCACAGCCGTCTCCGAGGGCTTCTTCGGTCTCAGCAGGCCACTGACGGGTCACAGCAGGCTGAGTGTGCACGAGTGGCGTGCACACAGGCTGGAGATGAACCGTGCTGTGACCTCCTTTCCCCGGAGGACGCAGTGCTGAGGAGACACTGCTGTGACTGCAGCCTCCTCCCAGCAGGGGGCAGGCTGCCACCGGCTGCGTCGGCGGTTGCTGATGGGGGGACGTATGCTGCTATCATGCTAGCATGTGAGCGCGCCCTTATCCATCCAGCGTGCGGCCGTGTCCGGAGCTAGCGGCGTTAGCCTGGTGTTAGCCTGGCCTCCGGGTCTCTACCCATGTGCTATACAATACTTTTCATTTGAACTACCCACAATGCAGCTGTGGATTTGACTGGCGGGCTGCATATAAGACGTATAAGACGGGAAAACAGCATTTGAGTGTGAACGTTTGTAGAATGGAGGCGGGGAATACTGCCGCCATCACGTGATCTTTTCGGTGGGTGCAGAACAAGCTGGAGCTGACTTGCTGCTTTGTTGCGGTTCGTTTGTGCAAAGTGTAAACACTCATCCAAGGCCAGGAAAACAATGGACCTTGATAAGCTGACAAACAGAAATTAAAATGTGAATGCAGCACAGACCAAACAGCTGTAAACGGACCAAACGCGTGTTTGAGGCGTGCGGAGGATTTACGTCTTCTGAGCGTGATGCTTTGGGTCACCCAGCCTCGGCAGGCCAGAGCTCCTCTGGCAGCTGTCAGAGGACGGACGGTGAATTAGACAGGTTATTTACTGAGAAGGGTTTAGTTAAAGCCACATGTTCGAGGTTGTCTGCAGCGCAGCGCTGCGCCGTCTGAACGCGGGTTGCCATGGTTTCAGAGGTAGCGGTGGACCGGTTGGGCCCACTGACAGTGACGGAGAGCTGAGGGCTGAGCTGCTGCTTTCCAGCATGTTCCAGGCTGAGACCGACAGCACACAGGAGCAGCATGGACACACACACACACACACACACGTATGGAAGCGCTCACACGCCGGGGTCAGCTGTCTGTGTTATAGATTATGTTCAGATTTACCTCCAAGTCACAACGTCAGATTCTGAAAATCTGATTGTGATTCAGTTTGGCTCAGTTCTGAATGAACCTTTCATTCCACGATGTTTCACAATTTAACAGCGAGAAACTTCTTCTGCAGCGTTTTGCTGTGTAGTTGTTTATGTTTGCTAGGTATTTAAAGTTTGGTTTTCCTCCAGTATGCCCTGCTGTGTTCATCACACACGTTTAGAGCTTTTTGTATGGAAGGTAAACACGCTGGCCCGTTCCAGTGGCTGCTTCAGCACGGCTGTTTTGTCCTCACCCAGGATTCTGTGTTCTTTCTTTGCCGTCACAATGGCAGGACATCCACATTTATTGGTCACATTCATAACATGTTTTTTGTTAACAACCATTTCCCTGCCGTGCCGAAGACGTGTGCATATAAAAATAGGCGCAGACTTGCTAATGCATGCACACATGCAGAAGGCTTGTTTGGAGAGGAGATTCCAATCAGCTCAGCCTTCAGCAGAAAGATTATCTGAATATATTATTACGACATATTTCCTGTGTTGCCGCCCTCTTTAGGTTTTCAGTCATAAATGAGCATCAAGCTGGATTTGTAGATACCTGAAGTCTTTACTGCGGCTGGGATTCTGGTTTTGCTGTTCGAATTTGAGGTTTTCTACATAGTGACTCCCAGTCTGTCTTTTGGAGTCTTTATTCTGTTCGATACAGAGAATCAGCAGTGTTAGAATGTGGGTAAACACTGTTGCTCACAACTCCAGACTTTGAAGGAAAAGTCATACAGAACACTTTAAAAAGTTTCCGGATAACGCCGGCCTGGACAGGCTGCAGGGACAGAAGGCCGAGACATGAAGACAGTGTGAACACAAAGTGAGAGAGCCACTGCTAAATTATTCTACTGTTATCAGCATCGAGGCAGGACAGCCTTGTCAGGCGGTTGCAGGTCAGTTTGACATATTTATGGAGCCTAATCTTAATAACACTGTTCAGCCTCTCGTTCCATCCCCGGAACACTGGAGGGGAGAATCTGGTTCCAGTCCTTGAGAGTAAAACCTTTCCTCTCGATTCTTCCTGCAGGAGACAGTTCTCAGAGGAAGCCTCAGCTGCAGTGCTCCGTCTGCACATCCTGGTGGGATCACACAACACACACTGTGCACCAGCCTCACACACCCCCGGCTTCTCCGCTTAGCTTCCGGTTCACTTCCTGCTCCGGTCGCTACGGCAGCCTAGTTTTTTTTACTTGATGTATGTGAGAACATGTGGCGTCTTTAGAGTGTTAGCAGTTAGCTGGACCGCTGGACAAGCCTGAGCCTTTTGAAGACTTCAACAGACTCCTGGAAACGTGCATGCAAGAGAGTAAAAACAGCAGTCTGAGCAGTTACCTTCCTGACAGACGAATTCAACCCTTCAGAGATGACGATAAATTAGTAGTTATTAAACGTAACTCCAGTTCCACGTGTGTATGTTTAGCCCGCCTACGGGCTTCGCTATTGGTACAAACCAAGGCGGAGGCCGTAGGGATGAATGTACTCCCAGCTGGCGTGCTGACAGGACTGGCGCGGAAAAAGACGTCAGTAAACAGGCCGTACGTCCAGTACGGCCACAACAACCTCCAAGAACATTAGGGCAGGCAGGCTCGCACCGAGGCGCCGCCCGCAACGTGTCCAAGCACCGTAACAAAGGTGAACACACACGCCAGCCGCCGACACAAGTCATAACGGCGGGCGGCAACCACGCCCGGCCCGGATCCCCCCCGGGGAAGCAGAAGCCAGACTGGAAAAGCCAGACTTTTGCCGCAGAGGCAGCCATGTTCCGTGTGGAATGAGCGCGAATCACCTCCAGCGGCGGGCGATTCAGCACCTCGTAGGCAGCTGCAATAGCGCCCCCCACCCAGTGGGCGAGACGCTGGGAGGACAGCGGGACTCCACGCCCCCCGGTCCCGAACCGCACAAACAGCTGGTCCGTGGTGCGAAAGACAGCCGTGCGCTCAACGTAGCAACGCAGAGCCCTGACCGGGCACAGCAACCACAGCCGAGGGTCGTCCCCTGACGAGCCAGGCAGGGAGCCGAGTGTCCTGATCCGGATCACTCTCGACCGGAAGTCCGAAGTGATCACCTTGGGATGAAAGGCCGGGTTAGGCCCCCATCCTGACTGAACACCATGCAGCAGGGATGGACCGACTGGGCGCAAACCACATGTCTGGGGAGCGGCCTCAGCCAACACGCAGAAACCGCTTCACCAGCGGGTGACTGCGCGCAGAAAAACGGCTGAAGCCGCCATGACCCGCCGTCATGGCCGATGCAAACACCGTCAGAGTGGATGCAGCGCGACCGCTGTCCAGCAGGGCCTGGAGGAACTCCAATACTCCACCGATAGCGCAGGAGACCGGGTCCAGACCCTGCTCCGAGCACCACGACGTGAAGCGCTGCCACCGACACCTGTAGGCCTCGACAGTAGAGGGGGCCCTGGCACTCTGGACGGTGGAAACCATCGCTGGGGGGAGATCTAGTTCCACTAGTCTCATCCTTTCAACCTCCAAGCCAGGAGTCTCCCACCCAGGAGGGGGCGGGACTGGAGGGCGCCCCCTGCCTGCAGTAAGGCGTCGTATATTGACAAGAGCATTGAGGAGAACAGGTGGAAACCAGTATAAAGCCCCAAACCGGTGGATTTTCATGCAGCTGAAGGACTCTATCGCCTCTTCATCTGATCAGGACAGAACAGAGAGCAGAACCAGCCACAGGAACCTGATAAGACGTGATAAATGACCAAGCCCGGGGATTCATGTCATTTGAAAGAATCATTGATTATTTTTTTTTTCCATTTTCCGCTCAAATGATTCATTCATCCATGAAATCAGTTACTTTTTTTTATCGTGGCTCAGTGGCAAAGCCAAAAGAAGACTCACAAGACAGAAGGTTCGTTTATTATGAAGTTCAAATCCAAGCTGAATAATTTCTTCAGCAGGTTCAGTTCACAGCCGTCTCTCCCCTACAGACCCTGCAGGAACAGGGCCGGGCACCTCTGGTTTAGACAGATATTTTTATTTAGCTTATTTTGTTAAAATATCTGTTTGCAGACAAACGCGTTCATATTTGAGAAATAAAATGTGATTATCTCTGTAAAGAAGGTTCTGTTTTCACCTGCGTTTCATTGTTGGTTTCTTTAAAAGGATTTTCACCAAAGTCAGTGGAGGGCTGGATTTATTTTCACTTTCTTGCAAAAATGTTAAGAATTTTTTTTTTTAATTATTTCAGCATTGTTAACTTACCAATGAGTGAGGCTTGGATCTTGATTTAAAAAAAAGTGACACACAGGATGTCCTGTTAGGATCTATGAATATCTAGTTTGGTGTGGATCCGGATAAAGTAATTTCATAGCAGATATCTATTTTGTTTAACAAAAACAAAAGAAGGAAAAAAAGGAAAACCGCTCAATAAATCCACATGGTTTTGGAAATGTTTGTTTACCTGCTCACACCGGGTCATTGTTAGATTCTCAGTACCCTGTCAGAGAGAGGGGCTCATGCTGGGTACAGACGCTGCTGAGAATAATAATGAAATTGCTCTAATTGTTCTTTCAATGCACAATATTTTGGATAATTATAGATTATAGTGAAATTGCAAACAGACTCCAATCACAGAAACTGCAGGTGATCTTGAAAATATATCGTGCTCTGCCTTAGCGATAAGTCTTGGACTGAGACTGGACTGGGACTAGACTTGGACTCGATGAAGGTGGACTCGACCTCCCTCCATCGGTGTGTTCCTGTTCCACCGTCTGGATGATCAGAGCAAGCAGAGTCAGCCAGAGGTGTCAGGCTCCCTCCTGAGTCTTCATCAGATGTGTGTTTTACCTGTCTCTGTCCGTCCTGTTTTATCGTGATCCTCACCGTCTTGCCCTTCATGTCTGTCCTCTCTCTCTCTCTCTCTCTCTCTCGCTCTCTCTCGCTCATCGTGTCTCCCTCATGCCTCAGAGCTGAATCCTCACCGTGTCTTCGTGTCGGGACACCCGGGTCTTCGTGTTTGCTCTGGTTCCTGGGCTGATCTCTGAAGTCGCCTTCGCCCCGTCTCAACCTTTAATAAACGACTCGAACCTTTATCATTTGCACAAGTCTGCTTTGGGATTTCCAAGATTCCTGTCAGGAGAAGACCTGAGAAAACACAGAACAGAGCGAGGAGGAGGAGGAGGAAGAGGACGGGTGACATTTAGGCTCTTTTTCATGTGAAGTATCTTAGAAGAAATCAGAAAGCTGGAGGGTTTTTAGTGAAGAAAGGAAATGTGGTCAGAAGATTGTTAAATACAACAACTTTGGAAAAATCTCAAACCTTTAAAGAGATATTTTCTGGGTCCTTGTTTAAGAAGCTTTTTATGGGGGCAATAACTAAAAAAATTACTATAAAAAAGGTGAAAATCAGTCCCATTTTCAATTGTGAAATATAAAAATAGCAAATTCAAATTGGAGGAAATACTTGAAATGTGAAGAACCGGTCTCTGTCTAATCACTGGAGGGGCTGATTGTTTTCTAGTATGACTGTAGAATTGTGAAAATGAGTCAGAGCTTTTGTCTCATTTGTTTTTCAGCTTTCATTCCAGTGACCTTTGGTTGACAGGCTGCGGTATTTTACTGGCTTCAGCATGTTGTAGTTGTGCTTTCGCTCGTGAAGGTGCTTGATTGTAAAGTGAAACTCATAAATATTCCTCCGTTCCCTGTGACCCAGGCGTGACACTCAGCCGCTCCGAGGCGTCTTCAGTCCTCCAGTTCGGCGCTGTCATTATAATCACGGGACATTGTGGACAGTCCATCAATGAGCCGTCCTCAGCGCCCGTCCCTCCGCCGTGGCGCTGCCTCCCTCTGAACCCTGCTCTCTCTCTCTCTCTCTCTCTCTCTCCTGTTTCCAGGCGCTGTGGTGATTGCGTTCGTGGTCTGCTGGCTGCCCTATCACGCCCGCCGCCTCATGTTCTGCTACGTCTCCGACTGGTCCGAGTGAGTAACGCCACGTCCGCCTCGCCTCCTCACGCCGTCACGCCGTCTGCTGCAGACTTACTGTCTCCACAAACGACACTTCTACTTGCTTAACCCTCACCTTGACCGAGTCAAGTGCTCGTAGCGTGAACAAGTGAACCCATCGAGTCCCAGTAACAGCGACGAATGCACGTCCGCACACTGCCTGTGGACGGACACGTCCCACCAGCAGCCGCCGAGCATCATTCTTCAGGACTGAACTCCACGGCGCAGGAAGCTGAGGCTATAACGAGACAGCCAACCAGCAGCAGACCACAGGGCCCAGCGAGAAGTACCACCAAAAACACCTGAAGGGGATTCATCTCCCTCGTATAACTGCTGTTTCTGGCGTATTTTTTAGGAGCTGGGGTTTTAGTCGGAGTCGCAGACAAGTAAGAGTTATAGCTGCAGGTTTCTCTGCAGTCTGGACAGTCTGAAAAATGAATTCGAAAACGAAGTAAGGCCTGTAAATTATTCATTTTTCAACATTTCCTGGAGTTTTGCATCACGTAGCATCATGAAAAATGGTTTATTATTAATATGAATATTGATATAAAATATATTATAAAATGTAATGTTACTGAAATTGTACATTTTTTCCTTGTAAATTTCAACTTTTTGAGAATTTGAACAAAAAGAAAGGAAACAGGTGCTGAGTTGAACTAATGTGTTTATAATTCTTGGCAGAAAAACCTGAGCTCATTTTTCTGCTCAGGTCCTCTTGAGACTCAGCTGGACTGTTTACAGTCCCAGAACCGAGATGAGCTTCACCGCAGAACCAACAACAGTTCAAAACGGTTGAAACTGGAGGTTCAAATCCATTGCAGCGTGTTCAGGTTGCCTCCCAGAAACCCTGTGGGCCACGTTTCTGACCTCAGAAAAATGAATCTGGGCGGTTCCATCGGTCCGTTTCAGTCTGTTATTCTGGGTTTCTTTCATGTGGAAATGCCTGAGACCCCCCACATGACCTCTGACCCTCTGAAGGGGCTTCATAACTTCCTGAACTCCTGGTTTCGTCACATTTTTTGATCTCGACCGGCCGTCCTCCCACTGTGACAGCTGAGGCCATTGAAGAACTTTGTGCTTTCACAAAGCATCAGAGCGTCTGAATTGGAAGACCGATGGAAGGAAGTAGTTATTCTCTTGACTTTTCGTTTTGTCAGTTTCCCTTTCAGGCTTCTGACTGTGGATCATCGTCCTCCATTAATCTGTCTCCTGCATCATCTTCCTCACACTAATGGCCTTCGTCAGTCGACGTGTCTCGAAGCAGACACTCCTCCTCTGGTGATCGCCCCTCCAGGACCTTCACATTTCTTCTTCTGCTTATTGAATTTTAACTATGTTGACTTTATGGCCGCTCGTAGCAAAAATTGCAGCGTCATTCGGGAAGTTTTTACATAAATCTCAGAAAACGACGGAGATTAGATGTAAAGGGAAGGAAAACACCTCCTGGAAGTGAGAAAAGTCTCTTTACCAGGATTCTCAAAGGTGGACGAATGAGTTCAGCAGTAATAAGAAGTTCTTCCTCCATCAGTCACAGAGCTGCTCCTCGCTAAAGACAGCAGGTTTGGACGATGATAAAAGTGGACTAGTAGGAAGGCATCAGCTCTACTACTCACCAGTGTAAAAAGAGGAGAATATTTTGAGGTTGTCACTAAAAAAAAACACACATTTATTTTACAAAGCACTTTTCACATCTCAGAAGAGATGGACTCCTCCTCAGCTGGACCCGATGGGGGACGTTACCGCTCGAGATCAACGTCCCTCCAACGTCCTCCCTTTCCTGTGTGCAGGAACCATAAAAAGCATAACAGTAAAGGACAGTGTGCAGGTGGAGCTTTGTATCTTTGCAGCCACACGTCTGTCAGATTTGCCTCATACTGAGGAGCTGGACGTTCTTAGATTTCTATTTGAGTTTATGGCATAACCTGCATTTTTAACTTTAATTAAGCAGAGATTTTAAATGAGTATTCTTTCTTTTACTGGATTAAAAAACAAAACTTCCTTACAGATGTGCATACTGTCACCGAATCAGCAACATGTCTCATTTAGAGAGATTCTAAAACCCACAACAGCTTCTCAGCTGATGTGAGTGAAGGGAAGTGACTGCAGGCTCTCGGTGTACTTTCTCCACACACGACTGAAGCGTGGCGGTAGCGCTGATCGCTATCAGCTGGTGATTGGGCGCTGCGTGTGGCTCTGATCCATCCCGCTGCGCTCTCTCACTGGCTTCCTGCGCTGCCTCAGGAGCGCCATTGAGCGTGAAAGACAGTGAGTTCCTATCAGCTCCTGACTGGCGCTCCTCATCCTTCCTGTTTGTCAAGTCCCCAGACGACAGTGACAATAACGCAGAAACCACACGAAGAAGAAAGAGGAAAAGGCTGAACAACACTCATGTAGCATATTTCGTGTTACAGTTATGCTAAATCATGAAAGTAGGATGCGTAGGTACGAGCATGCAGTGTGGATTTCTTCATCTTGTTGGAAAAAGCCGACATCAGTGGAGCGTTTGAGATTTTACCCAAAAGCCCAAACACCCAAAACTTTTGAGAGTAAAAATACTGCTTTGCTTTTACATGGTTTAGTGTTGCACATCTGAAGGAGGAGTCAAACAGCTGAGACAGGGAACATGCACTGTGAGACAGGGAACATGCAGTCTCGTTGGGTATGGGAGATAATTGCAGCGATATGATTTCACAGTGACGTTGATGCTCTTCCTCGTTCAGACAGTTCCAGCAGCTTCCCTGAGAAGTGGGCCGTTTTAAAGTGATGGTTTCTGCTTCCAGGACTGAGAATGCCTGCAGAGAAGATGTTATTGATAGAGAGACACTGTTATTTTTCTCCCACTAGGTCTTTTTTCTGCTTCCGGCGTCTCAGACGCCACAGGAATCAGCGTGAGTGTCATAACAACAGCCGGCTGGCCTCTTCCCTTCTCTGCTTTCTACCGTTTTCCAGTGAAAAAAAATAAAATAAAAAATCCAAATGAGGAAGAACTGCTTTTCTTAAGCTGCTCAACAGAGGTGAAAAACTCTGAAAACTCTGCTGTGAGCCTACAGAACACAAACATGGAGGAGCTACGGAAGCTCAGAGGCTTTGTACTATATTTCACTTTTACTGCAAATGGATATCGGCTGTAGATATCGTTATCGGCCTCTTGACTACTGATAATCAATATCGGCGCTGAGCTATTCAGGCCTATTCAGTCCACGACAGAAAATCAACATTTGTACAAATTTGTACAAATTCTAGTCCTCCGTCTTCTCTGCTCCAGCATAAATAGCTGTTGGCCTACATGTAAATAAAATGCTCGATGACAAGAACGCTGAAGAAAGAAAATGTGACATTTCAATTTCTGCCTCATTCTGGAGACAGAAATTGCTCCTAAACGAATGTTTACTGTTCACTCAGTGTTTGTGTCAGCCTCCATTACCCAGACAGAATTAGCAGAGCCCACGGCACCAAAAGGTCACGTCCAGCATTCCCCTCGCCGTCCCTTTCGATCTGATCCCACTGGTCGGTAATGGAGAGCCAGTATGCAGACGGCGAGCTGCTTCCCTCTGCATTGAGCGCTCCTCCGGCCGCTCGATTCCGCTGATCGGAGAAAGCGAGACGACGTTCAGGAGCTTCATGCTCCAAACATGTCGATACATCCTGACT
This sequence comes from Salarias fasciatus, assembly GCF_902148845.1. Taxonomy (NCBI): domain Eukaryota; kingdom Metazoa; phylum Chordata; class Actinopteri; order Blenniiformes; family Blenniidae; genus Salarias; species Salarias fasciatus. The sequence continues at coordinate 31,302,200 of NC_043764.1, forward strand.
CCTAACCTCCCGGCTTCGCTTCCCACTCCGTTATCGCCGTGTGTGGAGGTTCTGCGTAACCTCATTGATCCTTCACCCGCCTCTGATCAGCCTGTGTGCTTCAACGCGTCAATATGTCCCGTAAAGGAAGGCTCCTGTGGCGGACATGTTGGATGTCGGGTGGATGTGAATGGCCCTGTGCTGCAGCTTAGGTCTGGACCCTGGTAAGCCCCACACGCTTCAGGAAAGTTGTGCGTTTCCATAGAAACGTTTTTAACGCCAGGAGTGTTTCCACAGAAACACTGATGTGGTGAAGGTTTCACATTCGGCACGAGTGGCTGTTGCACATAAACGCAGAGAGAAATACGCTATAAATAGAACCGTCAAGATTTACATCACGAATGAGCTTTTCCTCGATGAATTAATGAAACATGGCCGACAGAGTCCCACCGGTTCAGCACCAGCTCTGCTGCTCGGCACATCGTGCGCTCATGTTTTTCCTGCTGCAGAGCATCAATGCAGCTCGTTCTCAAGGAAAACCACACAAAGCAGCAAACCAGCAGAATGTAGATGCTGCCCCAACCCGCTGAAACGGACCCTTCAACTCATGTAAAAGTTCTTCCTCAGGCTCTTGAAGGTTTTTCACCAGACACACTTTAAAAAGACCGGTTCCTCTGAACGCTGTGGAGGATCCGTGTTGTTGTCGTCCTTCCTGCTCTCTGGCTGTGGGAGGCTGACAGGAAGCCGTCACTTTCTGCTTTGTTTTTGTTTCGAAATCAAGAAAAACGAGGTTTAAGTGGGATCAGAAGAGCAGTCAAAACACTTCAGACGCAAACGGGGTCTGTTTCTGGTCTAATCAGCAGAAATCCTCAGAAAGACATCAGTGGAGGGTCAAACTAAAGGTTTCATCAAAGAACGTCTTTAGAGCTGAATTGATTTCTTAAGTATTAAGACAAAGTGAGTTTAATAAATAAGGTTCAATTCCAGTCGAGCAGTAGTTCAGCTGTTTTTATTGTTTATGGATTTTAAAGGCTGTTCTGCTGCTTTGTTATCGCTGCAGTGGAGAATGAAACCTGGACCGTGAACGTGTCTCCTGTGTCTCCTGTGTCTCCTCCCGTCTGTCCGCAGAGGCCTGTTTGACTTCTACCACTACTTCTACATGCTGACCAACGTCCTGTTCTACGTCAGCTCCGCCATCAACCCCATCCTCTACAACCTGGTGTCCGCCACCTACCGGCAGATCTTCTTCTCCACGCTGCGCTACCTGGCCCTGCCCTGCCGCCGGGCGCCTCGGAGGCGGCAGCGCCACTTCACCCGCCACTCCATCAGCATCTCCAGCAACCACACCACCTCCACCCACATCGTCAAGGAGTCTGCGTACTGAGGAAACCTGGGCTGAACGGACGGGCCGTGGACTCGTCGGGGGTCCTCCCTCCGGACTCGCTGCTTATTTATCACGTTTGAATCCAGCTGAAAAAAATGGCCGGTGGTGTAACATGTCGGTGAAGACAGGCCAGCTCAGCCTTTTTCATAGAAAATGCAACATATCAAATGTCAAAGCAGGATTTTTAAGAATAATGTTTTGAAAACATACGAGGGGAGGCGAGGGACGGTTTCACCACGTCTGAATCCTCTGTGGTTTTTTGGGATGGTGTTTTCAGACGCTGCCTCTGACTCGCTGTGGTTTCCAGTCGGTCCTCACTCAGATGTCCTCCCTGCGCTGATCCAGGTGGACTGGATCTGGACCGGGTGTCGTTTCTGTCCTGCTCTCTCTCACAGGATTTATTTTGCCCTTCACCAAATATTTACTTGGTTTCATTTCGTCTCAGACATGAAGCAAAAGGGAAGATGGACGTCTTGTTCATCAGCTGAGTGTTAGTTTTCATGACAGTGGTGCTAAATTAAAGCTCATTTTCTGACTTTTGTCATTTGATATGTTGTATTTCCACTGTGTATAGAGTTTGAATGTTTCCATTCTCTTTTTACTCAGATCTGATGTCTTTGTGAGATAACTGGTTGTACCTTTGTACTGAATAAGATATGCTTTGAGAGAAAGAAGAAGCTTAAGATGAAACAGAATGACGAAGCCCAAACAGATGGGTGTTGATGTAAATGTGTTGTACAGTCTGTTTCTATGTTTGTACTGGAACGGCGGTCCGCTCCGTCATGCTGTACAGTGTAAATAACCATTGTTTCAGAGTCCTGTCGGCGCTGAGGTCGCAGACGCCTTACTTTCTCTGGGAAGACGACCAGCTTCACCTTCACCGCAGCTCCACCATGTCAGCCTGCTTCCTGCCCGTACAGGAGAACATCGTGGTTTTGATGTCAGAAAAGGAAAAAAAAAAAAGAACAAAGACGAGGCGGTGGACTGCGCCGGCAGCTCCTTGGAAAGATCTCTTGCATCAGTCGCTCTTCTTCGAGCAGCTTTTAGGATGCTGATGGCGGTAATAAGGAAATCCCGGCCTAATGTAGATACTTCAAAGAGAGTCTTTTGTTCTCGTTTCTGTCAGTTTTCAGTGTTCTTGACAGCCTTTTGAAAATCGTCAGTGAGAAAGTGAATAAAGTGATTGTAACTGATGCCTCTGTGTGTGGTGAGTTTGGACGTGATGCCCTGACATGAAGGTTCTCTCAGTGACAATTCAAACCACAGGGTTCAGGTGTCGTCCAGTCCGACGTGCTTCTTCATGAGATCAGTGTGTGACAGCAGTGTGTGTGTGTGGAAAGCTGTTTGGATATTGTGTAGATGTGTACACTGGTAAATTATAATAATCAGAATACAGCAGTATTCAATGAGCTGTCAGAACTGACAGTAAGGTCTTCCTCTGCTGCCGTGTCAGTGCTGTGGTTGGCTGTGGGACCCGGGTCTGGACCGTGGGCCCAGACGGCAGCTGATGAATGGACGTGACGATGAAACAGAGTGTTGTTCGGCCCAGTGGAGGAAGAGCAAGCTGTTAGCATCACCTCAGTGCTGCAGAGCACGAGCACAGGTTAACGCTACAGCTCATTCAACTGTTAGAATTGAACACACAACGGTCAGAATTACCATTTAGAAACATCTAGAGATAACGGTGAGATGGCTGACCCGGTTTGAAATCAACGTTTCTTGTTTCAGCAACTGAGATTTACGATCAAAACACAATTCATTGAATTTGGTTCATTTTAGTCCATTCACACCACCAGTAATTAAATTAATTATTTACGGTAATTCCGTAGTAGACGTCTTAATTTGTTGGGCTGGTTATTAGTCCTAAAGGATACTTTCAGAATTTCCTTGACTTTCTGCTGATGTACAGCAGAGGTAGAAAACACGGCTCTCCGGGAATCACATCATAAAATGTGAAATACATGACAAGCTTGTATTTATAAGTTCACTTTGTGCCTCTTCCAGAGGAACTGGAACCTCCAGACTCATGAAACACCAGGCAGACAGTAGATCACATCTCTGTATTTAACAATAACAGTGAGGCATCCTGGCAGTGTGGTGAAAATTATAATTGAAAATTCTAATATTATTTACATATTGAAGTTTCCTTGTGTGTCACACGTTGTCCAAAGGTTTGTGGGGTTGGGGTCACAGTTCCCTCTGATAGGAACTCGGTACTTCCTTTCATAAATGCCTAAATAGAAGAAGCTGTTGGCATTTCAAAGAGCTTCCATCTCCTTGTCACTGAATCTGAATTGTATGTTTTCTTCTTTGATTCCTGTAATTTCTCCACCTATAAGCTGCAGTTATAAGACCTGTCAGGCATGGTGTTGTCTGGAGGCGGGTTCAGGTTCACAGGAATAAAGACGGTAAAGCTCCTACAGAAGCTGGAAACGCGTGAAAAAGAACCTCATTATGTCCACAGTGGTACTCTTAATGCCAATGTCTCGAAAGTCCAGAACAGAACCAGAACCAGGAGAACCTGAGCACTGTGATTAAACCTGTGGCTCTGGTCAGTTTACTGAAGCAGCTTCAGAGGAAAAAGTCTTCATGAGCCTCATAAATCACGTAATAATAATGTATTTATTTAGTAATTATTATAAATCACGTCATCTGTTCAGAAAACTCGTGGAATTCTTTCGTGACGACGACTGATCGGACGTCTTTGTTTTTCACAGAAAAGCAGTGAAGGATCAATACTTCCAGAAACAACCAGGATGTCTTTGACACATTCACTCTGGCTCTGTGTTTGTTTTGTACATCATTTTCAAGTAAGAATGCAATGTGACAGTGTTTCGTTTTAACTGCGTTTTATTCTTCTCCTGTTGCTGAACCAGACTGAGCAACAACGACAAGCACTGATAACAGAACAGTGAGACCGAGGGAATAAATGAGCTGCTCATTGTTTTCTGGTCTGATTCATCATTGAAACATACTTCTCATCTTTTCTCAAGCTCGCTTTGCTGACATCCACTTTTGATTTGTTTAACTTTAAAGCATGATGCAAAACCACATCAGAAAATACACTCTGCAATATCAGTGTGTGCACGTGCGTGTGATTAGTGAGTGGTACGTAAGGCTCATTAGTCATAGGCATGATGGGAAATAATTCTGGCGCCAAAAGATTTTCTTTAATGATGCAACTATTTGATTAAACGCTCCTTGTTTTACAGCATAGCTGTTGTGATTTGAAAACATTAAATATGTAGCTTCCTCTCAAAGGTGTGAGCGGTTCTGTTTAGTTCAGGCAGATGCTCGAAGCATGACGCAAAATGCAAATCAGTGTTTTCTGCTGTTTGTGCTGAAAAAAGATGAGATTAAAGAGATTAATGAGATTAAAGTGCCAAACGTCACATTAATTAGCTGCATGCTTTGTTTCTACTTGTTTTTCTTTGATAACCGGAGACAAATTGTTTCATGCAGATTACAGTAAATGTAGTGACTGGGCCGTGGATGAAGCGAGCTCCAAACCACATTCCTCCGTCGCTTTCCAGCCACAGCATGGACCGCCATCTCCGCTGCAAAGTCATCACCAGGTCTCTCTGTGGTCCATGGGCCTGGAGGTGGGCGGGGCCAAACCAGGACGGGGTGCAGGTGCAGCGTTTAGCAGACACAGCCGGACGAAATTCTGACGGTCTTACAGATGACACACTGACATCGCCTGGTCAGGGCTGTGTGTGTGTGTGTGTGTGTGTGTGTGTGTGTGTGTGTGTGTGTGTGTGTGTGTGTGTGTGTGTGCCATGTCAGAAAGGTGTGTCAACAAAATGCTGTCATCTTCCTCACTAACCAAAGCAACAGCAGTGCAGAAGAACCGGCAGGAAAACAGTTTAAACACACCGCCGGCACCAGGTGAAGACAGTTAGCATACAGGTGAAACACACGAGGGCAGGAAAAGCAATCAGACACAGACAGGGAGTCACAAACTGGACAGTGAGACTTCAAAATAAGAGTTTCTAAATAAAACCTGGCACTACTGTACCAACATAAGATTCTTTCTGCCAGTCTCACGGTTGATATAACATGAAGTCCTTGAACCATCAGGACCTCTCAGGTCAGACTTCTCAGACAGGAACACTTGAACTTGATGCTCTACATCATTTGACTTCCTGTCAACTGGTCCAACGTCCCTTCAGTCCATCCCACGAGGTTTCTGTGAATGCTCCAAGAGCTGAGTGAAGAGTTTACTATCACTCCTCCAGAGATATTGATTTATTTTTTTATTAATTTCAATCGTTGTTATTATTATTTAAAGAGTTGTAATGCTTTTCTTTTTTTTAAGCAAACACAAGACATGATGAACGCTGTCTTTGCACGATCATCACAACACATTCTCACACAAATATGCAAGGGACACATGCAGCGAGGACAGCCTTCACTTAGCAGAACACTGTCTGACCTTTTCCAAAGGACAGGCCTGAATAGTTGGCCCGGGAAAACGAGGTAATAAATAAATGTCAGTCACAAAGAACACACAAGCCCAAGCTCTTAACCCAGGCAGAGAAACAACAGCAGATCCAACCCAGAGACAGGAGGTCTGCTCTAATGCAGGGGCGGTGCAGGACGGTGCAGGGCGGTGTCCGGGGAACAGGTGCAGGACTGCACATCCAGCAGCCTCCAGCAGCGCTGACTACTCCAACCACCGAGAACTTCAGTGCAGCTGCTCCATCAGGACGGGTTAATCCCTCCTGCAGCACACGGATCCTCTTATTACCTGCTAAATTGTGCAACACCATCCTCCAAACTTCAATACTAACTGAATCAATATGCTGCAATTAATGTGTTTCTCTCCCCTGTTGAACTGATCACGAGCGGGAGCCGCTGGGTTTTTTTCTGGATTTCTATAGAAATGGTGAGACTTTATTTTTAATGAGGTTGAAATGGAAACAGATACTTCTCCTGTTATCAATGCCGTGTCCTCATCAGTTCATTCAGCAGAGAAACACACACGCACAGTGTGCAGGCTTGACTTCTTGGTTAGTTGTTTTATTTATTTCTATCTTTTTAATAAAATAAGTGAATTTAGGTTTGGTCTGTCATGGATAACTGCCTTCAGCTGCGTCGGTTTTCTTCCTATTTGATTGTATCTGCTGCTTGTTTCTTGTCTCGACAGCATGGCAGTAATTGTTCGCTGCTTATGTTTCGTAGCAACAGTAAAGAGGCTTCAGTGTGACGGGGCTCACAGCCGGCGGGGAGAACAGCAGCGCCTGGCGCTTCACTTTAAGCTCCTCAGACGTCCACAGTCACCCCGAGGCTTCCCCGAAGCTCCCTGACACCGCACAAAGAAAGACTCAAAGGCTCCCAAAACAGCTGAATTCTCCAAAACCGTCTGTCTCCACAGTTTTAGGTTCAGTTACTTTTACCTTTTCGGGCCTGACTCCTGAAGATCCTCTCTGTAAATAGCAGTTTGTGTGTTTTGAAATCAAATCACAGCAACAGCATGAGTGAAATCACATGCATGCAGAGCGATTCAAATAGGGGCTCGTGCATGCATCCTGCCCGGTTTACCCAACAGCCGGCACCGTGTTTGGTATGTTGGGTGTTTGATTGTAAGAAATATGTTAGCAAAGTGAATTTCATTGTAAGACCCCTGTGGCGGGCCGAGGCATCCTGAGAACCCAACGGTTCCATGCTCGGCTGGTTCAGTCACACAGTGTCCAGGCAGGTCCCATGATCCTCCGGGTCTTTGGAGGGAGAGTCGGTTTGTTGTCCAGGAACGAGCTGGTGGTTCCTCTGCTAACCGTTAGCCGCTCTGTGCTAACTGTGCTAATCTGGAAACACTTGTGTTTCAGGAAGGTGGTTCTCGGGGCCCTGGTTCTCCGGCACACGGTTTTTTTCTTGGCGTTTGGTGGAGGAAGCTGGTGGACGGCCGTGAGTTTGGAAGGGCTGCTGTGTGATCTCGCTCACTGGATGGAGAGCTGAAGAGAGAGACTTTTGGTTTCCGGGGACAGCAGAGTCTGTCCCGGTCTTTTCGGACCCTCACCACACCCAGTCATCTCATGTGAAAGCTTCCTCCACGGCGTCGCTTTGGCGCTCCTGCCTGGGTTCTATTTCCCGGTGTAAAACCATGTCTGTTTCTGAGTTTATTCAGCTGAATTAAAGAGAAATCTGAACAATACACCTGGCCACTTCATATTCTTCAAGCAAAATGTGCAAAATCAATGCTGGCGCACGAGCGTGCATGTTCGAGTGTGTGTTAGATTGTGTGTTTCCTCAGTGTGTCCTTTTCATCGATCAGCTTCAAAGTGCTTGGCTGCTTTTTCAAGCTCTCTCCTGTTTTGGTTATATGATCACTCTCTAAATGTCCTTCTCTTCTTCTCCAGGTTTTGTGCTCAACGCAGCCTCCGAACAGGATGACGCAGCAAAATCCACCAATGGCGAAATCGTATTGTTTCATGTTTTTTAACTGTATTTTAACGTGTTCCTCAGTGAACTCGGGTGTCCTGAAAGGTGCTGATAAATAAAATGTATTATTGTTGTTCCTGTAATGTTAGACTTGAATTTATTTCCTTTGGACTCGTCGACTGGATGCACTCTTAACAAGACGTCTCACCTCCTTCCTCTCTCTACCAGAATACCTACAACAGGATGTTTGTAGGAAAAATGTAGATCAAAGTTTCTTGTGCTTCATAGGGGAAGCATTCTGGATCCAGTCTCTGAACCCGGCTCCCTGTGACGGCTCCTGATGGAGGGAGGAGGCGAAGCGGTGCTTTCGCCTCCGGTCCCATCTCCTTTGGCACAGTGGGATGGAACCATGATTGTCTGCCTGCCCACTTTATTTCATTCTGCCAATTTTGAGCGGAGGGCAGCACACAGCGGGCCGCTCCATTTCACCTCTGAGTGGGAAAACGCTGCTTTTATTGACCAGCTGTGGATTTCAAGCGGTAGTGTTCAAATCACTTCATTACAGAGCACGACGTTCACACCGACACACACTCAGCTCGGAGCTGAATCCATGGAAACAAGCGCTGATCACCGGTAGATCCTGCAGAGGATCCGCCGCTCACTGGTGTCGCTTTTGTTTTTTTCTTCATCCCCTTCTTGGCTCCCTCGGTTATTGCAGGGTCAAGCTAGCTGTTTTGCAGTGCCCACTGTTTGACGCTCACTCTGAGACTCTCAGCTCTCACTTACATCAACCCCAAAAGATTGTTGGATTGCAGCCAGTTCACGGGAGCAGAAGGCAACGTAAAGAAGCTATGAAGCTGCCTGACGCCAGGGCCCAGGTGTGTGGTACAAGAACAGAATCGAAAACTGAATCTGAACAGACGGAGGTGAAACTGGAGACTGAGAATGAAACAGCGAGCTGAATTTTCCAGCTGAATGAAGAATAGCTTCTGTTTTATCATGATACACATTCAAACCAAGAGTCACACGCTCAGTTTAGATTTTAGCAAATGAAAAAATGAAAACGTGTTGCAACACCAAGCACACAAACACACACACTATATGCCACATCTCCCACTCTGGTTCCAGTCTTCCCGTCAGCTAAAGCCGGCTCTCCTCATGTGTTTTTTGTCTGTCGTTGAGTGTGTGTGACTGGTTCTGCGTTCCTGACTCCCGTGTTCCTCTGTTGAAGGCGTCTTGCTCCGTTCTGCCTGCTGCTGAGTTCTCACCCATTCCCGACGATAAGCTCCTTCTGCAGAGCGCCTCCAGTCGCTGGCGGCTGCTGCTGCTGTGGTTTCAGACAGTGGGTTCATTCAGCAGGAACAGCAGTAATCCGTGAATCCCCGCGCCGTCTAGTGAAGATGATAACTCTTCCAGGTGTAAACTGTCCTCGCAGACGGAGGGGAAGCTGCTAATCCTCGGGTCTTCATTAATGTGGCTCTGTATTTAAATAATCCACTTCTGTCTTCAGCGCAGCACATGGAGGCAAAGTGAAGGAGATGATTTCATTCACATGTTGTTTGAGGATGTATTTCTTTAAGTTGTGAGGAGTTGAGTTCAGTTTTCCACTTTGTCTTGTTTTGTGAGATTCCCTCATTGCTCCGTACATCCTTGTTTTCATGTCTCTTCGTGTTGTTTGTCTTCTTGAAAGTAAAGTTGATATCAAGCAGTAAAGATATCAAATACTGACCAGAATCACACAGTAGGGACTTCCAACCTTTTCCATCTTCTGAATACTTCTTCAGTGAATTGTGTATTCCAGTCAGGAAGCAGCACTGATCCGAATGTTTGGCATCAGATCAAAATCTGGCTATATCTGGAAGCCATCAGTGTAAAAGTGAGAAACAGTAATAAATGGTGAAGTTACTAAATATGGTGTCTTACCTGAAAATGGAAAATGGAAATTAAAGGATAGAGGGACAGATAGGCGATGTGGGGGGCGGGGGGTCTGTTGGCGGGAGGACAGGTGGATTGGCTGAGCGGAGGCCTGCTGAAGCGGAGGAACAGCGTGTTGCTGCCCAGTCGCTGGAGGAAGGCAAACCAACACAGGAGGCTCCCAAATCCAGCCCGGCAGCCCGGACCCGGCTTTCCCACAGGGCTTGACGAGGCAGCGTCGCTCTCATTAGCCCCGGCGGCGGAGGGGGGGAGGCAGTCAGTCAGAATGGCCGGGTCACACACACACATTCCTCCATGTTTGTTCTTTTTTCCCTTCATTTTGATTGGCCGACAGTGTTGCCACAACTAAAGGTTATTACAATTATTATACCTGACAGAGGAATGCTGAAAAAAATAACATTTTAATCCTGCTACTGGCCGACCATTAAACTTTTCATTAACCCTTCGCTCATTCAAGTGACCGTGTGTAGGAACTTCTCCATTTCGCTCAGTTAATAACAAGTAAAGTCAGTCAGTACAGTTAGAATAGTACTTGACATTAGGATGGGAATCTAGTCCAATCCTCTTTATTTATGAAGAACATTAAAAAGAATATTTATTAAAAAAAAAAAAAAATCTACATAATTATTTTATCCTGGATGTTTTTTACTTTTATTAACCTTTTTTTTTTCATGCCTTTGACAAGAACAAAAGTTTCCTCCACTCTACATGTCGCACATGATTTCATTTCACAGAAATGTTGAGTTTTAATCACCGTGTTTTTCTGTAATTATGAGTTTTGTTCCACCCAACGACACATCCTGCTTTGTGCTGTGTTTCATGTTTGAGTTTGTTCCTGATGCATTAAGGGAAGGAAAGTCAACAGGTTTGAGAAGACGAAGGAACTGAAGTAAATGAGTTTCAAAACTCAGACCCATAAGCTCCTCTTTCTTTCTCGTGTATTGACTAGTGTCACTAGAGACGTTCAGTGTGTCCTGAATGAAACGCACTAAAAGAAGTGTTGTTGTGGCTAAAAGCTGTTTTTAGTTCAGGGGCCGAATACAGAAACATCTCATTGAAATATTTCGGACAGTTTTCATGAAGCAGCAGAATCTCTATTGTCAAAATTATAATTATAAATATTCATTTTAACTTCAGATTTTTCCCAATGTTTCTTGAATCATAGCTGTGCCACTCTGTTTTTTTAGCCTCGTTGCAGGAGAGTTTCCTTTTCGCTGTTTGAAGTCTGGACCCCAGAACCTGTGAAGACCCGTAGAAATCCCCTTTTCTTTGAACTGAAGCGGCCGCAGTGACAAAATGTTCTTCATTTGTGGACATTTCGTCCAGCTGTGGATTAGTGAACGCCGAATGGCTGCAGCCACTTTCAGGCTTCCACTAATCTCCCGTGCTCGACGGAAGCTCTTCACAGATCTCTTCTTTCCTCTGCCGTCGTTCCTAAAAGCCTCGTGAGGAAAGTTAAAGTCGCCACCGCTTCACAATCATCAAACCCATATTCCCTCATTTACTTTATGATTACAAGTGATGATTCTATTTCTCCTGTATATTCTGCCCCTAGGAGATATCATAGCAAAGCACAATATCTCCTTCCACTGCTATGCAGACGATATCCAGCTGTATCTGCCCTTTAAGGCCGATGACCCCACTGCTCTCCAGCCTTTGCAAAACTGCCTGTCGGACATTAAGGCGTGGCTGTCATCGAATTTTCTCTTCCTCAACGAGGAGAAGACAGAGGTCATTGTGTTTGGCAAAACCCCTTCAGCACTCAACACCAACACCCTGGGTTCTCTCGCCAGTTACTCTAAGTCAGCGGTTAAGAATCTGGGTGTGTTCTTAGACAGTTCTTTCAAGTTTGAGCACCAGATTAGTGCAGTTGTGAAAAGAAGCTTTTTTAACCTGAGGACCCTGGCAAAGATTAAAGCGTACCTTCCCCAGGCAGGGTTAGAGCAGGCCCTCCACGCCTTTGTCACATCCCACCTGGACTACTGCAATAGTCTATACACCGGCATAGGAAAAGCCCAACTTCACCGCCTGCAGTTAGTCCAGAACGCGGCCGCTCGACTCCTCACCTGCACTAGCAAACACGATCACATTACTCCGGTTCTTGCTTCCCTCCACTGGCTCCCCATCCGCTACCGCATTGATTTTAAAATTCTCTTAACAGTTTTTAAATCTCTGCACCACCTTGCCCCACCGTACCTGGCTGATCTTCTCCTCCCTTTCACCCCGACCAGAGCGCTACGGTCGGCTGAACAGCGCCTTCTTGTCATCCCCAGGTCGAGGTTGAAAACTAGTGGGGACAGAGCTTTTTCTATAGCGGCCCCTCGACTCTGGAACTCCCTTCCCCCCCACATCCGAGCAGCCGAGTCCGTAGGGATTTTCAAATCTCACTTGAAGACGCACCTCTTTTCGCTGGCCTTCAATTAGGTCTTAGTTTGCTTTTCTGATTCTTTTTATGAATTTTATGCATTTTTAATGTATTTTTTGCACTATGTGAAGCACTTTGATGTGGCTAAGCCGTTTGTAAATGTGCTCTATAAATAAAGCTGACTTGACTTGACTTGACAAGTCTCAAAGTCATTACTCTGAAACCTCGCTGCTTTTTCCCAGCAGCACTGTGGATAATTGATGACAAACATTAGATATTTCAATAGTTTTTAACAGAGTGAGGTTGCAGTGACTGAAGCAGAGTTTTTAAAGGCACTGAGCTCCTCCTTCAGCTGCAGTCTTCACACTTTCACTGGTAATTAATGCTTATTAAAGCGGCCAACTCACGCTTACCAAGAACATGCACTTAATCAGACGCTTCCTTTCATTTAGCAGAACATTAAGATGATCACAGCGTCTTCCAGAGCATCAGGAGTCAGATAACTGCTAGTCAGCTTGGATTTAAACCGACATGTCTCCGTCACTTCACGTGGTGAATAGTGCTGTGACGTTCAATGAAGGAGGCGTTCATTTGAACGGCTCTTTTAAGTGAATGAGGAGAGCCGGATCTCAGCTGTCTGAGAGCCGCTCCTCTGTGCAAACTGTCCACGCTTCCTTCACGTGTCTCCTGGGTGTCTCCTGGGTGTCTCCTGAGTCCAGCTGTCACCGCTGCTTTCATGTGAACGACCGAGTTTCCTTTTTCCGTCGCTCTCTCCAGTCACCTGAACGCAGCAGCGAACTAGCCAACGAGGAGTGTCTCGAAACCGGAGAGGAGCCGGTGTTTTGGAAGAACTGGTTTCCCTATTAATTGGCGACTGGGTTTCTTTCACGTCCCTTGTTGCTGATAGATGTTAAAAACCAGACAAAAAGCCGTGTCGGACGTTTTATGACGCTGATTTCAACATCTGCGACTACTAGCAGCAGCAGCAGCAGCAGGAAATGCTAAAGGAAGTCCATCGCCAGTTAACCATTTACCGAGGAAACCGGTTAATTTGAAACACCGCATTGACCGCTTTATCAAAGGTTGTAGCAATGGAGCACACACACATACATACACACACACACACACACACACACACACACACACACACACATGCACACACACATGCACACACACACACAGACCATAAAATGCGTAGCAGCATTTTGAAGCTCTTTTCTGGGGACAACGTGCAAGGTAAGCCACAATGTAATGTGTATCAGAAAAAAACATCTCTTAGCTTTGTGTCATTAAAGCACCAGATGAAAACTAATAACTGACAGTAACTTTGTCAGTTGTCAGAAAATAATGGATTGACTCTACACTAATGAGGCTGATGTCTCTAACACCCCTTTCCCACTGGCCAAAAAACCCGTTTAAACCCGCTAAGCCATGGCAGTGGGAAAAGGTTTGACCCGGGATTTAGACCCGGGTCGTTGACCCTGCAATCGACCCGGTAAATTCCCGGGTCAGCTTTCTACCGGCTTTTAGTGGGAGGGACACATCCGGGAACTTACATGATGACGTCGACGCAGCGCGGCTACGTTAGCGCGCTAGTTGTTGTTTGTGGACACAGCGTGAGATTTCCTTCGTCAACATGACCCAGCAGTGGCAAGAGAGGGAGACCAGAGAGCTTCCCCTGATCCGTGGGGAAGAGGAGATTCAGCTACAGGTAACAGGGACTGTTTCCGCTGCATTGTTTACTTTCGTTTTGCTCCGTCGCGCTGATGATGTCATCAACGTGGGACACCATCAGTGCGGGAAAACGCAGCGACGCGGCTCGCCAGCAGGAGGTGAGACGCGGGTCTGCAGGCGGTGGGAAAGGCGTCTAAAAAGGCGATAGTTAGCGGGTCGCAGACACGGGACGACCCGCCAGTTGCAGTGGGAAAGGGGTATAATAGAGTCGCGGGACGCTCGTCAGGGAGCCAGTCTTTTGACCGGCTCTTTCAAACGAACGGCTCCTCAGGAGCCGGCTCCCTTCACAGAGCCAGAAATCCCAGCTCTAGTGGTGAAGCTGCAGACGGTCGTTACATTGATGTTGCCCTCAGCATTATATCGGCCGCCATTTTGTTCCTCATTGTGCATTTCAATTTTTTTTTCCCAGTTTTGCCATGAAGCGTCACTTCCTGGCGGATACAGGAGTGGAATCCTGGGAATTCTTTCAGCTCACATCATCAGAAGAAACTGATTCCCGCTGGGAGCAGGAAAGTTCTCCAGCGTTCTGAGCCTACAGCAGCGTCACTCAGTGCCCTGAAGCAGCTCTAACTGTAAGCTTTATTCAGTACCAAAGTCTTAAAGTAGAGACTGTGTGGGCCTGGATCTGGTTCCGCCGCTCTGCTTTTAGCAGACCTGAACCTCCGGTGAGCCTCGCTCTGAGCAGGAGGCGCGGTCTATCTTCAGAAACATGCTGACAGGCGGCGGCGGCGGCGGCGGCGGCGGCAGGAAATCAGAGCCAGGCGTCCGTCAGTCTGGATGCATCAAAACGTGTGTGCAAAGATCCAAAACGGGACAAGGTGTTAACTCGCTCAGGAAGAAGTCCAACTCGTCCTCCCCTCATCGTCTCCCCTCCGGCTGCAGCCGGCTGGACGGAGGACGCCGTCTCCACGCCCTGCTGAAGCGAGGAGGCGCTGGCTGTGGTGAAGCGGCTCACTAGGGGATGACGGTGGTTCTGGGGAGAGGTCAGTGCTGCGAACGAGGACAAATGAAGGGAAGAGGAGCTCGTGGTGAATCAGCAGATGGAGAAACAGTGAGCAGCAGTGTGAGCTATAAGACAGAGGACACCCTGGTCGGAGACACCGTCCAGCACTGCAGACACATCAGCAGACCGGACGCCTCACCTGGTGCTCCGGACAGCAGGACGAAGCGTCTCCGGTTTCTGCTCTGCTGTTTTCATGATCCTCTTTAAAGGGAGACAGAGCGAGACGCAGAGGCTTCCGAACTCTCGTCACATCAACACTGTTGTCTTCAGATCAAAGTCTGCTTTTCGATGATTCCCTCCACACTGGTTTATGTTTCAGAGGAAATGATAAAATATTAAGAGGTGGCCGGTCTGTCTCTGCAGCACCTCAGTGTTACGGGGCGTTGCAGGAAGTTGCAGGAGGTTTATTCTCCTTTGGGAGCAGAATTACATGTGAATCAGACATTACTTTATTCCGGTCGTTCTGCTCGTCCGTCACCATGGCGCAATATTCCAAGATGGCGGAATTCAATTCGTACAGAGACGAATTATTTAACTGAGCTTTAGAAGAAATGGATATAATGAAAAGAGCAGAACAATGAGGACATTCTCAAAGCTGCAGCATCAAAGAAATCATCCAGAAAGAAGGAGAGCAAAATTGCCGCCAACATGCTTTGTTTACTTCCTGGAGATGTCACTACATCATGGCGCCTCGTCCAATCAGAACGCTTCACAGCCTCCAGAGTTAAGAGGATTTAATCCTTCATTTTTCCCAGATAAACACCAAGACCAGGAATAGAATTCATAATTACTTAACTAGGAATAAACCAATTCTGGATTAAAAATGCCGTAATGTAGTTTTAGGAGTGAAAAAGTTCCAAAGCCGTTTTCATAACTTGCGTTGTGATGTTTAATGAGGAACGATCTTCAGTCACGAAGCTGAATGAAACGATCACAAAACCAAACTCACATCTGAAGAGAAAACCAGGGTTTGGTTATTTACAGCTTCAACTCATTCTGGTGTTGTGGCTGGAGAGACACACAGGAAGGAGGGGTAATAATAACATGTCAGGTTTACAGACAGACTGAAGCACAAAGAGATCAAGGAAGACAATGACGTACAGAAGAGAGAAGCTGAGACGGTCAGGGACAGTCTGGTCTAACAAACACATCAAACCCCACAAAGACAACAAAGCACTGAGCCTTTCTTCCCCTTTCTCTGAAACTCCGTTTTCTGAACTGATGACAGTTATAATATCCACAATTAATCAGTCATGCAAACCAAGGAGGCCTGAGTTTGAAAGCATGTCTCTGTTCCTGCCAGAACAGTTTAGCTGCTGAGACTAAGCAGCGGGACTTTATTCTTTCTACAGTGTGTGGACGTCTTGCCTCAAAATTCTCAATAAAGCAATCAGGTATCTTGAAATGATCAATCAATCCGAAGGATCCCGTCTGAGGGTCTAAAAGTCCTGATTTCCCCAAAAGAGCAGCTGTCATTGACGCACCTCGACGGCCCTCGGCTCATGTGCATCGATCAAACCCTCTGACACCTCAGCATGACCTTCATTTGACCCCGACAGCTGGAGCCGAGGCCGCTCTCTAACTCCTGCCTGGAGCCGTGATGAACGGCGAGGCGAGGCGGCGGCCTGGTGGGCCTCTCTCTACACGTTTGGCTCCGTTCCCAACGCTTCCTGGAAGCGTCTGAAGCGTCTCCGGATGGAGAGGCAGCGAGCCGCCGGCGAGGCGTGCCGTCAGAGCGGCGTGGCGATGCCTTCACCTCCTGCTCTCTCCCAGCCTCTCATGATCCTCTCACGGCGGCCGTCGTGTTCAGCCTCCATGTCTGCTCTCCCCGTTTCTTCTTTTAATGAACTTTAACCCTTACATTACCCCCCGCTGTGACGGTGGTTTGAATCACCGCCTCAAGCAGAGATTCACTGGCTGAAAGCTGTAAGTTCACTGAAAGGTCCCATCAAGCCACCTCCATCCAGCACCTCCACCCAGCACCTCCACCCAGCACCTCCACCCAGCCACACATGAGAACAATAAGACAGGAGAAGAATCAAGATAAGCAGCTGTAAAGAGGAACTGGTGTCAAACCCAGGCTGAGCTGAGGAAATGAAGGAATGGACGGAAAAGCTCATGTTCATATGTTCAGACAATGACTGGCTGTGGAGCTGTGATGAAGAGAATCCGTGGCTTTTTGTCTTCCTCAACCGAAATGTGCAGTAAAAACTGAGGGATGGACGGACGCAGGATGGTGAGTCAGTCTGATGAATAAATAACGATATGAAGAAGATGCCACCCCTGTTCAGCAGCAGTCTGGCAGGTGAAGCTGTTTTCATTATTGAGGCAGGTTTGGAAGCTTGGAATGATCTTCAGTCTGAAGCCCTGTCCTTCATTTGGCTCTCATGAGTGTAGCCATCGCTTCATGATTAGAAAACCTGCTTTCGCTTTGTGCATTTCCTGGAAGCAGCAGACGAGACTTCAGCTGCAGTGACTCTTTCTAACAATCCTCACATTTCAGTCTCTCTCTGCTCTCAGGTCAAAGTGTCGCTGCTCCAAGCTGAAGACGTCAACAACCAATAACTTCTATCAACCAGCTGAGTTAATTTTTAGAATATGACCGAATCTGAGTCCTGGATGCACCTGAACTCCACATTTCCTGCAAAGACTATGTCCTGGGTATACATATGACGAAGAAAGACAGGAAAGCTAAATCTGGAATGTGTACATGCTGCCGTTTGAAGGCAGTGAGTTGTGTTCTGTTTTCTGTGTGGTGATCGCAGCAGGAATAGCGGCAGGTAAAACCCAGTCCTCTCTGATCACCTGCTTCTACAGTGATCACTGCAGAGGCCACTGATCGCTCTGAAAAGACCAGGATGATGATTTCTTTTCAAAGATCTTGAGAGGTTTTCATTCTGAAGTTCTTTAATTTTCTTCTTATGGTATTTTGCACTAGACTCTGACTTTCCAGTAAACTTCTAGTATATATGGGTCCAGCTGGTTTTTCCACCCATAAAAGTGTCCATTGTTGATCTTTGCGTTTTCCATCTTTGTTTAAATTTGAGAAACAATGTCTTTTACCAAAGTGCTTGCACCACCCAACCTAAACAAACAGCAGTGGCTGAACGCTGGAGCGGCTGCATGCTGCCACGGCACTGATCCGTGATCCTGCATGGAGAACAATGCTACATCTCTCGCTGACACGTTTTAATGGATTGGCCTCCATAAGTTGTTGCATTATTTCATGTCTGAGTATTATTTTACCTGTGGCTGATTATTCAGTACAATAGTCTCTTTCTCTCATCTGCCTCTCCAAACAAGCTCCGGGGTACGAGGTGGGGAGGAAGAATGGAAGGAAATGAGCAGAAGCTGAGAGAACAGAGCCGGGCGAGCTAATCCCCGTGGTTAATGTATGTCTGAAGATTTTATGTCACTATTTGTGGAAGACAGGAAGGCCGAACCTTTCTGTGAGCCGGCCAACAGAAAAAAAGAGAAAGGAAAAACTGTGCTGGCTCTCAGCCCAGATAACTACATCCATTCCCACACAGCTCAGGAGGCAGTATTTACCCAGAGACGGTATCACGCCGCGCGTCAGCCTGTTCCAGTAAATACTTTCTCTCCTCTGGCCATTCCAGATAACGCAGGGAGGAGTTTCATCCAGCCGTCGGGATGGAGACCAGCGCTCTTTAACCAATTAGTTAGATTTCCTGACTCTCCATGAACTGGACACCTCCTGCAGGAAACAATTCCGCCTGTAGCTGCTGGTTTCCAGTCTGACTCCTTCACCGCTCGACCGTTAAATTCAATCTGCACAGGACCGTTCAGGTTGAGAGTTTCATTAGTGAGCCAGAGCTCCCTCTCTGGCCCACTTCAGCGAGGTTTTTACTCATTCAGGTCTGGATTCTGCGTGACGCTGTGACATGGTTTGTTTCTGCAGCATCAGTTAAGCACAAGGTGAATCAAACTGCTTTACAAGAACTGAAAAACACGTAAGAAACAAACTCCGAAAAGTAAAAAAAACTGAAAGCAAGACAATAAAATGTTGCATCTCTGAAGTTACCGTGAGGCGATGGCCAGATGATCCTAACAGCCTAACAGCCAACATTTTGACCTAACTGGAAATGATTAAAGCCCTGATTTAAATGATCACTTTCATCATCTGACAGAAGTTCTACAGAAGACTTCAGTTCGTTCAGTTTTAATTATGACAGAGCTGAATAAGGCCGCTCCAGATGATCTGAGGGATCTCTACGGGGTCTGGGTGGATCTGAGCGGGGCTCCGTTCAGACAGCATTCAGTGCTTCATGTTAAAGAAAAGCAGGAAGTCTCCTGCTGGCTGGAGGCTCCAGTCAGCTCAACGGTAACCTGATCCACAAAACAGCTGCGAACTTGACTTCACAATCTGACCTGCTGACCGGATGCACTGAGGATTTCACAGATATGAGGCACGCCTGCCACCTCCCACAAAACACTGGTTCTGACAGAGCGATGCGGAGCGGCTTCCCACGACTTTCACTGAGGATTTTATTCTGAGATAGTGACAGTTTTTTTTCCCTGTAAATTCAGATTTATTTGTTTCATCATCCAGTGAAAGAGGAGCAGAAAGCAGAGTGATGATTCCTCCTAAAGTTAAACCTTTCAGTCATGACTTTATTTCAGCAAACAGCCACCAGCTGGTCAGTTCACTTCAGGATGTTTGTTTCCCCGTTAGAACAATCACTGTTAAAAAAACACAAATAACACACACACACACACACACACACACACACACACACACACACACACACACACACACACACACACACACTTCAAAAATCCAATAGGTAACAGTAATACAATGACCTAAGGATCCCTTCATTGTGAGGACACACTTCTGAATCTAAGGATTGAGGATCCATCCAAAGCCACCGATTTTGACAACGGGTTCTGTCAATAGGCATCATCTGACACTATGTTTGGCTGCTGTGAATCCACACCGTGTTTCCCCACTCTTCAGTCATAATTAAACCTTTTATTGGCAGTTTTATTTGTTAGACACTCACTTTTTGTGCACTTGTTCGAATGCAGTGAAAACTGGTTAAGACGTGTTGTTCTGCCATGACTGTGGAATATACTTCCCGTTGGAGGGGAGGTTAAGATGCAGTCGTTCATGCCTCCAGCTCTGAGCTACAGCTCCCAGCCGGCTGGACTGCCCCACTTCACTGTGATAAAAAGCATCTGGCTCAGGGAAGGACTTCATTGGGACATATTATTCTGTATGTTTTGATTGCTATACAGCAGATTTTTTGGTCAATAATTATGCAGTAATAATCCTCTTTCATTATATTTTTCTCAGCTTACACTGGAAGTGTGATTTGCACAAACAGGAAGGCGCCTGAAAGATGCTTGAAGAATATGTACGTTCATACGCCATGAGTTTGCCAGTTCATGGACACTTTGATATTTGGTTAATGAAATGTGCTTTTATCATTTTCAAGATGTTATCAGTCACAACTACTCGAGTAGCGCCTCCTCTGTGCTTGTTCAGGCTACTCAGGAGTGACATTTACTTTGAATAGAGGTTGTTTTTTTTTTGCATGCATCAGGTTTGTACCGCTTTCCCACTGCAACTAGCAGGTCGACCCGTGTTTTCGACCCGCTAACGATCGGCTTTTGACTCCTTTCCCACTGCCTGCAGACCCAGGTCTCACCGCCTGCTGGCGAGCTGTGTGTGCTGCGTTTTGCCGCGCTGATGGTGTCCCACGTTGATGACATCATCAGCGCGACAGAGCAAAGCTAAAGTAAACAGTGCATTAGAGCTCAGTCCCCGTTACCTGTAGACGAATCTCCTCTTCCCCACGGATCAGGAGAAGCTCTCTGGTCTCGCTATCTTGCCAGTACTGGGTCATCTTGATGAAGGAAATCTCACGCTGTGTCTAAAAACAACAATAAGCATGCTAACGTAGCCACGCTATGTCAACGTCATCACGTAAATTACCGCGTTGACACGAGTCTGCCTTTCACACTCCCACTAAAAGCCAATAGAAAGCCGAGCCGTTAAAAACCCGGGTCGATTGCAGTGTCGAACGACCCGGGTCGAAATGCCGATTAAACCCTTTCCCACTGCCATGAGGAGCCCATTATTAGCGGGTATAAACGGGTTTTTTGGCCAGTGGGAAAGGGGCTTTAGAGATGCACGTGCCTGTCACGCCCTCTACCGCTGGCTCCAGCTAGTGGCCGGCCGTTTCTCTTCTCCTACCTCCTGTTTTCTCTCTGCAGGTGGGCGTGTGCTTCTGGTGTGTGAGGTGTGGACTGGTCAGGGGAGCAGCTGATCACCTGAGTGCCTTCACCTGCAGGGCGGTGTGGTCAACAGCAAACAACTCATCTCTCTCTCCATGAAGCTGCCTCAGACCACAGTGCAGCGTCGGACCGTAAACAACCCGCAGTCAGCTGACTCGATGTCCCTCGCCGGGTTGGAGTGGTGGGGCTGCAGTGTAGTTATTAGTATTCTTGGTTACTTCTGTCTTTGTTAGCTTTGTGCTGGTTGGTTCAGGTTAGTCCTTGGTTAGTTCAGCTCGCAGCTTGTCAGTTTGAGTTCAGTTAGAGTCAGAATATTCCTGCCTGAGTTCTCAGTTCGTTCCTTCGAGACCTGCTTGTTACCTAGAAGTTTTTGCACTTTTTCCTGCTGTTCTGGACTGATCTGGTTTTTGTGTTGGTTTCCCAGTCTGTAAATAAATCATTCTTTGAACACTGTTGATCTGCTGTCTCTGTCAGCGCCTGAGTCTGAGTCTGACCCTTGACAGTGCCAGGGTGGGAGGGGAAAAGATGCTATTTGTCTGAGTCTGTTTTACTTGATATTTTTTTGTCTGTACTGTTTTTCCTGCATTTGTGTTTTGCTTTGTTTTGCTTTTTTCATTTTGTTTTACTCAGTTCCTCAATGAGCGTCTTGTGGAGCTTTGCTGTGGTCCTGCTACCAGCTCAGTCTGTCTGCCCAGCGCTGGATGGTCCGGCTTAACCCGACACTAAGGAACTTTTCAACCTTAAAACATTTTAATATCTTTTGTGATGATACATCGACTTACAGCTAGTTGAATGACCCTCTGTCACGGGCTGAGGGCGTCAGTATTGCTTTTCACTTGGACTGAGCAGCTGTGAGGAGGGTGGTAGGAACCCTGCTCACTAAAAAACTCCAAATGTGCGGACTGCTTTACGGCATGCGTCACATCTTGATAGAACATTGTTTAGCCACCATTAGATTCATGACCTCGTCGCTATCCGTCCTTCACACAGCCACTGGAAACAAATGAAGGCGAGTTCAGTCCGACAGCACGCCACCGGGAGCAGCATTTTACCACATCACGCGCTAGTCCTCATGGGAACTGTAGTATTCCTTCAGGCAAAACACTACCGCTTTTGTCCACCGGCGCCGCCAAAATCAACGAAAACTGAAAGTTCCTTAGTGTTGCTTTAAGTTTAATAAACATGACCAGGTTAACTTTGTTAGCTGGAACTGTAAAGGTCTCAACTCTACTGCAAAACCCGATAAGGTAATACACCGTCTCCAACACTTGGCGGGCAAATAATAAATCTACAGGAGACACACCTGAAACCTTCAAGAATTCCTGGACTGGTCAGTCTTTCTATGCATCATTCCATTGTAAATCTAGAGCGGTTGATATTTTGTCCCCTTTATTTGTTCAACTCGGCTTTGAGAGGACAAATAATTTCCTTTGTAAATTATGAAAACAATGAAGAGAGCTGAACTAATTACTTTTACCTGGGTTAAGTTGTTATATTCTTCTCCTTCAGCTCCAGTAAGAACTAACAGTAACCGGTCTGAATCCTTTCCACTCCAGCTGTCTTCGAGGCAGGGGTGCCCCTTGATATTGAACCTCTTGCTTTTACACGTCTTGCTGACGGAGGGATTTCAGGCATCCACAGGAACAGAGAAGAGCATAGAGTTTCTGTGTTTGCTGACGATCTTCTCTTATACATCTCCAGGTTCTGTGAATCTATAATCCACCAGAAAAACAAGGATTTTTAAGTTGCTTAATGCTACATCTGGCTATAAATTGAATCTTAACAGAAGTGAGCTTGTTCAAATTAGGGCTGTCGCGGTAAACCGGTATTGACGATAATCGTGATATTAAAAAATGAAATTTCAATATCGTGTTCAAAATGCGCACATGATAATATCGTATAGAGGATCTAGTGCCACTTGAAACGTGTTGAAGTGTATTTTCAAAATCCGCTCCTGTTCTTCTGCCCTGCTTCGTCTCCCTCCTGCAGCACCCCCACCTCTCCCCCTCCCCTCTCATATAAACACAGCAGAGCAGCGGTAGCGGCACAGCTCCTAGCTAGCGTGGCTCTCAGTTAGCGAGCGTCACGAGTGAACTAAACATGTCGGCAATGGCCGACATATCAGGGGTCTATCCCAGGGGTCGGCAACCCTTGGCACGTGTGCCACGGGTGGCATGCCTGGCACTAACACTGGGCACGTTTACATGCACCCCATGATGGCTTATAGGGCAGAGCGGATGTGTGATGTAGACGCCCGAGTGGATCCACTTCACTCGGCGCGGATTGTATTTCGGAGCCGATTGTACGAGGTGGTGTACACCGATCGATAATCCGCTCCGTGTCTCTTCTAAACGCTGCCTGACAGCAGAGCAGAAAAAAAACGGGGTAATATTTGTTCCGCGCATGCATGCCCATGTACGTGGTGACGTGATGACAGGAAGCAGGACAGTCAAAAACACGCAGAAGATCACGCCAGTGGTTGAAAAACACTGTTTTAATAAAAACCCCAAGAGAAAAAACACTGGAGAGGAGCGATGGAAGCACATCGTGCAACAGCGATTTGTTCAAAAGAACTCCGCAGCAGAATGTTATGGATTGACTGGTTCTCGTGTTAATGAGTGACAGCGGAATTTTGTGTAAACACATGCTGATAACAGCAGTTGTTAAAGTAAGACTCACAAAAGACTTTAAACTTATACATTCACTGTAACTGTAGAAAACCGACATTCGCTCGAACGACTACAAGTCTTAGTCATCCCTTGGTCACAAGTTAACATGGGCAACAGTTGATTCGAAACATCAGCATGCAGCGCACAAAGCACAAAGTTTATGAAAGCACTTTTTGGAGTTAATAACAGAAAAAATATCTTTAAAGATATGATTGTATGTGCTTTATCTGAATGGAATAATTTTCCAGGTATGTTGGAAATCTTTTTGTATTTTGTGTTAACTTGCGTTTCAGTTGATAATGGCACACACATTGATGAGAAAATTTTAAACTGGCACTTCATGACAAAAAGGTTGCTGACCCCTGCTCTATCCTAACCCGTAAAAAGTGTGTTTAGCAGCACTGACTGCACGTTGATGCAAGCCAGGTAGTAGTGGGGCCCCATTAGGTAGGTTCCAGACGTGTCATTGTAATGTGTCCGGGGGGTTTCAAGTTGTGTCGCTGATATCCGCCGTCTTCTCCGTCGGCCCCCTTCTAGCAACTAACCGGTGAGTACTCGGAAAGGGCTCCATGCGGGGGATTTTCGACACGTTGTCGTTGCAGCGTCTAGTGTAGCGCTTTAAATTTGTCATTGAAATTGACTGATGTCAGCCGTTCCTCGGGGCCCCCTTCAGCTTGGGGCTCTAGCCAGTAGCGGCGCCTCTGGCTGGAGAGAAGCAGCTGCTGCTCATTCCGCCTCCGATTTAAACAAACAAACAAACAAAAATTCTGGGCAGTGTGGTGGTGGTACAGGATTTCACCTCAACAGGACCCGAGGGTTTTCATAACCCACCAACCCGACGTAAATGACGCCTCTGCTGTGGATCCTCTGTTAATCAGTTCATCAGATTTTAATTAGTTGAGTGTAACTACACTTTTGGTTTGCAGTTGTACAGTTACTGTTCTCATATTGTTTCAACGCCTCATTTGACAGGTGTTCTGAATGTAATTCATCTGGGAAAAGAGAGAAAAGAAACAAAAATAAAATTAAAGATGAATCTGAATGTTTGTTCCATTATTAGTTAAATTTTTGCTGATATCGTGATAATATTGTTATCGTGATATTTTTTGCCCATGATAATCGTGAAGAGAAAATTTGATATCGTGACAGCCCTAGTTCAAATGAAGCTGCACGAGTTTTTCCACTTTACAGATCACATCAGATCTATCCTGTGAGGCTTCCTCAGGAAATGTTATAAAACGTGGGATCCAAATGAATATGTACAAGGCCTTGATGTGCCAGATATCTATGACTCTCCGATTAATACTTTGCTCATCTTGTTCGTTGTGGCGATCTGACCCAAATTTTGTTTTCTTTCTTTTTTGTGCCAAGGTTCCTTTTTTTTTTTTTTTTAATTGTACACTTGCTTGAATGTCATTCTGTTCGTGATTTTATTGCAAAAGATCAATTTAAAAAAACGACAGTACGGGAACTGCAGGACAGGACGGATTTAGCCTTCTTGATTATTTGCCTGTTGTACAGCGCCGGAGGATCTGGGTCCATTTGTGCCCCTTTCAACGCAACAAACTCTTGCACTTCCACCTCAATCACATGCTCCATTACTGACAATTTGAAATGAGTTCAGTTACAAAAGTATTTAAAAGTCCAAAACACTTTGATGCTTGAAGTAGTTTAGATACACAGAAAGCCTCTCGGGTAACAAACGTCACACCACACTCATTAGGAGAACAGATTTATTCCTAAAGGTCTGGATTTAGCTTCAGCTATGCAACTTTTACCACTTTCACAAATAAAATTCACTTGAAACAGTAAAAAAAGCAGATTTATGACACATCACACTTTATAACAATAAACTTATTTCTGTTTTTTGCAGTTTTAACTCTTCCTCTGATTTTTAGCTTTGGTTGTGTCGACCTCTCTGATCCATTCAGAGAATTTAGCTCTGTAAACCACTTTAATTGAATTAATCTATTTTGGCTATTTTAACCATTTTGAGAGAATTTCTACAATTTTAGCTGTTCAAATCATTCAACATTACTTTTCACCGTTTTGAACCTTTTTACTCAAACGTAGTTATAGCAGCTTTTATAGCTTTTCTCTCTTCCCATTGCTGTGATTTCCGCTGTTTCCTGTGCAGCTTTAAGATGTGTCGATTGTTTTGTTTTGCTATTTCTGGTCGTTTCAGCGGTTTTAGCTCAACTGCTTGTAACATCAGACTTGTTTCAACTTAGTTACAGATTTTGTAGAATTTCCTGAAACCTCAAGTTGTCTTCAGTGAGGTCAAAGAGGAGGGTCGAGCGCTGCCCTCCCTCCGGAGCAGACTCACTGCCAGACCTAACTGAGCGTGAACGGAAAGGTGAAGAACTTTGGCGTGGAGCACTTCCCGGTGACCTGCAGGTGGGCCGGTGGCGAGCCGCGGTCGTCCAGCCGGCAGGAACGAGCTAATGAAGCCGTGGAACGCGTCCAGACGCTGCGGAGCGAGCGCGACCTTCACCGGCAGCCAAATCATCTCCCGGTTTGATTTCCACCTCGGGATCCAGCTCCTGACTCGACCAATCAAACGAGGACAAAAGGTCACGTGACTTCACCTGACCTGAGCAGGGAGATCGTGTTGCAGCCTCGTGTGAAGAAAACAGCAGAGTGGAAACAGTCAGTGTTCATCTTCACTCGGTCTGTGCAAGAGGCAGATGATCCGGCAGTGAAGAGCAGTGCATGCTGGGATTTCAGGTTCCACCCTGACCACTGCTCCACACACCTGGAAACACTCCTGACCGGACAGCACTGACCTCCGTCGTCTTTGGGATGTGATCATTTCACATATTTAAACTGTTTGAAGAACATACTGTTGAATAAAAGTCAGTTAAAGTTTTCAACCACACCTTTTGGTTTGAAAACACAGTAATTTCCCAGCTTCAAGTAGAGTGAAATATGACTCACAAAGTCAGTTTCAAGGGTTCACTTTAAAAAAAAAAAGTATTTATTGATTTGCCAAGCGCTCAGAGTTTGAAGTTAGTATTCTTAAAACTTTTCTTTCAAACCTGCCGGGTTTATGTTTCAGTTTATTTCTGAGCATTTTGACCACGATTTCACGTCAAGCTGAGCTGTGTGCAACGAAAAAAGATGTTTCAAGCTGGATGGATTTTGTTCAGTTTTCACAGACCTCTGAACGCTGACAGCTTCATTCCCTCTAAATAAGTCAGCTGAAAGTCAAGAAATGACGAAGACCTAAACCTTCAAAGCACTGTTTTGATCACTCTTCCTTCAGAACACATTTCCACTTCTCTTTGATAGATCCTCGCTTTGATCTGTTCTTCTTCTGCTGTTGATTTTTCTGAGGAAATGGAAAAACAAACGCCGGCGAGCCGATACCTGCAGCTGATGAAGATCTCCGGATAACTGGGATTGAGGCAGAGCAAGCTGGCAGGTCTTGTATCACAATAGCAAATAAAAAAGGAGCATCTCACATTTGGTGTTGAGCCCAGAAAGATGTGGTTCGTTTATCGTTTCCCTTCTCGAGCCGATGTTCTGCTCTCGTCTCTGTAATTACCTGATAGCCTGATGACTTCAGCCGTCAGTGTCGGCGACCATTAAACTGCACGTCGAGCGCAACATGAAAGAAAGTCTGAATGTGGGTCTTGGTCACACATGCACACACACACACACACACACACACACTCGCACAAACAGACTAATGAGCCATTGTGCCTGTTTCTATCATCACACATTGCAGACAGCTTAATTATCCTGATCAGCAGCTCCTCAAACGCCTCGGCAGGGAAGTCAGGATGTTCAGATCACGACAGCCATCGCTCCCTTTTTCTTTATAACTGTTCAGTGAAGTAGCGGCTGAAATGAGCTTCCTCCGTAGGGGGGCTGGGCGCTCCCTAGAGACAGGGGGAGGAGCTCAGTCACCAGGGAGGAGCTCGGAGTAGAGCCGCTACTCCTCCACATCCAGAGGGGCCAGCTGAGGAGGCTCGGGCATCTGGTTAGGATGCCTCCTGGACGCCTCCCTGGGGAGGTGTTCCGGGCATGTCCCACTGGGAGGAGACCCCGGGGAAGACCCAGGACACGCTGGAGAGACTGTGTCTCTCGGCTGGCCTGGGAACACCTCGGGATCCTCCCAGAGGAGCTGGAGGAAGTGTCTGGGGACAGGAAGTCTGGGCATCCCTGCTGAGACTGCTGCCCCCGCGACCCGGCCCCGGATAAGCGGTAGAAAATGGATGGATGGATGTTCAGTGAAGTGTGGATGTCCACTAATCTCCATCAGAACACTCAGTTATCTTTCTGAGTGTGATTAGAATCGGCTGATTTCAGTCAGGCTGGTTTCCAGAGGTTCCGATCGACGGAGGATATTATCGCCATCATCTCTGCTCGCAGCTCACAGCAGAGAAGTGAGAGTGTGTTTTATTAACGCCACCACCACGTCGTTCAGCAGAAGGTTTCTCCTCCACCTCCATGTTTCATATGCCGAGTCCAACACTCACAGGAAAGAATCCCGGCAGTGGTTAGTCTGACATGAATGGAATTCTTTCCAATCAGAGGATCACGTCAACCCCTCTACATGAACACTGTTCAATATTGTGGCTGTTTAAAAGCACCAAGATGTGATTCGATTCATTTCAGTGTCTCAATCCCATAATGCTTTGCAGTTGTTATGTTGGAATTAACCAGAGTTATTACACTGGTCTTTCCTTTTTCATTATTCTTTAAACTGTTGCATCACAAATGGCACAAATATGATGAGACGGAAGAGTTTTAAAGGTTTCAGGTTGTAAATTTCATTCGGTCGGCATTTCATCTGATTGCTTTTGGTCCATGTAGCCGCAGTTTGTGTTTAGATTCATTTCAGGATTCACATCACCGAGTCGTCTCAGGCGCCAATAAAAGGCTTCAAAACACGTATTTCTTGAGGAAAGCGAGGAGGAAGAGGCTGCCGGGGAATGGACAGCATCCTGGTGAGGCGAGGCGCTGTCTGGCTCGCCGGCTGTGCAGCGGCAGACACAAAGGCTCCACTCGGTAATAAATACAGCTCTGAGAATCACGGCTCGTCGTCCTGCCTCCGGGGGAGAGGCTGCCGTCGCCTGCCACCACGGCGGAGCTCAGCCGTCAGCAGACTGCTGTGTTTTATATTTACTGCGCTCAGGAAAGTGCTACGGGTCAGTGAAGAGCCAGACTGCTAGATTGAAACACAGTTTCCTCCAATAAACCCGTCTGAGTGACGCAATGTGTATTTTGATCCTCTTCTGTAGGAAGCAGAGGAAAAACTCCTGGACTGGTGGTCCAGGTTGTCACGAATGGGGCAGGATGAGGAGAAGCTCCACGTCAAGTTCTACTGAATTCTACAATGTTGTGTTTGACGGAGCGTGGGACTCACCTTTCTTCTCCTGTCATAGTGATACTTTCTTACTCGCAAGAGAATCTTGCTGCTGCTCACAGGAGCATTTTGGTCCTGAAGGAAAACCCTTTCTTCTCATCCAGACCCGGATCAGGGAAGGGGGTCTTTTCTGGGTTTTCTCGGTGTTAAGCTTCTCTCCAGAGGATCCAAGTGATTCACCGAACACCACGTGTGGAAGCTGAAGTTCAGAGAGAATTCACCGCCGCCCACGCCGTCTGTCACCCGACCCTCGACCTCGCCATGTGGTCACATCTTCTGGTCCATGACTTCTAAATGTCCGACAGCTTTCTGACGACGGGGACGCTTCAGGCGCTCGACCCTGAGAGGACGGAGCGGCTGGCTCATGGAGGGAGTCCTCACCAAACCTAAAAGTCAAAAGAAGCCTTTGTGGTTGTCTGCAGAGGATGAAATAACAGATTAGCAACAAAGCTAGACATGAGTTATCTCTGAAAAATCATGCTTGAGTCTGAACTGACAAAACTGATAAATACAAAATTCACCGGCACAGCTCGTCTTCTGTGAACCAACAGCTGGACAGGAAACTGGACTTACAGAGCCCAGACCGGCTGAAAGGAGGGGCGAGACGGAGGAAGAGGAGGAGGAAGAGGAGGAGGAAAGGCAGATTTCATGAAATCGATTTCTTCAGTTTATGTCCTTCGTGGAATAAAGGACTGTCTGCTTTCCCTCCTCTTGTCTGCATTATTGAATCAATGGTTGCTTTTTTGAAAAAAGGAGTTTGAAAATGAAGATATTTTGAATTCTGATTTCCAGAATTATGTGAAATCACAACTTAAGTGGACAGACATATGAAATATCTAAAACGCCTTTTCACAGATATTTTCCACATACTGTGGTGTGAATTTTAAGGGAACGTTTTGTCCCAATGCTGAAGAATCAGTGATGTATTAGTGAAAAAAAGAAACATAAAAAAATGGGATCTGATTTGCGTTAGATGACTTCAAGGTCCTGTGTAACAGGAAAATGAAACCAATTCATTCAGAAGAGTATCATAAAACACACAGAATCATTTATTCCCAAGAGAAAGTCTAAAGGAGGATATGGACTGGCAGTAGGAGTTCTGCTCAGTCCACTGCTTCCTGGAGACCAGGTCCGATTCCTGCTGCCAGCTTCCTGTCAAGGTTATTTAATATGGTCTGGTGTTCCATTACTGGATATTTTAGGACACGATTCACAGTGTTTTGAGCAGTAGGCCTCCACAAAGCCTCACATGCACAGTATTTTAACGCGCCCTGCCCAGCCGGGACGCCGCCGCTCTCTTTCACACTTCTAAAAAGCACGGAAGTGCCTGCTGTAGTGCTCTTAAGCAGACACTCTTGAATGTGATTATCTGGCGCTGTCATTTGGCTGTTGCTGATTTGAAATGTGCATTATTCAAATGTGAGTGAAGATGAAGGGGAGTGAATCACGGGAAGCGTGTGGGTGCAGAAGACGAGCCGGGGCCTGGGAGGCCAGGCGGGGGTCGAGCTGCCGCCGTTCTGAAAGCTCGCCGAGAAACGAGAGACCAGGCCCAAGAAATAATGAGGTGTAATTATCAGCTGGAAGCTCATCCTCACCTTTCAGCGTTTCTCCCTCCTGCAGCATCAGATTCAGCTCCTGACAGCGGAACCAGGAGGCGCTGAGCGTTTTCAGTACTCTGAGAGCTCAGCCTCGGTCAGCAGAGGCTCAACTGGGAATCAGAGAGTTCGTCAAAGACGCTCCGATAATCTGCAGGAGGAGCAGCAACGGCAGAAACACTGAGGAATCTAAGAGAAGTTACAGGAGGGGAAAGTAATCCTTGTCTTCAGATCAACTCGTCCAGTAAATCTGCCGGCAGCGTTTTCACTCTGAGGCCCGTTCGCACACACCTTCCAATGAAAACAGAAAAGCCCTCCTCTCCGTTTGTCCGGTCAATGCTGTAAAAAGCTCAGGCTAATAACCACTATGATGTTAAATAATAATTAGCAGTACTTCTGCTTTAAAAAGGTCTAGAAAGTCTTCCTTCTGACTTTAATGTCAGAACTGTAACCTCTTTGTCTGGAGCTGGATCTCCTCTGCAGGCCACTGTAAACTTGACCTCCAGACAAATTTCATGTAACTGACCAAAAACCTTGGATTTACGCATATTTCTAAATCTGCCAGTGAGAGATGTTTCAGTCAGCGACACTGACAGTCCATCATTCTGGCGGTGAGCTTCCACCGAGCGAACTGGAGAAACTGTCTCAGCTCTCAGTAGAGACGTCACGCTCCGGGGAGGGAGTGTTTTCTCCCCTCTTCACGGCGTGGCAGCACTCATGACTTACTTTATCTCTTTTAATTAGGAAGCCTCTGTATTACTTTAAAGCTGAGTTTGTTCTCATCTGGTGGAGAGAAGGGTGAAATAAAGAAATCAATCATGAGCGAACAGCTGGACGACCTCCTGGTGCCGGGACTTATCAGCCGGGCTGTCGGCACTGTGAGGAATCACTGAGACTCTCATTAAGCTCAGGGTTCACATCGGGGAAGACGCTCCGTCACCTGGATGGAATTTAGAATTCACTGAGGAGCAGAGCAGAAACAACCCGCCCAGTGGAAGATGCTGCTGAGGCTCTCAGGTTACAGTTCTTGCCTGTTGCTTGAACACGTTTCGCAAAACGTGGCTCATTGTGTCAAAACTCTACACACAAGCGAATGAGACACAACACTGGGAAATAAACCTCACATCTATGTCACACTGAAACATCGCAAGCTACGTCTTCTCTTGCTGAGCATTCTGTAGAAAAATGCAACCACAAATAGTTATTGTCCCTCACAGTCAGACCATGGTTTAGGACCTGGTCCACCAAAGTTGCTCTTATATCATCTGAAATAACGGCCCTTACTTGTCCTCTTGGACCACGTCCTCCTCTCTCTCTGTCCTCCTCTTCCTCTGCCTCCAGCTCTCCCTGCCTCCATGCTCGCAAAGTTCTCAAACTGGCTTCACTGAGGCCTTCTTGTAGCTGGCTGGTTGGTGTTCAGTTTTGTAATTAAGTATTTTCAGGTGTGTGTATAAGTGTTTTCAATTCACCAATGTGTGTTGTATTTTGAGTAGATGTGTTTTCCCAATGGTACCTTGAGATTTCAGTTTTGAACTAAGTATGAAACAGTGTGTAGTGTGCAGGAGCAAGTGTGTTACAGAACTGCAACTGAAGTGCAAAGCAGCACTTTTGTTTAAGGTATGGTTACACTTTGTTCAAGGTACAATAACAACAACTTCAAGTTACGTTACTTTGGTTTAAGCATGTGCCCACAGTGTTCAAGCCATTAAAAACTGTAATGTTAAAAGTCCCAGCTGCTGCTGATAGGAGCCAACGCTAATGTGGGTAACACACACACACTTGTGTGTGTTACAGTAAACTGAACAGACGAGCCACGCTATGGAGCAGGGCTGCTTTCTTCCTCATATCTGCCTTGAAGGCAGCGTCTGCGGTCAGCAAAAACAAACATTTGACAGCAGAAAGCCATTATGTGGCTGTCAGCCGTGTTATACGTCTGTTTTTGTTCCCGTGACGGAGCTTCACGCTTCCACCGTTTATCTTAATGATATATTGTGCGCAGGCCTCCCAGAACTCATACACGTATATCATGATTGTGGGGGTGTGGGGTGTGTGTGTGTGTGTGTGTGTGTGTGTGTGTGTCGTGGGGGGGTTCACATGTGTGTGGAGGTTTGTGACCGGGCTCTGTGACCGCGGTGGGAAATGAAACATCCTCTCAGGGAGGGAGGGGCCACATTGTTTGCCATGCACGAGGATCATTGAGTCCTGAAGGGAAAACTCCAGCCTTGCTTGTATCTCCTGTATCTTCATTTCATAACCTAAAGATGCTAAAAACCCCACTGGTGCCGAGGTTAGATCTGTCCCCCGGCTCCAATCAGGGATTCCAGCATGAAGCTCTTTCCTTCTTGAGAAATCTGCATCATTTTCTTTCAAATTGCATCGAAGGTAAATGAGTCAAAATGTGGAAAAGATGGAATAAACGCTTTGCTTGGCACTCGTTTCGCTGTATATCTAAGTGGTGAAGTTTCCGTCGCAGTTGTTCTGATCTTTGTTGGCGGTGCAGACGTGTCAAACATAAAGCCGGTGGATCCTCGCTGACCCGTCACACAGTCTGTTCTCCTGTTTTCTTTTTCTCGCTTTACAAGGAAAATGCGCTCTGTAATCACACAGGCAGAGAAAGAATGTTGACAACTTCATAATTTAGTGCTTTTGTTCTTTTAAAACCAAGAATATTTTTTCACCATAGAAGGAAAATTAAGCGGCTGGTGTCCCACAGGGTAACGTTGAGGTGTCCGTCTCCTTCTGAAGTTCACGAGTTCAGTTGTCTGAGTCTGTCTAGTCATTATATGTGAACAGAAACAGATTTTTTTTCTCTTTGTGTGTGTGTGTGTGTGTGTGTGTGTGTGTGTGTGTGTGTGGAGGCTCATGCAGGACACCATCATTACATGTGCATTCAGTATCGTTTTTGCACAAATACTATTGACTGGATAAATAATACAAAATGGACTTTTTACTTATGTGTTTGTGTTTTCACAACATCGATTCCATTTACACACACGACACCACATGACAGGCTGATGAGTCGGCCATGTTTGGGTTTGGAAACAGGCCTGTTCAGCCAGCTGAACCACAACAGTCACATAACCAGACTCCATTAAACGCTGAGCGCCGATGGCACGAGGGAGAAACAGCGGAGAAACATAAAGACAGGACATTTCACTGTGCAGAACATGAAGTATTAATGGAGAAACAGGCTAAATGAATAAAATATGAGCGTGTGCTGCAGCTCTGTGGAGAGAAATGCAACTCCAGCTGTGTCTTTAAGTCATCTAGTCCTGCAGCACAATAAAAACAAACCAAAACATCATTTTTAACGCTTGCCAGCCAGAAACAGCGTGGACTGGACAGCGGCGGCCCCCAGGCGGGCCGGGCCGCTCGTGAGGGAGATGGTGTGATCAGACCAAATAAGTCTCATTCATCTCCTGCCCTCAGTAATTTAACTGACGTCTGGAGCACAGCACACCTTTCACCTTCTGTTGAAGCAACTTTTAATTACACTGAAACTTCTAGAACATATTTTAACAACCGACTGCAAAGCTTCCCAATCTGAGGGGTCTTGTCATCTCCCTGCTGGCTCTTATTATCTCATCTGATTTATAATTTAGATGTACCAAAGAAATAACTGAAGGGGTTTCAGGTTTCTTTCTGTGCTCTTTATCCAGGTTAGTGTCCTAATGTAGAACAACGATCCTGATACTGCCCAACTTTTTATAGAGCACAAGAAGTCCTGTCAGTAGAGGTCACAAAGCAGGAGGCCAAGTGGGACAGAGGTGGAGGCAGTCCATAGACTGCCTCCACCTAGAAAAGTATAAGCATGATTTTGAGGAGGTACTGGAAGTCATGGATCATTTCACGATTTCCCAAACCGACACAACGAACGCACTAAAGGAGTTAAAAGAAGCTAAAACTGCTGCTGACAAACTCTTCACTTATTTCACTCTCAAGTTCCGCTTCCCTGCCGCAAAACTGAAAGAACTCTTCAGTATTCAGGGCTGTAAAACAACACCGTGCCACCCACAGGGGGATGAACAGGCAGACAAATTCACCCGCACCTTGTTATCCATGTTATGGATGACGGGAAAGAGAAAAGGGAGGCGAAGTTCTCCCTAGAGTTCTCCCTCCAGAGATCCAGCCATGCCGGGAGGATCAGGTCTACGAGGTGAAGGAGAGAGCTGTGGATGACGGTCTAGGTATTGGATCGGTCCTGAAAATAGACACGGTACAGATAAGATGGTTCACAGGACTTTCCCACTGCTCTGTGACTTCCCTCCCGTTAAAAAGCCATTGGCCGAGTCTGTTCAGCCCCAGAGAGATGTGGCAGGGCAGATCCAAGACGCTGAACCTGATCTTGAAAGGCCAGGAAGAGGTGAGGTCTGAAAGTGACATTCCAGCTGAGAATGAAGGTGAGACAGCGACTCTCCTGCTTTGACCTGGACGGAGGAGAAAACGCTCCGTCCGTTCATGAAACCTGCCTGCAGAGTCGACTGGTTCTTCAACCTGAAGGGCATCAACACCAGCTGATCCTGCTGCCCTCAACACTGTTCACACACGACTGCAAACCCGTCCACACCTGACCTCAGAGCACTCCTCCTCCCCTCCTCTTCAGCATAGTAGACCAGCCTTTCTGTCTGTAATGCAAACAATCCAAAGACAAACGTACAAATACAGTACAACAAGCACGGCTTCAACAGCAGCCTCGTGTAACCGCAGACGAGGAGACGGAGTTTTTCCAAACCCTTGGTTGGAGTTCTCAGATGTAAATGTTTTTGGTGACTTGTAGCTTCATTGATGTGGAAACAACAGACCCAAACACATCATGGGGGCCTTGGAAAGACCAACAGACCAGGTTAGGACTGACCGCTCACAAAAACTGACCCTGGATCAGTTTTCACCCCGGAGCAGTGGTCTCTATCCCTTCATCCCTCACTGCATCTCCTCAGCCCCGGTGACAGGCGGTCATACCTCCCTGAACCGAAGCATCAACTCACCTGATGTGGAAACTGACACTATGAATGCACAAGTTTATCACAACGGGCAAGTTTTTATTATTTATTCATCTGCCCAGTTACTGCTGAAGAGCAGCCAAGAAGAGTTTTATTGGGGACATATTACAATGACAACAAATGTCATTCATTCATTCATTCATTCATGGTTTATCTGTACCTGCAGGTTGATATAATGGCACATGAGTAAACGCTGTTAGAAGAGATGGTACATAAAGGCTGCAGCAGTCTGCTCAGTCCGGTCTCTTCATACAAAGCAGCGCTGATTAGACGTGTTCAGGGAAGCTTCAGCCTTTACAGCCAGATTAGTCTCGCTGACTGGTCAGCATACTAAAGGAAAAAGGGCTGATCCTGATTTATTTAGGATGAGACCATCCTTCCGTATTGTCAGTGGAAATAAATGAGCTTCTTATGTGGAGATTACTTTAATTCTGATGTGTAGCTCCTAAAGAAGAATCAATATAAGAGAAATAATCCAAAGAATTAACAACTAAAAGTGGAAAGGAAGAAGAGGAGTCCTGGCAGTGTCTTCTCCCAGCAGGACGGGAAGCTCCTCCACTGAGTGAATGGACTCTTATCCAAACGCTAGTTTTGATGCTTTCAGAGGCTGATCTCCCTTTTTACGGATAATTTCACTTGAGCAGGGTAAACTAGTCACATGAATTTATTCATGACAGGCTTTAACATGTGTTTTGGTTCAGAAAGCTAAGCCTAACCTCACAAAGCTGAAGCCATCCTGATCAAACTGTACAGACTTTTTCTCACAAGTCGTCTTTCTGGTTCAGAGCCACACTTCCTGCCTGGTTCTGTGGATGTCACAAGAACTTTTCTTGCTGCTGGTTTCTCATGAATTTCTGCGATTTAAGCCTGAAATCCCTCTCAGAAAAGAGTTCTATATGAGATTAATTTAACTTTGACAAACAAATAAATGATATAATCTCTAATCATTGCAAATAAACATTACAGAATGCAGAAACGATGCTATGGAGAGCTGAGAGTGTTTGGGTGAAGCCTGTTTGGCCCGGTTGAAGTGAACCTTCAGCTGAATGGGTTATCAGGCTGGTCCGCAGCCTGATGAGGAGCTATTTGTTTTAATCAGCTGGGCCGGAGCAGAGGGACGTCTGAAAGATGCGGAGCCGAGTCCCACAGGAAGCAGCGATGGAGAAAGTGCTGCTTTGGACTCGCCGCTGCAATCAGGGCTGCTGCTCCTCATCAGCTGTTTCTGCAAGGAGACCAGAGCAGAAACTGAAGCACTGCCAGATCCACTGATTCACCCACGCACTCACCTTTAACCCATTCATTATCTACAGATACATCAATTATTCATGCATGATGTCTTTTGAGTGTTCATCTTTCAATCCATCCTTCATTCATCCCTTGATTACTCATCCATCCAGAATCAATTTATTCACGTGTCCATTCATTCATACACCGATCCATCCATTTATCGTTTAAGTCCTACATTCATTTATTCATCCATTAACCCATTCAACATCCACCAACCAATGCATTATTCTATTCAGCCGTGCAGTAATGTATTCCTCTGATCATTCGCTCTGTCAGGCCTTCAGCTCTGTCTTACCTGCTACATCCGATGCTCTTTTATTTTGGTATTCACCTGGCGTTATGGGCCCATCCTTCCTGTCTGCCCTCCCTCCCTTTGCGTGTGTGTGTGTGTGTGTGTGTGTGTGTGTGTTCCTTCCTAGTACGATTCATTGTTATGCAGATGATACGCTCATCTATCTGTTAAACCAGCCTGTCAAATTACAAGCTTAAAGCTCGTGTCCGGAGTTTTGGAAGACAGAGGTTTTTTTTTTTTAATCCAACGTCTCAGGTTCCGCCTCCCTCTGCTTTCATGAGCGACCAAGCCACGCCCCTTTAATTGTGCACGCTATTATCTGTCGGGTGAAAATGAGAGCCTCCGAGTCCTACACAGGGCCGGTGCGGGCTTCTCAGGCACCCTGGGCAAGCCCGACACGAGCGCCCCGTGGTAGTGTCGCAGAGAGTCGCACCGCGAGAGTTGTTGAACGGGGGGGGCGACAGTCGGCAATAGTTGTCGAGGGCCGCGAGCGAGCGAACCAAGCAGTGCGCGGCTCAAACGGCCGTCACAGCGGCGCACCTGGGCGGTGCGCCTCACGACCTCATCAAGCGCCCCCTATGGCTCGGCGCCCTGGGCAAGTGCCCCGGATGCCCAGCCTAATCGCCGGCCCTGGTCCTACAGCATCCTCCATGTTGAGCTGTTTACGGTGGATGTTCAGCAGACAGTGGATATATCCGAGGTAAGCGGGGCGGCTGCTGCGGAGCTAACTCTCCTCTGCTGGGCGAGCGGCCGTGCTCTCTGGCTGCTCCACACTTTGATTGACAGCACGACAAGGCGGAAACTCGAACTCTATTGGCTGAAGCTGACCGGCGTTTTTTCGGATAACATGGGGGTCTATGAGACGAAGGCGGAGCTCATAAATAAATGTTTATATTGCTTTATGCTGATATTATATTGTAGTATCGAACCAGACTGACACATTTAAGCTCTGTTGAAAAATGATACATAAGTTGGAAACGAACGGAAACTCCGGACACCAGCTTTAACTTAAAAGACATAAAAGCCTGGATGACAGATAGAGTTCTGCTTCTGAACTCAAGTTGTTATATTTGGCCAAAAACGATTGGAAGAGAAAAAAATGTAAAGATAAAGGAACATTGGAGGCTATTATCTTTTTTCAAAAATAATTTTGATATATTTCTAATTCACCAGCAACCTCAGCTTGTCGTCTTATATCAAGCATCTCACAATAAATTTGAATATTCAAAAAACTATCTAAAAACGTTAGAGTTACAAAGTTTTCAAAGTTTTCAAAAAATTGATTGCTTTTTTAAAATATTGAAAAAAAAACTTATTCACACAAAAAGCGTATTTATTTTGGAGGTAAAAATGAAGTTTGTCATTGAAAAACTTGTCTTTTCAGAACTATTTCCTGTTTGTTTCATACTTTTCACGCCCCGTGATCATATTGTGCAGTATGTTTTGGAATGTGGCCACAGTGTCAATATTCACCCTCCTCTCGCCTCTGTCTTCATCATGCCGTCCACTCAGTGTCTGCTGGAAGTGTCCACCGGAGCAGTCGATGGTGTCGTAAATGTTCATCAAATAATCCAGTGTTTCTGAAGAAGAATGAGCAGAAAAACTGTTGACGACAGTGGCAGGGCACACGCTGTGACCTCCAGCCTGTGTTGGGTTACATAGAAACAATTTAACACAGAAACAACTCTGGGCAAGCTTCAAGACTTTGAACTGCTAATATTTAGAGAATTCCATTTGACTTTATTTCCAGTCGGTAAATCGCAGCTCGGTGTGAAGAAAAGCCAAACGGTGCAAAGCGGTGGGACCCGAACACAGACGCAGCCGAACAAATGAGCTGGAAGAGAAACAGAAACAGAAGCTGCATTCTCCAGAAGACACACATTAAAAAGAAATGCTGCTGAACTGAGAGATGACGGGCTCTCTGACATTCTTTTCACGGATTGGGCGGCAGCAGCGAGGAGCAGCTGGAGATGAGCCTTCATCCCGTCTGTCAGAGTGAGGAGAGTTCAAGAGAAAGGAGTGAAGACATTTCAACTTCTGGGCTTCAAAGCGTCTCTTGGGAATAAGAACCGGACCGTAAAACTGAAGCACCTGACAGTAATTACCGGCGTCAACACACAGATCAACGACTGAACCGGGAGCCGGTTTGATTCCTCTCATGTTTGATCTGCAGTGGCTGAGAATACAGTGAACGAGGGGAAAGCAGCCGGAGAGCTTTAATGTCGGCTGTGTGTGGCTCAGAGCTCCTCCTCACCGCACCATTCAGACATGGCTTCCTCTCTGAGACCTGCAGACAGGAAATAAACCACAGACGCAGCGAGAATCCCGTATCAGAGAG
This sequence comes from Salarias fasciatus, assembly GCF_902148845.1. NCBI lineage: Eukaryota > Metazoa > Chordata > Actinopteri > Blenniiformes > Blenniidae > Salarias > Salarias fasciatus. Next base: position 31,341,797 of record NC_043764.1, read on the forward strand.
CTTCTCCCACCGGTGGAGCAGCGCAGCAGATTCCAGATCAGTCTCAAGCCTGCTGCTCCTCACACTGTTCCAACCCATATGTATCCATCAATGTGCTCATTAAGAAGAACTATTTCCACAAATTTGCATTTCATCCGTCCAAACTAATTTATCAGACTGTTCTGAAGCAATCACTGCTCCTGCCCTCCAGGCTCATGGCGCTCAAGTGAATATAAAGCAAATCCAGAGCGCTGCGTTTGACAAATCTCCCTCATTTGTGTCCAGAGTTTGCAACACATCAGTGGATCAGCGGACCGCTGCAGCCAGCTCCGTCCAGTCAGCAGTTTTCAGTTTATTTCCAGATCTTATCCATGGAGACGGCTCTCAGAGCTGGTGACAGGGGACCCAGAGTATGTTTTATAAGTCTGGATTTAGAACAGGAAGGAGCCCCCACTCGGACCAGAGCAGGGGGACGGTAAAGACCCTGGACAGAGCCCCCTTGGGACATGGTCATTTGCTTTTTTCCAGCTCTATGACAGACGCAGTCACACTCCCATGACCCCGACAGTGACCCCCACGGTGACCTGGCAGGCTAAAGAGCTGAGGCAGTGTTTCACAGTTCAGTAGTGCTCCTCCAGGATCTCGGCCTTTGATGAAACAATGATTCTCAGAATGAAAAAATGTCCTGGAGGTCCCAGAACACCCTCCAGTCTTTTCTGCCATGATCTGCCAGCCGGCCCTGAGAGCTGCAGGCCGACTGCTGATTACATCTGCAGAAGTCATGAAACGCCCTCCTGGGGCCTGACGCAGAACTGACTGACAATCCGATAATGTCCAGATTAGGAAGAACTGGGAGAGGAAGTTTCAGTGCCTTAAATTCCTTCTTCTCTCTGTTGGTTTCAGGTCATATGATGGTAAATTCAGGAGAAATGCTGTAACAAATACTGTCTCACGGACATTCGGCAGATTTCCAGCGCTGGGTTCACGTCTTCCTGAACTCTCCTGAGCCTCTCAGGTCTCCCTCCGTTTGTCCACAGCGCAGAACCATTTTAGGAAACAGCTGTGAAATCGTGAAATACTTCATTCCATCAGCCCAGGGTTTTCTTCAGGTCATGTGACTCTCCACTTTCTTCCTGACCCAAAAAAAAATCCCTCCGTCACTTGTGGAAGTTGCTACATCTGAAAATGGCTCGTGGCTTTAGCTTCATCCTGGTAACGTTTTTAGCGGCAAATTTACATTTTATTTTCATGGTCTCCATTCCATTACGCTTACGGTCCGTAGTTCTTATCATTTCAACATGTTTTCTCTCTTCGCTGCCTCGGTATCTGTGGACACTATGAAGAATGAAAAGGAGGAAAGCTGATGACGCTGAAATGAGCTGCTATGCATTCAATAACGACGCGCTTGATTTTCGAAACATAACTAAATCTTTAAAAAAATTAATGAAGGAGATAAAAGTTTTCTGCAAAATACATTAGTACCTCATTCCTCACTCAGTCACTGTTCCCGTCTTCCTCCAGCCAGAGTCTTCCTCACTGAAGCGCTGCTCCCTTTTGACGTGAAGTGCAGGAGCCTGTGTTTTTACTGGTAGGTTCAGAGCCGTTCTGCACCAGCTGCCACTGCAGCAGTGTGAGGCACTGAATCCAATCAATCAATCAATCAATCAATCAATCAATCAATCAATCAATCAATCAATTTATTTTTGTATAGCCCAGTATCACTACAACAGTTGCCTCAGAGGGCTTCAAGATGTTACATTGGTTGGTAAAAATTTCAAAGATTGATAATGACTTTGATAATAACAATGAATCACAGTGTAGTGTCGATATAAACAGTCCACAGACAGAACAGAGTGACCAATAAACATAGTGGCATGAACAGTCCACAACAGCTCGTCAATGACTGAACTAAGTAATGCTATAATGTTAAAACAATAAAAACAGTGAATAAGCATAATGTTAATATGTTAAATTCACAGTAATGAGACAAAACGAAGCAACCACTGCCTTAGACCCTCACATCCGGCAAGAAAAAACTCCAAAAACCCAGTGGGAAAAGAAGAAATCTTGGGGAGAACCACAGTATGGAGGGATCCCTCTCCCAGGGACGGACAGCTTTGACAACAGCTAGCATGAGACAGTAAGAAGTAAAGCTTTGGAATCTCTGGAATGGTTCGAGAGTGGTTCTCTTCTTACCTGACCAATCGGACATTCTCAGTGTGTGTCAATAACATTTTGTCTGAAGCCACTCCTTTGGTGTATGGTGTTCCCCAGGGGTCAGTCCTGGGTCCAATTCTGTTTTTATTGTACATCAGCCCCATTGGCAAAATCATTCGCCATTTTAAACATGTGTCTTATCATCTCTATGCTGATGACATTCTGACATTCATATGCTGATACATTTCTTTTAAAGAGAGTGAGTTGCACAAATTGTCTGAGTTAATGGACTGTATCTCAAGTATAAAGACTTGGCTTTCTGAAAACTGTCTCCAGTTAAATTCGGATAAGACAGAATCTTTGATAATTGCCCCTGAGCAGAAAATCCCTTTCATTAAAGCTAGGGTTGGGGATCTTGGAAAACTAGCATGTAGCACGAATGTAGCATCTCCCCAAGGCTCCGCCCAGCTCCCACCCCATTGGAGGAGCTCTGCTGGGAGCGGAGATGCTGAGACGTGCGCGCGCTGCGCGCATCCGCGTCCAGTGCGTTCCTGGCGTAACCTGTCCTCAGCGCTTCGTTTCTTCGTTTTTCTTTATTTGCACTATGCCAAGTATGGCGCACTCACCGGTAAGTAAAGCCCCAAACATTCTTCTCCGCCATTCTGCAACGACGCTCCGTCCTTCTACGCGGGCACTGAACCAGGGTCAGAGCACGCCATTGACATGTACGCGCAGGGGGCAGGTCGAACGGCGAAGGGATTTGATTGGTTTAAAAAAAGGTGTCCCGTCAAGACGATTGGTTGCTGTTTTTCCCGTTTTACTCCTGCTGTAGATAGCGGATATTTTCCAAACTACTTTAAGAACACGCTATGAATGGCTTCCCATCGGGTCATAAAGATCATTTTAACCAGTATTTAAAAAAATGTATCTCATTCAAATCACCAACCCTAGCTTTAAGAGTCACCTTGGTTCTCTGGGCCCCTCTGTCCAGCCGTGCATCAGAAACCTCGGTGTCTGGTTTGACCAGTCCCTGTCTCTGGACAACCATTCAAGACTTTTGGTCAAAAATTGTTTTTATCATTTGAGAAATATTGCAAAACTGAAGCCAGTTTTATCCGGCACTGATCTGGAGTTGGTGATTCATGCTTTTATTTCTTCTCGTTTAGATTATTGCAACTCTCTCTTCACATGTTTTAACAAAAATGTTTTCAACCGTCTTCAGCTGGTTCAAAATGCCGCAGCAAGACTTTTAACAGGGTCTAGCAGATGGTCACACATCACGCCAGTTCTGTCTTCTCTTCACTGGCTCCCTATTAAATTTCGGATTGATTTTAAAATCCTAGTGTTGACTTTCAGAGCCTTGCATGATCAGGCTCCTAAGTATCTTTGTGATCTGCTTCAAACGTACTCACCTGGCCACTCGCTCCGCTCCTCGGATCAGAACCTCCTCATGGTACCAAAAACGCGTTTTAAAACCAGAGGAGATGTGTCCTTTCTGGCTGTGGCTCCAAAACTGTGGAACGCGTGGCTGATACCATTGACTCCTTTAAAAAGCAGCTGAAGACGCTTTTATTTAATCGGGCTTTTAGTTGACTGGACGTTTCTGACGCAATTGATTGGCTGTCTGTTCTTATCACGTTTATTTTGATATTGTTTTTATTTTTGTTTTTTTGCACTGTGAAGCACTTTGTGATTTTATCTGTGAAAGGTGCTATACAAATAAAGTTTATTATTATTACTTAGGACTAGGACTCCAGGCCGTAAACGTTACAGTGAAGCCGGCTGCCTCTCCACCCTCCACGCTCCTCAATAAAAACCAGCCCTAAGTCATTACCACAGGTGTGGGAAATAAGAGTTCAGTGATCCAAAGAGCCCTGAGACGTAATTTCATCCATGAGTTTCATTGAAAAACAACTAATTTAATCTTCATGACCAAGAATCTGCATACTAATTTGGAACACAGTGTATTTCCAGGCGTGCTGCACCCTGTTATGTTGGTAACTGATTGACTGTTGCTTGGCCGTTGGTCAGTGTGTCTGTTGTCTTCAGGGGCGGTGGGAATTTAAACTGCTGCATGCAAAAATAAATACTCAACAACGAAAAACAGTTCCATAAAATGTCCAGCTGGAAACGGAACCCTGGAACACCATAAGCAGAGTGAATCATGCAGCAGATGGTGTGGGGACTCAGTTAAAGCGTGCAGCACACGGCAGAGCTTTCAGACCCAACGAGACTTGAATTTGTGGCTCAGTTTGACAAGCCGAGGTTACAGAGGAGTGGGAAAAGCTGTGATCCGAGCCGCCGCTGGAATCAGCTGCAAATAACGCAAATGATAAATGTGTGTCGACACATACGTAAAACCGTGAGTCACTGCAAACAGAAGGGTTACGCTGAAATAACGGAGCACGGGCGACACACGCTCAGCAGTGCTTTCAGTGTCATATCACACACACACACACACACACACACACACACACACACAGTCTTGTATTTCTATCCTTGTGGGGACCTTCCATTGACTCCCATTCATGTCTAGCCCCTAACCCTGACCCTTACCCTAACCCTAACCCACACCACAACAAAGCCTAACCCTAAAGAAATGTTTTTGCACTTTTACTTTTTTCAGTAACAACAACATGGTCAAGAAAACACTGTTTCTCCTACTTAGGACCGGAAAAAGGTCCCCACAAGGCACGTCGTTCCATGTTTTGCTATCCTTGTGGGGACATTTGGCCCCAACAAGGATAGAAATACAAGAACACACGCACGCACGCACGCACGCACGCACGCACGCACGCACGCACGCACGCACGCGACACCTGAGACGCCTGACCTTCTGTAGTGTCTGAGAAACCAAGAAAGCAGCAATCAGACGACAGGTCGTTGGTGGCAGCAGCAGCCGGACCTGCTCTCTCACTCAGCACAAACACCAGCAGGGCTCCCTTCTACCGGCTGGTCTGTGGAGTGAGGAACATTTACAGTAACTTGTTGGTTTCATGACACCAAAACATGAAGGTCGGGGGGGGGGCCATCCTGTCCCGAGCACGGTGACCTTTGACCTGACTAAGCGGTGACTGGCAGAGTTCAAACATCCAGAAAACAAGCCCCGTTCCACTGACAGTCTATTTCCCGTTCTGCTCTTCCTCTCTTCAAACGCCTCCTCTCTGCTGACCCCCGTGTCGACCCTCATCACCCACTCCTCTTCCCTTCCGTTAATCCCTGTTCCGTCACCTGCGAGGCACCTCCCACCCCAACGCTTCCTTCCTCCGTTCTTCCATCTGTCCATTTCCTCCACTCTGTTTTCACTTTTACTGGTCCGTCACTGCTCTGTGCACTAAGAAAAGAGGCTCACCATCAAACCTGAGGAAAATGTCTTCATTTTGATATGCTGGTGAAGTAATCTAAAAGTAACAAAGTATTTTTAATTGAAGTAATTAGAATAAATTACTGATGACATTTTTTGACAAGTAACTTGTCAACCAGATTACAGTTTTAATGTAACCCTCCCAACCCTGTCAGCCATACGAAGCTAATTCTGACAGCACATTTAATGATGCGGCCATTCCAGGGGTTTTTGTTTTTTAGGCTTCTTCGATAAAATATCTGAATAAATGATTGTCAGATCTTTTGCCACAAAGGTTGGCTTTCTGTATTGTTTACAGTGGTGTGTGTTTGTGCTTCACACCTGTTGTTGGTAGAGCCATATGCTGAAAGAAAATTAAAAAAAAACATGCAATGCAGGGAAGAACGGAGAGTTTAGTTTAGGTGAATAGAAAGAAAAGAAACTCAAAGTGCAGGTTGTTTTCTCTGAACTTTAAAAGTTCTGATCGTGATATAGCTATAGTTTATTGCATCAGATGAGCAGAATGAAAAGCATCTGAGGGAGAACAGAGCTGTGTGTTCAAAGGAACAAGCCACACCTCCGTCTGCTTTACTGTTAGCGCTCTGTTAGTTTAAACCAGGTCTGGAGGCGTGGACCCCCAGGGGCCGGTTCAGAGGAGACGCTTCTGATCGGTGGTGGAGTCGGAGTGCTTCACGTAACTCCATCCAACACCCTGCAGGTGTCTGATATCCAGCCTGATCAGCTGATCGCTGTGCGGCTGCTTCAGAAACATTCATTTAACACAATCATGTTGAGGTGCGGGTTCAGGAGAGGCTGCTGCTCTGCTGCCATCCCAACGCAGATGTTCGGTTAATGAGACAATGAAACATTCTGCTGGATGATGACGGAGAGGGAAACACTGGAGGGCAGACATCAACAAACAGTTCTTCAGATGAGCTCTTCATCTGGCTGAAGAGGGCTTCATGTCTCACGGGTTCTGTGGGAACAGTGTGGAGGAGTGTTTTCATACACCGCAGAGCTCATACCTGAGCAGCAGGCGCGTGCATGTGCACGTGCAAAACCTCAGCGCCAAGCAGCTGAATGTCCGGCTGATCAGGCTCTGGAGAAGTCTTCATGCTTTACAAAAGAAAGAAGAACTCCTCCAGGTTGAGAGAATATTGAGTCTTTAGAAACATTTCTTCCCATAGTTCTCCTTTAAATTAAGTTTTAGAGTTGGGGATCTTTCACACAGTTGAAAACGTAATGTTAAATCAATAAAACCCTCCAGAAACCTTCAAAGCCTTTAAATCACCCTCAGCCCTCGACACTCCTGATGTGCTTTAAGCTTATGTTCTTGAAACTTTATATAAGGTTGATCTTAGCTCAGAAAAACTGTTTGAGATTTTCTTCTAATGACTTTTCTTCTTATAAACTTTGTAGTTGTAGAGTTTTAAAACTCTACTAGAAGTAAAGCATACTGTTATTTTATTTGCATATGTTGGCATTTTCCCCAGACTGTGTCGGCTGACATGTTGGGTTTCTGATTTGTGATTTCCATTTATGATCACGAGAAGAATCTTTCATTTTCACCCAAATATATCCACAGGAATAAAGCAGGTCGCCTCAATATCTTCTGACAACAAGGATCATTGATCATTTCAAGCATTCAAGACATATTCAAAAACCAGTGTGTGAGTTTTGTCTTCGTACAAACCCTCAAACAGCTCTTCCAACAAACCCATAAAAAGTCAAACGGTTCCTCGGGAAGACTCAAAGGTAAACACAGGCTGATTAATCCAACACTTGATCTCCTCGTCAGGGAATCAGCCCAGCAGCTGGAGGCGGGCCGGGACACAAAGGGAAATAAACCTTCCTTTTATTGTTGTTACCGTGGAAACTGACAAAATACTCACAGCCTTGAATCAGACTGATTTCTGGTGAGAAGACACCGGAGACAGAGAGGCCACACACTGATCTCCGTCAGTTTGAAGGGCGCTTCCAGCTTCGTGTGAGGACATTCATTTTTTTTTTTAATCTTTACAAATGAAATTGCTTTTCCATTATCTGCTCCTCTTCTATGAGAGGAATCTGCTGCTGTCCTTGTTTTCATTTTGGAACGTTTCAAAACTATATGAAAGGACTATTGTGAAGATCTGATAAAGGGATTCCTGTCGAGGCCTTGCTGAAGCGCTCTGCGAGAAAACATTCACTTCTATTGTCAGTTTGTTTTTTTTTTTTTGTTTTAATTAGATTTGTTCTCTAAAATATTTTTAAAATGCACAATATCTGTAAAACAAAAACATAATGATTAAAAATAATACATATTTTTATATATTCAATTATTCTGAATAATTAACAACAAAATAATGTAACTATAACAAAATAAAAGTAAATATTTACAGTAATTTCCAGTGGATTGTGTTGGACCAGCAGTATTAAACAGTTTTATTACAATGACCTGTGGTGCGTACTGTTTTTGGCAGCTTCATTATTTCCCTTTTAAACTTAAGGCACTTTTACAAGAGACGTGCATTTTTGAGATTAGTTCTGATGTCAGTATTGGCATTGCATCCAAACAAAACTAATCAATAAATCAGTCAACCAGCCAACCAACCAACCAACCAACCAACCAATCAACCAACCAACCAACCAACCAATCAACCAACCAACCAATCAACCAACCAACCAACCAATCAACCAACCAATCAACCAAGAAACAACCAACCAATCGTTTAAAATCAAGCATATATGTAGATTACCATTCTTTTGTAGTAGTTTTCTCCTGTATTACACACACAGTTCACAAGTTCACAAAGTTAATTTGAAGTTACTTGTCCAGTAAAAGAACATGGTAATCAAGCAGAGAGGCTAAAAGAATACTCTCTTTTCCTAGCACAGCGTACAGGCTAGTCACATACAGAACGCCCAGAGAATGAAGCAACGTGTGCACACTGTGAAGCTGTCTGTTGTGGCTCCATTTGGATTTTAAATTGTAATCCTCCCAAGTAAAGCTGGTTTTTAATTTTCAGAAATACCAGTAATTGGATTATATATCATTTTCCCTGTAGTGTAATTTATTACATTCGCTTTTTTTTGTATCCCACTTACAGAATGCCGTTGCATAGACTCCAGGATTGCGGAACACACACTGTATATAAGCCTTGTTGTCACACTGTCCTTATTTTGTTCAATAAATGCACATTTCTGCAGGAGAGTCTCATTTGGGTAGAAGACGGAGAGGATTTGATTGGGATGAACACTGGATGACTCGGAGATGGCCAATCATGAGACTCATATGACAGTGCTTGTCTAACAGGTTGCTCGATCATGTTAACATTTCAGAATTGGATTTCAACCAGGCGTCATGACTTTTAGTTTCTGGGCTAAATGGCAGCCTTTTGGCAGTTACCTGGGATCATCCAGCACTGAGCTTTTCTCCTCTTATCACAGCCTCGCTTATTAATGCTGTGAAAAGGGTTTCCATTCAAACCACTGTAAAAGGAATTGTTTTTGCTCCCAGTGCTGTTGATAGGAGGTAAAATCAGACAAAGAGAGAGGTCTTTTGATTAGATTTTTTTTTTTTTTTTTTTTGTGACTCTAGAGACTCCATTCACATGAGTGAATAAAGGCTCGTCTGTGTCCACCGGTGGCTTTGTTGCATCCGTCTGGGATTGAAGATGCAGAACTCATGAGGTGAAGGAGCTCTGTGGAGGCCACGCCGCCTGCTGCTCTCACAGCTCAGGAGTCCGACTGCATGTTCACCCTCACTGCAGAACGGATTGAAAGAGGTGCTTCAGAAACAGAGTCTCATTACTCCTCAAGGCGTCTGTTCAGCCCTGCTCATCCTCTCACACACTCCGGTTTATACCGGTGTAGAGCAGGAGGAGGGGTTTCTGTTTGAATACCTGTGTTTGTCTGTGGTCCCCAGGTTTTCCTCTCCGCATCATGGAGTGTGTGGAAGTGGCACTGAACCACTCGACGGCCCAAATGGAGTGTGAGCCGCAGCTTCGTCACGGCTGTGCGAATGGCCGACTGGATAAACGAGTCTGGAAGTACCCGAAGAAGCGTGCGTATTTGTATAAAGCGACGTGTCAGAGGAGGGAAAAACACAAAGCGACCAGCAAAACCGCAGCTCCAGTGATTTATGAGCCATGTACGCTGGATTCTGTTCGGTGTTGAATATTGCCCACATGCGCTTTGAGAGATACCAGATGAGAAGAGAAACACAGCTTCAGGGTTTGAAAGAACAACAAAACACTGTAAAACACATTTTCCTGAACGTGCTGCAGTCGCTGGCTGTAGAATGTGAATTACAGTGTGAAGGAAAAGTTTTCCCTGTTTTCTGCATGGAGTGAAATGAATGAAAACTGGGAGCTGAGGGCCATCGTAACGCCTCCTTTAACCTCCTCTGAGACACTTTTCTCCTCAACAAACAGGATCCAGACAGAGATCATCCCTGCTGACTGGACGCCTCAAAACTTGACATTTTGTCATTTGAAAAAGGAATAATTGACCGTTTGGTTTACGATGGCCTGATCGATTCGTTTAGCCCAGAAGACTCCTCCTTGTGCTTGTTCAGCCTGTTGGACGTTTCCGTTCGGTCGCTGGGCTGCAGCATCAGGACGGCGTTCACTGAGCTGTCCAAGGTGCTGAACTGCAGCAGCGCAGCCTCTGGACAGAAGTGTGAAGTTTTAAACATGAAAAACATGACTCTACTTCAGCCATAAAGCCCCATTGAGTTGTCTGCATAAGACTGATCTCGCTCCTTCTCCGTCTTTTTCCCATTCGGGTCTAAACATTGAAAATTAACAGAATTTTAACTGTGAAATATACTGTAGGTCTCTACTGTATATCCTCTCATCGGTACGGCTTCTCTTTGTAGCATAAGATAATTTAAAGTCGCCCGACTGATTTTACTATATCAACAAAGTTTTAGACTCACATCTCACATCAGCCCATCCTGATTTTTCCAGGCCCTCCCTTTGGCCACGTCCTGGCTCCGCCACTGGTTCAGATCAGATTGAGAACCAGAAAACTGGTATAAACTAAGAACTCAAAGTGGTAAAGTCATGAAAAAAGAGCCATGTGGCTGGAGAAGCATGCAGTTGATGAGTGTGGATGGTCCCACTGTCACCTGGTGATGTTACAGCAGAACAGAACCGAAGCGTGTTGATGAAGATGAGGCTCTGGAACCACGGGCTGCGGCGGCGGCTGAAGGCTTTCTGCAGTCATTATGTCTGCTCCCTCATGGTTTCCTCACCTGCTGGGAGGACCTTTTGAAAGCCACACAAACACGGTCAGAATTCACCTTCCATTTTTACAAACAAGATGCTCTGAAAATACCCGAGGAGCCGAAGCAGAGCGAGAGGCGGTGCGTCAGCAGAGCCAGACGTCCGGCGGGCAGAGGTCACAGGCGGCGGGGGGGGGGGGAGATTAATGACGGTGGGTAAAGCTTCATGCTGCTATTTGTTCGTTTCTGGCTCCAAATACAGTCCACAATCCGAAAATCATCTGAAGGCTGAAAGTCAGCTTATATCCTAAGAAGTATATGATCAAATAGAAATAATCTAACGTTTGGCTTAAAAACCTGCAGGTGCATCAATGTGTCTGTTCATCCGAGCATACGGTTCTCACTCTTTTGGACTTTTGGCTTCTCTATGACATTTATGAAAATGTAAAAAGTTCATGCTACAGGGATATTATATCACTAAAGTACGGGAACTTCTCAAAAAACGACCAGCCATTACTTTATGACCGTTGACAGGAGCGGTGAAAGACGCTGAGCAGCGATCAGACGTCCACGGTGTGTTCTCTGGATTAGTCAGTCTTTCTTTAGTTCTGTGACTGGTCATGCGTATGTTTTTAACTTTAATGGCACTTTTTTTTCCATTAACTTCTGTGTCCACGTCTCTCCCTGTCTCTCCCCACCTCACGATTCAGTCCTTCTATTAACCGACACCGTCTGTGTCCTCGATGTGAGATGATCGAGCTTCCAAAGCCAACGTCCCACAATCCCTGGAGTGTTTTTCCCCGGGTGTCTATTCTGACTCGCGACTCCTCGCTTGCTTCCTCAGCTCTGCTTCAGCTCAGCCCTCTTCTGATTGGTCTGGCCTGGAAAAAGCTGAGATTGAGCTCTCTCCTCCTGCCTCGCTCTGCCTTCAGGTTGTGAGAGAGAGTGTGTTTTTTTGGATGCAGCGTTTCACGCAGAAAGCAGGATAATAGCGTTTGATCAAAGCATCTCTCATTTTCCACTTGTAGAAAATGGCCACAGCGTTAGAGATCAGTGGTTCCCAACCTGGGGTCCGAGCCCCCAGGCTTTGACTTCTTTCAAGTTGTGAGGTTCACAAAATGATATTTTTCTGTGTATTAGATGTAAAATCATAAAGGAACACCTACTGGGATATAATGAAAAGAATGTATATTACCGCTGTTCCAGACGATCTGTGAACATTTAGACATGCGCGGGTGTGGAAACGAGCGCTCCCGCCAATGCAGAAATGAAATGACCCGCCCGGAAGTCACGGTGTAGGCGGACAAGACAAGCGCCCCTCACCACTGGCCGCCACTGGATCATAACCCTCCGCTTGGAGTGTACCTCGGGAGAATCTCCTTTTGGAGGGGTGAATAGCCCTCCCCCTTCCCCATACCCCTCCGTCATAATGACAATTAGGACACTCCTACCCTCCTCGTGAACGCGCAAAATGAGGGGTAGGGCCAAGTGGGAGGGCTGAGGGGTGGAATGGGATTCAGCATAACTGTGCCTGGTGTTCCACTGCTGGGTGGGGGTGGGGGGTAGAGGCTGCAGGTTTCTTCCTTTTAAAAGGGAGTTTTTCCTTCCCTCCGGCCTGCTGCCTGCTCTGTAGAACAGTCTGGAACTGTTGTTTTTGGCGCTGTGTAAATAAAGTTGGATTGAATCGCCATGGTAACGGCCGATGTCACAGAGGAGCAGGGCTGGATGCAAGAGAGGCTAGCTAGCTTAGCCACTCACTGTTCAGGACAGCCAGCAGTCAGATGTGTTCCCAACCGTCTCCCAGAACTCTTCAGCGTCTGAGTTTAAAAGCAGGTAAAAAGTGTTTCCCCAGCTGCTAATGTGTGTGGAGCTGAGCCAGGCTCTCCTGAACGCCGCTCTGCTGCCTGTTTGGGCCTCAGTTTGAGGTAAAAACTCCTTTGAGGGGAAGTAGCTGGTGGAGGGAGGACAGTTAGAGGCCTTGTTTTTGAAGGAAAACATATTTCAGATGCAGAAATACTGAAATTCAGGGTTAAATTCCTCATAAATCAGGCACACCGTTTATTCCTGCTCTTTTCTCTTGATATTCATGTTACAAACTCTCTTCATATATGAATTCTTTTGCTCCTGAAGCTCCACTGAGAGTCTGAAGTGGAAAAAACAAAGTTTTCTCAAACAATCATGTCCTGTGCGTCCAGAGGCCCCTGGGCACTGAGGCTCCCAGGGCCCCTCCTGTTCTAGCCTGAATCCTGAGTCCAGCTCCCTCACAGCTGGGACTCCATGGCGGCTAATGACAGAGCAGGACGTCTCTTCTGACCCACAGCGGTCCTCAGTTCATTTCTGAACTTTCTGGAGTGTGGAGCTGGAGGCCTGGAGGCCCGGGGGCCAGAGGGGCAGAGGGGCTTCCTGTCAGGGTGGCAGTGGTTCAGCTGATGAACAGTCTGGGTGGAACTGAGTCCATAGCTGTCAGGAGAACAGTCCTGGTTCCAGAAGTTTCCGTAGCGTCTGAGGAGAGAGAACCTGCACCTGCTGAAGGTTCAGTCCGTGACGTTGGCTTTAACCTCTGTGTTCTTGTGTTTCAGGCATGGCGGCGGAATCTGTAGACCGACCAGACTTACCAGACGGAGCCAAGGCTCTCCTGGGGAAGGATGGAGGACTACACAGCATGGAGGACGTCCCTCAGCTGTTCAGGTGAGACACTGGAGACACAGCAGCTCTGCGTCATCAATCACTTCCACGGTGACACTGATCTGTTTCCATGTTGTTTTTGTGATGCAGCCTGATGGAACGCTCTTCCACGGCGGACAGGAGATGTTCCTACCTGAACATCCTGCTGCGGACAAAGTGTCCTGACGTCCTCAAGAGGTTGGCCTGACTCCCACACTGCAGTCACTACTGAAGAGACCAGTATTTTAGCTGCTTCCTCTATGTTCTGATGTGTGTCGCTTTGTGAAAATGAAGCCTCAGGTTTCCATCAGTGTGTGAGGAATGAGGGTAAACAGGTGTCGGAGTCAAAACACAAGACAGGAGACACATGGACTCAGCTCCACTCCACTGAGACGTTCAGACTGTCTCTCACTGCTCCCACCTGTTGTGATCCTCTGAAATACAGTCTGTCTGGATTCAGACATGAACTCATGTCATGCAGACGACACTATAGTGGTGGTTTGGGGGGAATGGGAGCAAAGGATTGTGGGACATTGCTCTTGGATTTCTGGGTTCAGCCTGATTGTGTTTCCTGTTGTGTGCTTGTTGTTGTGTTACTGTCTGCTTCTGTTCAGTTATGTGTGGCTCCGTGAGTGGGAAAGATGCTGCAGCAGTATTTTTTATTGAGTCAGAACATGAATATTTTTAAGTGTATGAATGAATTTACAGAACAGCTTCATGAATGACATTTATTGTTTTTGATCACAATAGTAAACAAACTATTTACAGAACAATTCTTCAAATAAATCCGAACGTTAATATTTTAAGTGCATGAATGTATAGAATGCATGGAGTAAGAGAACGAGCAATTTTTACGAACTGACTTTCTGTCACCAGCCAAATAAATGGCAAGCACGGCTTAAAAAAAAACAACAGAATGAAATGAATAATGTTTCCTGTCTTCCCTCCAGCTGTGTCAGAGCCAGCGTCTACTCGCTGCTCACCTCGTGGCTGACCGACTCGGAGTCCTCCAGCAGCAGCCGTCTGCTGCAGCTCATCCTGCTCACGCTGCAGAAGCTGCCTCTCAGGGTGAAGCACCTCCTCCAGGTGAGCAGTCTGGATCCAGCAGGAGCAGAAGGCTCCTCTGCTGCTCCTCACAGCTCACATCAACCTCCTCCTGCCTTTGTCTTGCAGAACAACACAGTGGAGGCGGTGAAGCGGCTGAGAAGGAGCGCGGAGACGGAGGGTGAGCTTCTCCCGGAGCACAGTCTGCTGCTGCCGGTGTGTTTTCTGTGTCTCATGATCCTCTTGTGTTTGTAGAACTGAGAGAAGTCGCAGCGGCGCTGATCGACCACTGGAGGGCCGCCGTCAGCTCCCAGTGCCGCTCAGGCTCAAGCTCTCCTGCTGGTACTGATCTCCTAACACTCCTGTCTCAAAGAGCTGCTCTGGATTTCCAGGCTGTGACCCTCTCTGCTCTTCTCTTGCAGCTAAGAAGAGGAAGGTGGAGGAGAGCAAGGAGCTGGTGCATGATGGGAAAGAGAAGCCCACAGCTCATGCACCGAGCCTCACCGAGACCTGCTCTACTGGTAAACTCCAGTTCCAGTGCTCTCCAGTTGTTGGTCTGAGAAGTGTTTGGATTGTAGCTTGACCATTTGTGTTTCTGTGTGTGTTTCTGTGTGTGTGTGTGTGTGTGTGTGTGTGTGTGTGTGTGTGTGTGTGTGTGTGTGTGTGTGTGTAGGACTGCAGACTGACTCCATCAATCCAGCTCCAGTCAGGAAAACCTCCACCGCTCCTCAGCAGGGAGACCAGAACACCAAGCCTCCTGTGCTCAAGAGGCCGAGGTACTGCCTCTGTTTCTGCCAGACAGCGCCACCTGGTGGTGCAGTCTGGAGCTGCACTCATGTGTGCCCCCTTGTGGCTGATAACACTAACATGCTGCCCCCTCCCATCAGCTCGGGCCCCCCAGATTCTCTTCCTCTGGAGAAAAGGAGCAAGGTGTCCTCCAGCTCTGGCCCAGAGCTTCAGCAGCAGACCACTGCAGCACAGCGTGAGTACAAACACATAGACCAGTGTGTGAACAGCTGCTTCTGCTCCAGTCTCACTCCTCTGCCATGTGGGAGCTGCTCAAACGGTGTGTTCCTCACCTTGTAGGTCAGAAGCGCAGCGCTCTGCCAGAGCCTCCGGCTGGAGGAAGGACGGCCAAGAAGAGGAAGACTGTCCACTGGGCCGAGGACGAGCAGCTCCAGCAGTGCTGCTATTGTGACTGGAGGACAGCAGAGAGAGGTGAGACACACACACACACACACACACACACACACACACACACACACACACACCCTCTGGAAAGATGCTCATCTCTGGAGGAAATGTCTGTTTTTCTCTCAGTCAATATCCGCAGGATCAAGCAGCTTCTGAAGGCGGCGGAGCAGCTTGAGGCCCGGCAGATGTTTGAGGAGGCCTGTGGGCGGAGCCAGGACCCCATGGAGGACAGGCTCCCCTGGACAGCCTGACCTGTGATCCTCCTGCTGTCCTCGGGACTCCCCCGGTGCTGTGGAGCCCATCTCCACCCAGACCACCTGCACAAGAAACCGCCACCAGCACCACCAGCCCCACCACCACCAATGCCACCAATGCCACCAATGCAACCAGCACCACCAGCACCACCAGCCCCACCACCACCAATGCCACCAATGCCACCAATGCAACCAGCACCACCAGCACCACCAGCCCCACCAGCACAACCAGCCCCACCACCACCACCAGCCTCACCAGCACCACCAGCCCCACCAGCACCACCACTGCCAACAGCACCACCAGTGCCACCAGCCCCACCACCACCACCAATAACACCACCACCAGCTCCAGCACGACCACCAGCACCACCAGCACCACCAGTGCCACCACCTCCACCAGCACCACCACCAACACATATGCCACCAACACCACCAGTGCCACCAGCACCAACACCACCACCAACGTCACCATCCCACCACCACCAATGCCACCAGCACCACCAGCCCCACCAACACCACCAATGCCACCAGCCCCACCACCACCACCAATGCCACCACCAGCACCAAGACCAACTCCACCAGCACCAGCAGCACCACCAATGCCACCAGCACCACTGGCCCCAACACCACCACCAATGCCACCAACACCACCAGTGCCACCAGCACCACCACCACCACTAACGCCACCATCCCACCACCACCAACTCCACCAGCACCACCAGCATCACCAGCACCACCAGCATCACCAGCACCACCAGCACCACCAATGCCACCAGCACCACCACCAACACCACCAGCCCCACTGGCACCACCAGCCCCACGAGCACAACCAATGCCACCAGCACCACCAACACCATCATTGCCACCAGCACCACCAGCACCACCAGCACCACCAGCCCCACCACCACCACCAACAATGCCACCAGCCCCACCAGCACCACCAGCGCCACCAGGACCTGCACCGCCACCAGCACGACCAGCCCCACCACCACCACCAATGCCAACACCACCACCAACCCCACCAGCACCACCAATGGCACCAGTGCCACCAGCACCACTGATGCCACCAGCCCCACGACCACCACCAATGACACCACCACCAGCTCCAGCACCACCAGCAACCACCAGCTCCACCACCTCCACCAGCACCACCACCAACGCATATGCCACCAACACCACCAGTGCCACCAGCACCACCACCACCACTAACGCCACCATCCCACCACCACCAACTCCACCAGCACCACCAGCATCACCAGCACCACCAGCACCACCAATGTCCCCAGCACCACTAACACTACCAGCAGCACCACCACCACCAATGCCACCAGCACGACCAGCACCACCACCTCCACCAGCAGCACCACCAGCACCACCACCAACACCAATGCCACCAGCACGACCAGCGCCACCAGCCCCACCACCAGCACCACCAGTGCCACAAGCCCCAACAGCACCACCACCAACACCAACAGCCCCACCAGCACCACCACCACCACCAATGCCACAAGCTCCACCAGCACCACCACCACCACCACCACCAATGCCACCGGCACCACCAATGCCAACAACACCACCAATGCCACCAGCCCCACCACCACCACCAATGCCACCAGCACGACCAGCACCACCAGCTCCACCACCACCACCAGCACCACCAATGCCACCAACACCACCAGCCCCACTAACACCACCAATGCCACCAGCACCACCAATGCCACCAGCCCCACCACCACCACCAATGCCACCACCACCAGCTCCAGCACCACCACCAGCACCACCACCAACTCCACCAGCACCACCAGCACCAGCAGCACCACCAATGCCACCAGCACCACTGGCCCCAACACCACCACCACCTCCACCAGCCCCACCAGCAACACCAGCACCAGCAGCACCAATGCCACCAGCACCACCAGTGCCACCAGCACCACCACCAACACCACCAATGCCACTAGCACCACCACCAGCCCCACTAGCACCACCAGCCCCACTAGCACCACCAATGCCACCAGCACCACCAGCACCACCAACACCATCATTGCCACCACTACCACCAACAATGCCACCAGCCCCACCAGCACCACCAGCGCCACCAGGACCTGCACCGCCACCAGCACGACCAGCCCCACCACCACCACCAATGCCAACACCACCACCAACACCAATGCCACCAGCACTACCAGTGCCACCAGCCCCACCACCAGCACCACCAGTGCCACTGGCCCCAACAGCACCACCACCAACACCAACAGCCCCACCAGCACCACCAATGCCACCAACACCACCAGTGCCACCAGCACCAACACCACCACCAATGCCACCAGCACGACCAGCACCACCAGCTCCACCACCACCACCAGCACCACCAACACCGCCGGAACCACCAGCCCCACCAATGCCACCAGCAAAACCAGCACCACCAGCCCCACCACCAGCACCACCAGTGCCACTAGCCCCAACAGCACCACCACCAACACCAACAGCCCCACCAGCACCACCAATGCCACCAACACCACCAGTGCCACCAGCCCCACCACCACCACCAATGCCACCAGCACGACCCGCACCACCAGCTCCACCACCACTACCAGTACCACCAACACCGCTGGAACCACCAGCCCCACCAATGCCACCAGCAAAACCAGCACCACCAGCCCCACCACCAGCACCACCAGTGCCACTAGCCCCAACAGCACCACCACCAACACCAACAGCCCCACCAGCACCACCAATGCCACCAACACCACCAGTGCCACCAGCCCCACCACCACCACCAATGCCACCAGCACGACCCGCACCACCAGCTGCACCACCACTACCAGTACCACCAACACCGCTGGAACCACCAGCCCCACCAATGCCACCAGCAAAACCAGCACCACCAGCCCCACCACCAGCACCACCAGTGCCACTAGCCCCAACAGCACCACCACCAACACCAACAGCCCCACCAGCACCACCACCACCACCAATGCCACCAGCACCACCAGCAGCACCAGCACCACCACCACCACCACCATAGACACCAGCCCCACCAGCCCCACTAGCACCACCAATGCCACCAGCACCACCAATGCCCCTAGCACCACTAGCGCTACCTGCACCACCACCACCAGCAGCCTCACCAGCAACACCAATGCCCCTAGCACCACCAGCAGCTCCAGCACCACCACCACCACCAACGCCACCAGCAGCCCCACTAGCACCACCAGCCCCACCAGCACCACCAATGCGACCAGCACCACCAACACCACCACCTCCTCCAGCCCCATCAGCCCCACCAGCACCACCATGACCACCAGCGCCACTAGCACCACCAGCACCACCAATGCCACCACCTCCACCAGCCCCAACAGCACCACCAATGCCACCAACCTCTCAGAACCTCTTAGACATGACACATGCAAGTAAAAACGTGTGTGGACATGTAAAAAATGAATAAATACATGAATGAATGCAGCGGTATCTTCATCTATTGCATCTTCACATCCACCATCCTGCCTTCTCCCCTTCAGAGTCCATAACACAACAAGACAGAACCGAGGCGGCAGCCATAACAAAACACACAGACACAGCAAGGCCACAAGGTGCTACTGAACAGAGAGCTTCTAAAAGAAAGTCACACAGACAGTCTCAACTGTTCAGGGGGAATTTAAACTGCAGAGGACTGGTAGTGATGAGTGTTAAATACAGAGTTTACCTCCAGATTTCTTGAAGTGATTTAATAAAGAACTTTGCTTCTAAAACAAACTGGGAAACAGGATCTAAGAAGATGAAATATTGAGGAAAGATATTGAATAATATAAAAAAAAAATTGGATTACAGTATTTTATTTAATGTACCCAGCTTTTCTCAGGGTTTTTAAAAGTTTCAGCTCTTATTATTCAACTTTAGACTTGATTTCCAAACCATGTTTGTTACCTTCCAGAAACAACAGAATGTGATGTTGTTATTCTTGTGCGAACACAAGCAACCGGTGAACTTGTCGGTAAATGGTAGACATGAAGGAGGAATAAATTTACGGGTGAGCATCATCAGCAGTGTTCCTGTGGGTCGTAGGGTGTGTCGGCCTTTAACACTACACACCCTCTCCAGAGGCGGCCAGATGCAGGATGATCAGTCCTGAGCTTGCGTCCCAAGTCATGAGTCACCTTGGCTGTCCGCATACCTCCTGTCTCACCACTAGGAGGCCCAACTGTGGTCATTCCTCTTCAGCCACTGGCTGCTCCTTTCGGCTGCCTCTGACGCAGCTTTAACGGCTGTGCGCTGGCTGTGGCCCCTGACTCCCAGGTCCGCCAGAAGTTTTATGGTGGATGTTCCCATGAAGCCTCCGCACCCAACTTCCACTGGGCGAATTTCAGCATTCGAACACCGATGTCGAGCTTCTGTGGCCACCTCGGAATACCGCAGGTGCTTCTGCTCATATGCCTCCTCCATGGAGTCCTCCCAGGGTCCCGTGAGCGCAACTATGTGCACCTTCTTTAAGGAATTGGACCAGAGCACCAGGTCAGGCCTCAATGTGGTAGTGTCGATCTCTGAGGGGAAATCCAGCTGTTTGCCAACATCTGGCAGCATCTTCCAGTGGCGTGCTGGGCACAGCTGGCTTCTCTCTGATGGTGTAGAGTTGCTCCTGCAAGCAGTGGCCCCTTCTCGGATGAAAGCAGTTCCCCATGGGGTATCAGATGTTGACACTGGTAGGGCGCTAATGCTGGATCGTTTTTACTCCAGTGTGGAAGCAAGGCTCTTCAAGACTTGGTTGTGCAGCCAAGTGTACCGCCCCGGGTGAGGCTGGTTCTGCACCCTGTGAGTATGTGACGGAGGGAGGCTGGCTTGGTGCACAGGAAGCAGGCAGGATCTTTACCAAACCACTGGTGGAGATTAGTTGGTGCTGGAAGGACATCGTATGTAGTCTGATGGAGAAGCTCAGGTTCCTTGCATCCATGGACCATACAGACCTCCAGCTCAACTTCCTCCTTTCGACTCCTTCCCACCATGTCCACAGCCCCTGTTTACCAAGGAAAACTGCCTCGGTCCATCTTGCCGCCTCCTCCTGACGCCGCACTTCCTCCACCACCATCTTCCTCCGTGCTGGCACAGCGGCACTTCTCCAAGCTGGACGGCTGGCTGGTAATCCAAGACCTCCTCTTCCTTGCTGAACATTCCCCACAATGTCAGCATGTCTAACAGCTGCTGTTGCTTCTTCCACCACTCTTGCTGGTGTCCACTTACGCCCCGTAGCCAAGGAAGGTGCATTGTCCCTAACCACCGGATCTTTGGATTCATTTAAGGTCATCTGCAGACGTGTTTCGGCACACTTGAACTCCTCCGTAAGGCCGGTAAGGGGCAGCTTGAGGACACTTTCTCCGTACAGGCCTGTGGTGGTGAGGCAGCATGGAACTCCAAACCACTTCTTCAGTCACATCTGAATCCGTGTATCATTCGTTCAGTTGATATTCAATTAAGAATCAAAAAACAAAAATATTGAAAAAGGAGTCGTTTTTCCTTTTTTTGTTTTTAAAATAAAAACAATTAAATGAAAATTGGTTTGTTTTTCAATATCCTGTTTAAGACAGATCAAATAAAGGAAGGTTGACATACTGGCCACAGAGCAGACTTTAAAGTGATTTTTCAATTTTTTCGATCTCCGCGACCCGGAAGTTCTATCATCTGTGTTTTGGTTTTTGACCGGCGGGAAATGTGGGCAGGTCACATCAACCTGTGGGTCAGTTTAAGGCCAGCACACACTACAGAATGATCAGGCCAAATTTTGCCCCAATCTTCTCCTCCCAACCAAAGCCAACAAGGTCCGACTGTCGGGAGTATGCAAATGAGTTCGGGTCCGATCCTCCTCTGGTGTGCAGTGTGTTCAGAGAGATTTTTTCCAGTCGAAGCCTCTCGGGAGGCGTCAGAAGGGAAGATCTTAGAAAATGAACATGTTTAATATTTCCGATCGCAAATCCTGTGGTGTGTGGTGCGCTCTGAGAGGTGCCGATCAGCTGAGAGCTGACCTGTCCACACCACCGGAACAGAGCTCCCTGATTGGCTGAACAGCTCAGTCTCACCAATGTGTTGCTGCTTAAAAAAAATAAATAATAAATAAAAAATCCCCTCCCAGCTGTCAGAGATGGAGACATATGTTTGTGAAATATATTCACTATATGACAGTGAAAGAGAAAAGTCAGAACTCCTAAACTCAGCAGTGCAGAAAGTGAGAGGTTAATCCTCAACAACTGTATCGCTCCTGGATGAACTGTATTTCCTACAATTCTACAATTCTACAATTTCATTTAGCAGACGCTTTTGTCCAAAGCGACGTACAACACAAGCAAGAATATAGACATAAGAAAGAAAGAAACCATTAGTAAATGCTTCAATTGCGCAAGTGCGATTGGTCAAGGGAGTTGCCATCAAGTTGCAGAAGAGGAGCCACTACACCCCCCCTTTTTTTTTTGGTTTTTTTTTTTTTTTGGTTTTTTGTTTGTGTCAACTTAGTCAGTGGTACATAAGTGCTGGGTTTTAGAACACCTGATCTATTCTTCCCCGAACATGGGGTCGGATTAAGACCCTAGGTGTTCTCTGAACAATTGAGTCTTCAATTGTCTCTTGAAAGTAAAGGAGACTCGGCGGAACGCACCGAGTTAGGTAGTTCGTTCCACCATTTGGGAACAACAGAGGAGAAGAGTCTGGCAAGAGATTTAGAGCCGTGCTGGGCTGGAAGCACCAGACGTCTCTCACATGCAGAGCGAAGAGGGCGTGAAGGAGAGTAGACCTGGATCAGGGAGTCCAGGTAGGCCGGAGCCATTCTTGTGAGCGTTTTGTAAGCCAGGAGGAGAGATTTGAATTTGATCCTGGCTGCAACTGGAAGCCAATGAAGGGAGATGAACAGAGGAGTGACATGAGCTCTTTTGGGCTGGTTGAAGACCAGGCGTGCTGCTGCATTCTGGATTATCTGTAGAGGTTTGACTGGACCTGCAGGGAGACCCACCAGAAGAGAGTTGCAGTAGTCAACGTGATATCACGAGAGCCTGAACCAGAAGCTGTGTGGCCTGTTGGGTCAGGAAGGGTCTGATCTTCCTGATGTTGTAGAGGGCATAACGACAAGACCGAGAAACTGAGGCCACATGAACCTTAAAGGTCAGCTGGTCATCAATCATGACACCCACGTTTCTGGCTGAGTTTGTGGCACAAGTAGGCTCAAGTGAAGTTGGACACTGATCTGAGGCTGGACAGATGAACAAGCTGGAAAGACCATGAGTTCAGTCTTAGACAGATTTAGCTGAAGGTGGCGTTCCTTCATCCAGGTGGAGATATCAGCCAGACATGCTGATATTCGAGCTGAGACTGTGGTGTCGTCAGGTGGAAAAGAGAGGAAGAGCTGAGTGTTGTCAGCATAACAGTAGTAGGAGAAGCCATGGGAGCGAATCACTGCACCAAGAGAAGTGGTGTACAGGGAGAAGAGTAAGGGGCCAAGCACCGACCCCTGAGGGACCCCTGTCGATAGGCCATGTGACCTTGACACCTCCCCTCGCCATGAAACTCTGAAAGATCTGCCTGTGAGGTAGGACTTGAACCACAACAGGACGGAACCTGAGATGCCAAAGTCAGAGAGTGAGGAGAGGAGGATTTGATGGTTCACGGTGTCAAAGGCAGCAGACAAGTCCAGCAGCAGGAGGACAGAGGACTGACCAGCAGCTCTTGCCAGCCGCAGAGATTCTGTGACTGAAAGGAGTGCAGTCTCGGTGGAGTGGTCGCATCTGAAGCCTGACTGAAAAGGGTCAAGTGGGTTGTTGTTCCGCAGGTGTTCAGAGACTTGGTTAAATACTGAGCACTCCAGTATTTTCGACAGGAATGGTAGAAGTGAGACTGGCCTGTAGTTTTCAACCTGGGCTGGGTTGAGGTGAGGCTTTTTTAGTAGTGGGGTGACGCGGGCTTGTTTAAAAGTATCAGGAAAAATGCCGGTTTCCAGGGAGGAATTGACAATGTGCGTGACTGCAGGTTTGATTATGGGGAAGATGGTCTGCAGAATGCTGGTGGGTATTGGATCGAGAGGACATGTTATCGGTTTTGAGCTCAGAAGAAGTCTGGAGACCTCATCCTCACTCAGAGGAGCAAAAGAGCAGAGAGAAGGCGCAGTAGTGGGTTTGAGCTGACTGGGCTGGTCAGGCTCAGAGAACTGGTTGCTGATTGCAGCCACCTTTTCAGTGAAAAAGGAGGCGAACATATCAGGATCAGCTCAGTGGACGGCTGAGCAGCTGGAGGAGAAAGCAGGGAGTTGAACGCCATAAACAGTTTTCTGGAATCAGAAGCTGCACAGATCTTGTTCTGATAAAAAGCTTTCTTTGCGGACTGCAGGCGGGAGGTAAAGGAAGCAAGTTTCTGTTTGGACGAGGACAAATCAGCGGGCTCTTGGGATTTACGCCACTTTCTTTCTGCTGCCCTGAGTCCAGCTCTTTGTTCTCTCAGAACTTCTGAGAGCCATGGACTTGGTTGTTTTGTCTTGGCTGGTTTCGACACCCGGGGGCAGAGTTTGTCCAAAGAGGACACCAGAGAGGAACAGAGTGTTTCTGTAGCCTCGTTAACAGGAAGCGATGAGAAGTGAGAGTAGTCTGGCAGGACAGAGCTCACCTCCTCAGACAGCTGAGCTGCTGTGAGGGACTTCAGGTTTCTGCGGAAGGAGACCATCTGTGTCGGTGTCTGCAATGGCAGAAAGGCGGCCGCAAATTTTACCAAGAAATGGTCGGATAGGTGTAGTGGAGTAACCGTCACCTCTGCTATGGAGCAGTTACGAGTCAGCACCAAGTCAAGGATTTTGCCAGCTTTGTGGGGGGGAGGAGGCGGAGCCAGTACAAGTGCAAAGGAAGCCATCAGTGCCAAGAAGTCCTGTGCCTGGGGTTTGTCAACGTGAATGTTCATGTCTCCCATGACAATCAGTGGTGTGCCATCATCAGGGATGTCAGAGAGTAACATGTCCATTTCAGAGACAAAGCCATCCAGATTACCCCCTGGTGGGCGGTACACAACCAGAATATATGCTTTGATGGGAGTAGTGACCGTTAAAGCATCATATTCAAACGTTGTGTTGTTGTTCGACGGGCACAGTGAGGAGAAGGACCAGTTGTCCGGAATGAGAATGCCAGCACCGCCTCCTCGGCCAGTAGAGCGAGGGGTGTGGCTTAGCACAGCGGATGCAGAGAGAGCAGCTGGTGTAGCTGAGTTTTCTGGGCGGATCCATGTCTCAGTCAGGGCTAGGACCTGAATGTCTGAGAGTTTCATCAGAGAACTGATGAATTCTGTCTTATTAACTGCGGACTGACAGTTCCAGAGACCGAAGGTAACTGAGTGTGGGCTGGGACCACTTCCAGAGAGAGCAGACAGGTTGTGTGGATTGCGTTTACGGAGGACTACGCGTCTTCTCCGGTTGCCGACGATGACTGGGATACGTAAGAAACACATTGTGCGTTAGACTGTGACAGACAGACCTTAGTGACACTGGTGTCCTAGCTCGGTGGACTCGCGCAGGTAGACTCGCAGGTCTTTACCCTCTGTGGGCTGACGCCAAAGCGCAGTCTGTGCTGTGAAGTACCTGACGGAGTCACAGCTGTTTCCAACTTGACTGATTGCGCCCGGCTGACCCGCCCCTGTCTGATGTCACTGGAGCCACACAATAGAAGGTGTGACCCGCGTCAACGACCTCTCTATTGGGCAGACAGAAACCGAAACTGCAGCACAAGCACCTAACCACCCCCCCAAACACAGCAACAACAACACAATAAGCAATTCAAACTCACCAAAGCTGGCTCTAAACTTCTGCAGTCTAAGATTCAGTGCTTGATTTCCTAAATTCAGACCCAAACTCCAATCTGATTCATTGATCTGCATCTCCGCTCAACAAGTTTTTATTCTGGTGTAAACTATCCAATCTGGGGACAAAAAGAATGATTTGAGATATTTGGTGAATTAAAAAAGTCGCTTTCATTTGTCAGTCTGCTACTAATAACTTTATTCTACTGCGCCACTCGGGAGTCAAGATAAAAAAAAACACACTTTAATGCGCTGAATTATTATCAAATATGGAGTGTCAATTATAAGAAAATGATCTCTGACAGCTGGGAGGGTTTTTTGTGTTTTTTTTAAGCAGCAACACCTTGGTGAGACTGAGCTGTTCAGCCAATCACGGAGCTCGACTCCGGGGGTGTGGACAGCTCGGCTCTCGACTTATCGGCGCCTCTCAGAGCACCACACACCACAGGATTTGCGATCGGAAATATTAAACATGTTCATTATCTACGATCTTCCCTTCTGACGCCTCCCGAGAGGCTCCGACCGGAAAAGATCTCGCTGAACGGCTGAGTTTAGGAGTTCTGACTTTTCTCTGTCACTGTCATATAGTGAATATATTTCACAAACATATGTCTCCATCTCTGACAGCGAGGGGATCTTATTTTTTGAGCATCAGCATCTTGGTGAGACGGAGCTGTTCAGCCAATCAGGGAGCTTTATTTCGAGGGTGTGGACAGGTCTACTCGGAGCTGATCGGCTCCTCTCGCCACGGCCTCGCCACGCCATGACCTTGCCTCGACCTCGCCACCGCCCCGCCACGACCTCGCCCCCAGCCAACCTGTGGCGCTGCTGCCAGGCTGCAGCCCTCGTGGTTTTCCTGCACTAAATAAACCTGTTCAGTCATCGATCCTGCCTCCGTCTCTCTGCAGTTGGGTCAAGCTGCACACCGCCCCTGACAGGAAGGTACACGGACCAGTTCTGTTTTTATTGTTTAACTTTGGTATTTCAGTTTATTTAAAACCAAAAATGAAGCAGTTGATGTGTTTTCAGTAAATTCTTAACTATTTTGGTTTACTTTGTTACCTTTAATGGACATTTGGTGTCTCAGTTAGAGAAGTCACTTTAAATATTGAGTGTTAATCTATCCCAGGTGAATTTACTGCTGTTTTAGATGATAAACCAGATGGTGAAAACAAAGCTGGTATAAAAAAGACCACTGCTGGTACTCTACATTTCTTTGAGGTGTGTTATGTTTGTCAAGTCATGTGAATTTTTGTGCTGTTCCAGACTTGAACGGAAGGTTCTCTTCACAGGGTTTTTCCACAGGATTTCATTAAACAAAACAGTCCGAGTTTTCTTTCAGTCTTTTGTTGTCTTCAGCTCATTGCAGATTTCTTGAGCCCCTTAAAATCCTTTAGAAATCTGAAATATTCTTTAGCTTTCTAGTTCTCTGAGATTTCTTTATGTTTCTTTACTTTATTTAACAATTCTTTGGATTCTTAAAAGGAGCATATCATGCTTTTTTCACTTTGTGAAGAGTTTTTTATCGTAGTATTAGTGCTGTCAGTTTTAATCGCATTGATCGCAATTAATCGTGATTAATTCATGGAGAACTGTCAACAATTAACTTTTTTAAAGTTGAGATTAATTGCAATGAAGAATCTAATCCTCATAAATCAGTCCCAATGTCAGGAAAAAACACTATTATCCTCTAGTTCTTTTCTTTGACTCAATTGGCAGACCTCAATGGATTAATCCCGATTAAAATTGACAGCACTAAGTAGTATGTGTTGTTGTAGCCTCATTATGACGTTCAAATGTAAAAACTGTCTGTTTCCCCCCTGTCTTCCTGGAATATAATCAACAGGATGGATATTACTGCTGTTCCAGACGATCAGTGAGCATTTAAACTGTGGGGTTGATGAAGCTGTCGTCTCACACACAAAGAGAATCAGTGTCCAAAACTGCAGCTCCCTGGAAAACCCGTGCCTCAGTGTTATTCAGTTTATATTGAAATGAAAAAGCTCCACCGTCTGCTTCCCCGTTCAGAAGTGAACCTGAAGAGAGAACCAACAAATGGGAGATAAAGACGCCTTCATGAAGACGAACGCTGCAGAATGTTGAAAACCTTTAGATTCTTTCATTCATTGTATGAATAAAAGCAAAACAGTACAGAACAAATGTTTTCATTGTCCTGAATGAAAACGAGCAGAAAGAAGAATAAACTTATATGATCTGTCTTTATCTCAAGCAATCATTTTCATCAAACAATAAGAACAAACAGTGAAAAACAGTCGAGCACAACGACTGAGAGGCCACTTTCACTCATATCAGTTTGATTTCATAACATCACTGCGATTCTCCTGCATCATTTCTGTGATTTTTAGTCTTAAACAGATTTATTAAGTTATTTAATCTGTCCTGAACATTGCAGTAAAGTTTCTTTCTCGACATTATTTGCAGCACACTATAATCTGCTTTGTCAAATAATTTCAACACTTTTATCTGGCTGAAAGTTGTGTTTGTTGCATGTCTGTTTTTTCTTCCCACTGGTTTTTCTCATATCTGTTTTCTGTATCTGGAACTCTGGATGTTCGTCTGACAGACACGATACACACTTCAACTCAGTCCATCAGATCTGGAACAATCAGAGAATTAAAAAACTTTACTTTGGATAATGCTGCAATTGGTTTTTATATTTTTATTTTTATTTACTTTTGTATTGTCTGTATGTTCTGTATATATCATACATTATTTTACACATATTATACATTTTACATGTACCGTATATTATTTATAGGTGATTTCCACTTCAAGTTCTCATCCACCGTCACACCCAAAACCTAGTTTTTTGTCCACTGGGGAAGTGAGGTTTCTGATCTGTGATTGGAAAAGACAGGCTTTTCTCCGTTATGACGTGTTTTAACACGTGTGCTGTGAGTCTCGCCCACCGGTCAGAGTCCCTCCAGTCTGACTCACTCTTTCAGCTGGTCCAGCTCATGGAGACGGTCACACACTGTGCCGTCATGCAGTTTGTGTGAAGACGTCAGTTAAATACGCTGCGCTCCTGGTTTAGTGTGGTTTAGTGGTTTTGTGTGATTGAATCTTCTGACCACTCAAAGTCCTTCCAGCCACCGTTCTTCCAGCATTTTCTGACCGAGGGTCGATCACCACCTACCAGTTAACAGCTCGGTATCAAATCAAATCAAATCAAATCAGATTTTATTTATATAGCACTTTTCATATTAATAAAAACAACGCAAAGTGCTGAACATTAAAAACAGTCATAAAAACAAAAAGAATAAAAACCGCGCCATCAAACAGTAAGCACCACACACACACTCACACTCACACTCACACTCTACCATTAATTCGCACAGAACAGAGGAGACATGGCATGGCACTGAGCATCTTAGGGAAAACGCCACCAGTGGGGCCCCCCACACCAAGGGAAGTCGAGGGTCAATTAAAACTGGGGCTCCAGCGCCCGACCCCCGACCCCGACAGACCAAGGGAACTCGCACACCAAAGTGTGGAGCCCCCAGGCCAGCCAGGACCAGAGTACCCGGGCACAGTAACCCCAGCATTGGACCAGGACCAACTCCCGGTGTGAAGGACCCCCCTGAGGAAACACTGGAATTAAACAGCTAAAACATAATAAAATATGACACGAAATTAAAATAAGATAATAAGACGCCCAGATTTTTAACTGATTGTTCTGGTTTAAAATCCCGTAATTTTGGTAAAATCTTCTCTCTCTGACCTTCAGGACCGATAACTAAAACCTCAGTCTTTTCCTGGTTGAGCTGTAGGAAATTCACTGCATCCATGACTTGATGTCTGAAATACAGTTAAAAAGGGTTTCTATTGGCCCTGAGTCATCAGGAGACACGGCGATGTACAGCTGAGTGTCGTCAGCGTAGCCATGGAAACTGATGCCGTGTCTCCTGATGACGTCCCCAAGTGGAAGCATGTAGAGATTAAAAAGTATGGGACCTAAAATTGAACCTTGGGGAACCCCACACCTAATTTCATGGGTTCCTGAGGAACAAGTATCCAAACTTACATAAAAACATCGATCTGTGAGTATTTCACACCTGTTACACTGCAGCAGCTGGATTTCAATGAAAATCTGTCTTGTCATGATAATGATGTAGCCGGGTGGAGAATCAGGTCCTCACATTCACCAGTAGGTGGCTCTGTATGTTCAGAAACGGTAGTGTAGAACCCGGAAGAGGAAGAAGCTTCACCAACACGCGGGGTAACTTCGGCCGTGTCAGACCGCCGCCGTGGGTGTTGAACCTCGGATTGATTTGAGCAGGAGTTTTGGGACACAAGTTCACTAGCTGCGCAGAGCTGCATGACGCATCACGTGGTAGTTCGCCACTGTATTCTGTTGACTCTGCGTCTTTGTGAACTTCTTGGAGAAGAGACTGCCTCAGTTGTTCATGTACCATCTGTTTTGTTATTCTTCACTCAGTGCATTTTAAGTTTTCCTCTCCTGGTGATCATTTCTGTGATTGAAAATTAATGTTTAAAAGATATGGGTTCAATGGTGGATGGGGATGCCCACCTGTGAATATATTTGTTGGCATCAGTCAGAGGAAACGGAAGAAAGACCACTCTGCATCTTTAGATTCATTTAACGCTGCTCATGTCATATCTGATTCCTTTTTGGCTGAGTAGTCAAGATTAAAGATCCCACAAAATTAAGTTGTGTCCTGCGGATTTTCATTTTTACCCGGTCACAATGATAAACCAGTTCCTCTGGCAAAACACACAATTCAGATAAATACACAGACTGAAAGGAGTCTTTTCATTTGTACAACTGCAGAAATGATGACTGAGGTGTTTTCTACAATATTGTTTTGGTCCAGTT
The DNA here is from genome assembly GCF_902148845.1 of Salarias fasciatus. NCBI lineage: Eukaryota > Metazoa > Chordata > Actinopteri > Blenniiformes > Blenniidae > Salarias > Salarias fasciatus. The sequence goes on from NC_043764.1 coordinate 31,372,303, forward strand.
TATTGAAACTGTTGTTTGGATTAAACATGAAATAACACAATATATAGCTGTGTAATGTGGACATCTGTTTAGTTCATATAATGTCCAGAATGATGAGTCTTGGTCCCTCTGCTGTTGTTTTTCCCATAAGTTTATTCTAAATATCCTTGTGTCACTCCTCACATGCTTTCCTAAAACCATCCTCTGGCTGTATTCATCTTCACCACTAGGAGTCAGTATAGGCGTTGGACTGTGAGAAACTGGCTCTAATTCCCAACAAACAAAGAAGAGAGACAGAGTCCAGTCAGAGAAATGTGAAAATGTTCAATAAATGCTGTATTTCTTGTGTATCACAGATTTCAGATTCAGCCAGTCCTCTGGGACCTGGATCAGTCCCTCATCTGCACAGAGAACATGCAGGAACACATGTTTCATGAAGGTTTATGTTTTATTGCATTTCAGTTTGAGTCTGTTTCTTCATCAGCTGAGTTGTGTGGAACTCAGAGCACCGGGAGGAAAAACACACTTTGTGGGGATGGAAGAGTGTGTGAAGACAGTAAACTGGACGCTCCTGCTGTGGTCGGGAGAAATGATGGACACCAAAGCAGCAAAGTCCTGGATGAAGTGTGGTGCGGCTCCTCAGTGACCTGGATGTGGTCCAGGCCCAGCGAGAGGCGGAGACTGGAGGAGGCTCAGTCCTCCTGAGCTCTTGGGCCTGGGCCTTCTCCCCTCTCAGGTGTTCCAGGTGTCTTCTTTTTCTTCCTGTCTTTCTTCCTGGGTGTCTTGACTGACTTCCAGCGCTCTTGTTCCTCCAACACCATGCGGTGGTAGCAGTCCTCTGGTCAGTCTCATGGAGATTTAAACCCCCTCCCCTCATGTGTCCTGAAACCAAAACCAGGACAGATTCAGCCACTGCACCGCATATTTCATGTCAGATGTTTTCAGAAATACCTTTTGCTGAACTGTTCAAGTGATAAAAGAGACCGTTTGAGACCGAACTACCATGAGGAGTGGTGGACCGGACAGCAAGCTACGCTGCATGCTGCATGAAGCACACTACATGCTACATACGACATACTATATGCTGCATGCTGCATGCTGCATGCTACATGCTGCATGCTACATGTAGGGTTGCCAACTCCCAGAGATTGAAATAAGGAACGCCTCTCGCGGACAGCTGAAAAAAACTGGGTTTTTGGGGGGTGAAAAACGCATATATAACAGCATTTTGCCACAGTTATACCTACTACAGACTATAAAAACACATTAGGCTACTGCATCACAGTAGCAAGACTGCAATAACTCATGATCAGCTTGATCTGTTTGTATTTGAGGCCTACAGTGAGACAGTTATCATTCCAGTATCATCATCATCATGGACAGCAGCTCTCAGCCACTGCACCGGACGGTAGAGGAGCTCAGCAGCTCCTTCAGAGGAGACTGAGACCCTCAGTGCAGGAAGGAGCTACCACAGGCCTCTCATCCCCACCGCTGTCAAACTGTACAATTCTACTGTGCAGAATATAACCTAATCCTGGACATTATAATATCCTGCACCCCCCCCTTAAGAAATTCAGCGACACTTTATCATCCATTCACTCTGCTAAAACATATTGTACGTATTATATCATACTGCATCATATATTGCATAATGTATTGTGTATATTGTGTGTGTGTATATATATATATATTATATATATATATATATATATATATATATATATATATATATATGTATGTGTGTGTATATATATATATATATATATATATATATATATATATATATATATCCTGTTACATTTTTAAGACTCAGGTTGTACATACAGTTAGATCTTCATTGTCTTTAGCTTCTATTATCAATCCTACTATGATTTGCACTATAACTTGTTAATTTTGCACCATTCATTACTTTTGCACCCCGCTGTGTGTTCTATGAGCCGATTCACCTGCAAATGTCTCCACTGTGAGATTAATAAAGTCTTCTATTCCTATTCTATTCTATATTTATTGCAAAATGTGTAAAATAACAAACAGCTGCTGTCTCTTCTGTATTTTAACATGTTCTTTTTTTATTTTCAACTAAAAAAGTGCAAAATCAAAACTGAAAAACCTTCTGAACAAAAAAACCAACAAGGTTCCGTTTCTAAACTGAAAACACACCACAGTCTGCAGCAGCAGACACACATCAATGAACTAAACATGATATATCCGATATGGAAACGGCACAAACTGACATGTCTCTGGAAGCCATGCTGCTGCGCTGCTTTAATGTTTTGATTTACTTCCTCCCATGCGCTCTGTGACCAAACTGACTATTGGCCAATGAGCTGCCGTAGCCTCCGAGGAACGGTCTTTTTTTGGCCAATGAGATAAGAGTGATTCTGTGTTGTCGAGCCATCTCTGTCAGCTCATTGGTCACAGAACGTCAGAGAGCCGGTGAACAATTTACCGTAAGTTTTCAAAAAAAAGCGCATGTTCCATTGCTCACGTTTTGACTCTCACAGAAATACGGAACAAAGTGCGTTCCTTTTCAGCTCAATACGGAACGCACACTTTTACATCCAAATACGGAACGATTCCGTTTTTCAAGGAACGGTTGGCAACTCTAGCTACATGCTACATGCTACATGCTACTTGCCAAAGAGCTTCAGGACTCTCACAGCAGAGATGCTACATGCTAAACACAATTCTGACAGAAAGTCTGCACAGCTGTCTGGAGATCGATGCTCCGAGCTGCCCTGAAGTGTTGGATGAATGACGGCCTCTTTTTATTGAGACGCTGTACGTTTCATGCTGAACAATCGAGAGATTTTCAGGTGTGGTGCCATAGCATGCAGGATAAAGTGCTGTAGTTGGACACTATCATCAACAAAAATGTTTGAAGTAAAACAAAGAAAATCAGTTGCATTCTGTTCACTCCTCAACAGCAGGTGGCGATAATGACTTGTGATGTCAGTTTTCAACCACTTTCACTGTGAAAAAGACACAACTTCTTTCCATGTGTTAATAGAGCATGAAGCACAGAATATAAAACATGATTTTTACTGAACAGAGGAATAAAACATGAGAGTTTTAGTGAAGTGAGGTGTTGGCCCAGATGAAGACATCAAAAAACCTCAAAACTGCACCAAAGCACCTCAACACACACACACACACACACACACACACACACACACACACACACACACACACACACACACACACTATTATTGAACAAAAAGAAAAGAGATTCCAGCAGGAAGTCAACGCTTCTCAATCCAGACAGACTGTCGGTGGACCTGCCTTCATCCCTCCTGTTGGTCTTGCAGTGAGAACAATCATAATCAGAGGATTCAGTGACTAATGCCTGTGATTAAATTCACTTTACTCTGTCCTGTGGATATCTGCTTCAGTCATCAGAGAGAGAAAACCTCTCCCACTAAAGCTCTCTGAAGCTGCATCACTAGTCTGCCAACAAAATATCAACAGCTGGACCAAAGAAAAGCTTCTGAGTGATTGAAACAGAAGACATGTCACTGTGAGGCTGTTTGTTTGGATCAGATTCTTATCCTGCCTGTTTGTCGCCTTTTCATTCCAAATTATTGTCATTATATCGTTCAACTGTTCCCGTCAGATTTTAGATTCTGTCTTTACTCTGACATATTGTCCAGCTTACAGCTGTATTTCATATTGCTTCATGCAGACCAAGAAGACATGTTCCTCTCAGGAAGATCTTCAGTCCCACCAGGTGGCAGAGTGAGGAAGAGGAGGGACTCCAGAGAGAAGATCCTGTGAGTCCAGCACTGCTGATGGAGCAGCTGATGAGTCCATTCAGGCCCCGACAGAGACAGGAGCTCCACACTGCAACACACCTCAAGCATGAAATTGAATCCTGAAATTACTTTTATTTATTTATTTATTTACTCACTGGGGGGTCTAAAGACACATCTGATCCAACTTCACGAGAAAAACTAGAACAACTGATTTGAGATTCCTGCAAAACAAGTCAAAAAAAGCCAGAAGATGCAGTTCAAAACATCAGCTGAGCTACTTTTAAAAACATCAACAAAAAAGACGAGAAAGCTTCTTCCAGCTGAGGTTCAGCCGAGGGCTTCACCTCTGGACCCAGACGGATCCTGACAGCCAGCAGAAGACTGAACTCTGCACCCTGCCTCCAGCGGCCCTGCAGAGCCTCCTCCTGCCTCCAGCAGCCTGTGTGTTCTTGTGTGTTCGTCTACATGTTGATGTTGGGACTGAGTCACACTGAAGCTCTGCAGACATTCCCCTTCATTCCTGTCAAGGCCTCCTCCACACTGGCTTCACTTCACATCCACACACACCAGGTCTGTTCCTGCTGAGAGCACAGCAGCATGGAACCGGGAGTCCTCCTCACTCTCAGGTCCACTGTAGATATTCTCCAGGACATCTAAGGACTGATTCTGTCCAGAAATGTGCCATTATTTGAATATTTACATCCTGGTGAAGCCTGGTAAGAGAGATGAAATGTGAATGAAACTTGCTGAATGCTTCAGAAAGATGATGTCCATTTCCAGCGAGCACTGCCACTCACTGGTCACTCCCGGCAGCGCACGTTCTGAGCTGACACCAAGTCCTGGAAATTGGATTTGTGGAACGGAGTGAATTGTTGGGAGCATTCAGTTCAGTTCAGTTTCAGTTCATCTTTATTTATGAAGCTCCGATGACAGCGCAGTCATTCAGGCTGCTTCACAGAGAAAAGCCAACAGTTCCACATTTCAGAGTGTTGTCAGAAATCAGAGGATCATTTGTGCAAACATAATAGCAGCAGATGGCAAAACCAGACCCGGCACTGATTCTGCTTTGAGCAAAAAGACACTGAGCCGCTCTGCTGTTGATTCAAGATTCATGTAAATTCTGCCTCCAGCTGTGGAAATGCTCTCAACATCCAGGGACTCTTCCTCAAACCTGAAGAAACATCTGCTGCTGCTGGACAGTAGAACTACTAGAGGAACACAGTCTGAACTGACGGAGCTGATCCTGAGTCAGGTTCTCAGCAGCTTAGAGGTTAAAGGTCATGATGTTGGTAATAAATGGGGCTGAACACAGAGTTCATAACACTCAGAGCATTTAGTGTTTGCTGTGTAGAGTTGTCAATACGCCGTGAGGACGAGCCATTGTATTTGTCTATGTCTTTATATTAATGTTTGCTGGCGAAGTAATCTAAAAGTAACTGAAAGTAATCTGGTTCATTACTTTTCCATTGAAGTAATTATAGTAAGTTACTGGCAATCATGAGTATTTAGGGAGTTCAGTCTCTGTCAGATTCCCCCAAACACACACGACCTGTGCCTGGTGTTCCACTGCTGGGTGGGGGTGGGGGGTGATGTGCGCCACTGCTGGGTGGGGGTGGGGGATGGATGCTGCAGGTTTCTTCCTTTTAAAAGGGAGTTGTTCCTTCCCTCAGGCCTGCTGCCTGCTCTGTAGAACAGTCTGGAACTGTTGTATTTGGCGCTGTGTAAATAAAGTTGGATTGAATCGCCATGGTAACAGCCGATGTCACAGAGGAGCAGTGCTGGATGCTAGAGAGGCTAGCTAGCTTAGCCCCTCACTGTTCAGGACAGCCAGCAGTCAGATGTGTTCCCAACCGTCTCCAGAACTCTTCAGCGTCTGAGTTTAAAAGCAGGTAAAAAGTGTTTCCTACGGTGGCCCTGAGGTGCAAAACACAACGGCAAATGAGAAAACACAACACAAAAAGAGAAAACACAACACAAAAAGACAAAACACAACACAAAAAGACAAAACACAACGCCAAATCAGAAAACACAACACAAAAAGACAAAACACAACACAAAAAGACAAAACACAACGCCAAATCAGAAAACACAACACAAAAAGACAAAACACAACACAAAAACAGAAAACACAACGCCAAAACAGAAAACACAACACAAAAACAGAAAACACAACGGCAAATCAGAAAACACAACAGCAAAAGAGAAAACACAACACAAAAACAGAAAACACAACGGCAAATCAGAAAACACAACACAAAAACAGAAAACACAATGGCAAAAGAGAAAACGGAAATGGTTGACATCAGTCTTCTTCTTATAATGATTTCCGGCAGGCTGTACGCTTGTTTAGCGCAATGCTGCCCCTTCAGGTTAAGTAGTGGGTGACATCAGTCGTCGCTGATTGGACAAAAGAACTGGTCCGTCCTTTGAACCGGAAAGAGTCACAATTCGCCACTAAAGCCCCTTTTCCACAGTTTCGGTACGGTTCAGGTCTGGTCAGTTCGGATCGAATATGCGGCGTTCTAGCCTCCGAAGCAGCGAGCCATCTGTGACGATCTGTTCCACCGGTCTCACTGCGACAGCAACGCAAACCTTTCCAGAAAGTCTACTGAACACCGGTCTTCCCCGGAGGAGCAGCGGCTGCTTTCCATCACTGCAGAGGAGGTTCAACGGAACCGAACGGCGCCGTTAGAAATGGAATAAAGGGGGGGGGGATGGGGCAAATGGGAAAAAAAGGGAAAAACCACCGTCGTCTCCGAGCGGCTGCTCTCTATCGGCTCCAGACCCGGTCAGCACCACGCAAAAGGCAAGAAACTGAGGAGAGGCTGTGTGGACTGTGGCTGAGGTGGAGCTGATGGTAAGTTTTAAGACTCTGAACTGTACAACCACCAGTGTTACCATGCTGTTATCCACCACTGAAATCTCAGGGTTTTGTCTTAAAAGTGTATCCACGCAGCACGCTAGCTGGTTAGCATTAGCACGCGCCTAAGCTAGATAGCTTTGCACCCAGCCATGTAGCATTGTGGTGTTGCATGTGGTTTGTGTAACGTTTCTGCAGGAGGACAGGAGTCGTCCTCCTCTGGGCTCCAGGGGTGGAGGAGAGAGATGTAGCGTCGTCAGGATGGAGCATCCACCTCCAGCCGGACTCTCCTGTGTTATGAAGCCCCAGCAGCTGGGAGGTGAGCAACAGCCTTGTTCATGCTGTAGATAATGCAGGAAACGATTCAGCATCTATACTGGTATTCTATCAAGTAGAATTCTATCAAGTATCACATTGATACGTTCGCCACTGCTGCTCCAGCTGGATCCAGGGCCCAGTGTGCAGTACTGTTGATGCAGAGTAGTGAAATAAATCTATGCTGCTGTTTCTGCAGCTCCAGTTGCTCTGTGAACTGTGGATGTTTATGCAGAACAGCTCTCCTCCTCCAGTGTTACAGTGAACACAAACTGGTGAAGTAGCAAAAACTGCTGGACAAATGACAATAGATCATATTTATTCCATTACAGAAGTGCAGAGCAGTCAGCTGATAGGCCACACTCTGCAATTACATCCAGCAATGTTACTGTCCAAAATCGTCTCCACCAGCTGCCACCACAGTGTCTGATGGGTGGAGGCAGGGTGTGGGTGGCAGTGTCTTGCTGAACTGCTCTCTTTCCCCCTTTGCTTTTTACCCAGGAGGAGGCTGGAGCACCAACCAGACCTGACGGAGCCCCTGAGAGAAATTCAGGCTTTAGGTGAGCTGGGAGCTGCAGCGTGACGAACGGCATGTCCATCAGGAGGAGCAGCGTCTGAACCTGCAGTTCCTTGAAGATGAAGCAGGGCAGTGAGGCTGAATCAGGCTGATTTGGCCTCTCAGCAGCAGCAGAGCCAGGCCTTCAGATGTCCCTGCAGCGGGTCTCTCTGCAGGTCCAGACCCCGAGAACCCACAGGAGTAACTCAACAACTGGTGGTGTTGATGTCCTTTCCAATAAAAACAGTTTCCACGCCATATGTGTCTGAATTCACTGGTTCTTGCTCAACACAAGCACAGCAGTGTTTTTGCATTTGGCATTTCTTTCTAAGTAGTGGTGCTGAATGGAAATGAAATAACTCCATTCGTAAGGGATGTACATGGTGGTGTTTTGAATATTTTACATGGTGATAATCATGAACTTCAATCCAGACAGTTCTGCACTGCAACACGTTACAGTAACGGTCCTTTATGGAAACACACTTCAGTCTGACTGCAGTTGAAGAGCGAAAGGTAAGGTGGAGCCAGTATCATCTACATGTAGGGAGAAGCCAATACTGATTTAATGTGAACCTGTTACAGCTTTAAACAACACTGTCACTAAATACAGCCTTATAAAACAATTCTCCTGTCATCAACCAACTCTTCTGAACTGGCCTCATGTTGACAAGCATGTAGTCTCTGCACAATTCCTAAGACTAGCTTGAAACTAAATCTTTAACAGCAAACTGTTTTGTCTGTCAAAAAAAAAATTATGAATTTTACCCAGTTATGAGCAGATCTGTGCCTCATAAAGAACAGAATAGACTATCTCAACATGAAGACATTTAGTTATGGAGGCTTGTAGAACAAACTGGTGCAAATAAATGAGGACATTTGCAAATAAAGAATAAGTAATCGGAATCAAAAAGAAGAAAACATTGAACTTGATATACAACAGATCTAAAATATAACACTACTACAACTAAAATATAACCGGAGCTATAATACGAGGGTGGACCCAAAAGTTCCCGGACTGTGGTTATAACTTTTTATTTTTTAATCTTCGCAATTATTTGAAACTGTCACCTTCAAAATACTCTCCTTTGGCTTGAATACAACGCTGCACCCGAGATTTTCACTGTTCAGAAGAGTCGCCATGACCGTGCGTAACTGTGCCGGAAAGATAGAACTTCGATTTTCCCTCCCCCGCCTGTATGCCTGTCTTACCTTTCCGCTGCCGCTCCAGTTTCATCTTTGACAACAAAAAGCAGTCGTCTGGGGCCAGATCAGGGGAATATGGCGGTGGGGAGGCTGGCTGGTCACGGTTTTTGTCCAAAAATATGCTTTACGCACAACATTTGGTGCTATTTCTATGAGTAACGGGGCGTCCTGTGGTCTGCTGTCTGCTATGATGAGGCCATTTCCGGGTGCCTTCGTCTCACTGCTTCTAATAACCTCCTGAGGATCATCTGTCTGGATCTCTACAATACTCCCATCAGATCTGCAATGTCATCAAAAGTCCTGCGTGGACCTACCAGGACGTCTTCTTCAGTTTTTGTGACGTTTTCCTCTGTTCTGGAAGTGGATTGTTGTTCTCTGCTGCCTGGTCTTCCTGATGTAATCTGATTACTCTTAAAGGGCCCAAACCACTCATAAACCCTAAGAATCCTTCTTAAAGAATGTCTGCAACATGGTGAGTGTTTCTGCTGCTGTTTTTCCCAATAAAAAACTAAATGTTTTGACAGAGCGCATATCCGTGGATATCCGCCATCTTGAAAAATCGAAGAGCGGGGTGTCACTCTATCAACATAAATAGTGATTGTCAGCTGACCGCATCACGGGGGAAGACCAAACCTGGCACAGTTATGCATGAGGCTATCCTGTAGCGACATCTAGCGGCCAAAGTTGGAAATTCATTGTATTTTTTTATTAATAGAATCAGTCCGGAAACTTTTGGGTCCCCCCTCGTATATAGAAATATGTACAGATATGGACTAAATACATTTTGAAAATGTGATGATCAAGGGTTTGTTTCTTTTTTTTTTGTACTACCCACACGTTTTCAGCACAGCGTTTTCAGCCATGGTGATTATAATTCGTGCAAATCGATATTTTAACCCTCTGAATTTCAGTCATTTATTCTAGCAGAGGAGCTGGCAATGTCTTGGATCCATTGTTTTGGCGTCGCTGTGCTCTCTGCTGATTGGCTTCAGAAAAATTAAACTTATTGGCTGTGTTTTTCAGAGGGCAGGGCTCATTAACATCTTATAAAACGCCGTAAAAATCGCGCGTCTTGCTGGTTTAAAACGCACGTTTTTTACGGCATTTTATTAAAAAACAGGCGTTTTTTACTGCATCTTAAGGATCCGAAGCATTGGATTAGTGGCGAATTGTGACTCTTTCCGGTTCAAAGGACGGACCAGTTCTTTCGTCTAATCAGCGACGACTGATGTCACCCACTACTTAACCTGAAGGGGCAGCATTGCGCTAAACAAGCGTACAGCCTGCCGGAAATCATTAGAAGAAGAAGACTGATGTCACCCGATTTGCGTTTTCTCTTTTGCCATTGTGTTTTCTGTTTTTGTGTTGTGTTTTCTCTTTTTGTGTTGTGTTTTGTCTTTTGCCGTTGTGTTTTGCACCTCAGGGCCACTGTAGTTTCCCCAGCTGCTAATGTGTGTGGAGTTGAGCCAGGCTCTCCTGAACGCCGCTCTGCTGCCTGTTTGGGCCTCAGTTTGAGGCAAAAACTCCTTTGAGGGGAAGTAGCTGGTGGAGGGAGGACAGTTTGAGGCCTTGTTTTTGAAGGAAAACATATTTCAGATGCAGAAATACTGAAATTCAGGGTTAAATTCCTCATAAATCAGGCACACTGTTTATTCCTCCTCTTTTCTCTTGATATTCATGTGACAAACTCTCTTTATATATGAATTCTTTTGCTCCTGAAGCTCCACTGAGAGTCTGAAGTGGAAAAAACAAAGTTTTCTCAATCATGTCCTGTGCGTCCAGAGGCCCCTGGGCACTGAGGCTCCCAGGGCCCCTCCTGTTCTAGCCTGACTCCTGAGTCCAGCTCCCTCACAGCTGGGTCTCCATGGCGGTTAATGACAGAGCAGGACGTCTCTTCTGACCCACAGCGGTCCTCAGTTCATTTCTGAACTTTCTGGAGTGTGGAGCTGGAGGCCTGGAGGCCCGGGGGCCAGAGGGGCAGAGGGGCTTCCTGTCAGGGTGGCAGTGGTTCAGCTGTGATGAACAGTCTGGGTGGAACTCAGTCCATAGCTGTCAGGAGAACAGTCCTGGTTCCAGAAGTTTCCGTAGCGTCTGAGGAGAGAGAACCTGCACCTGCTGAAGGTTCAGTCCGTCACGTTGGCTTTAACCTCTGTGTCCTTGTGTTTCAGGCATGGCGGCAGAATCTGTAGACCTACCAGACTTACCAGACGGTGCCAAGGCTCTCCTGGGGAAGGATGGAGGACTACACAGCATGGAGGACGTCCCTCAGCTGTTCAGGTGAGACACTGGACACACAGCAGCTCTGGATCATCGATCACTTCCAGGGTCAAGGCCGCTTTAATGCACGGGCTTACCTGGGCTGAAGCCCAGGGGCCGACCAAGTTCAGGGGCCTATCAAGAAGCTGGAAAAGTCGCACTGTTTTGTTACTGGTCAAGTTTCCTGTCAGGCATTTTATACTTCACGTTTGTGGCTGCTGATTGATCCAAATTAACCCTTCGCTAGACCCACCCCACCTCCCTGTTTACTGACCGTTTCTGCGTCTATCAAGCTTCACCCCTTGAGTGACAGGCGGAAAATGACGGGAAAAAGACACTTGAGAGCGGTGCTCACAAGCGAAAGGTGGTTCCTGAGAAAGAATCACGAGAAAAAGAATTGCTGAAGAGCATCCCAAAGCTCACAGGATTCTTCGTGACTAATTTGTGACGAGAACGTAAATGTAATAAGTAATGACAACAAAAACTAAAACTAAATCACATGATGAAGTGACGAGACGAAAAAGCTGACGCTGGCCGCCGGACAAGCTGGGTTACAACCATCTTCACGCCGGGCTCACTGGCTCCGGTCCGGCTCCGTCGCACCGCAGCACTGTCACTCAGTGCCATGTTTCTTGTTGTGCTGCTCTTCTTCTTCTTCTGTGATGTTTTAGCTTGTGTTGGTTGCATTACCGCCATCTGCTGGTCATTATGATCGGAGGTTTTTGTCTTGCAGGTTGTTGTAAGAATTTACAGAAAGGAAGTTCATGCATTTATTTTTTTCCTAACAAGCCTTAAGATATTCATATTTATGATGCAAGAGTTATATGATATGATGTAACATCATTAAAGATATGCTTACAATGGAGTTTTTACAACCGTGACAAATATCCTTTTGCACTTCTGGTGCTGTGGTTTCATGTTGTGCTGTTTTTATATGTATGTTGATGGAGCACTTTGCCCCAGACAAATTTCCCACTGGGACGATAAAGTTATCTATCTATCTATCTATCTATCTATCTATCTATCTATCTATCTATCTATCTATCTATCTATGCTACAGTACAACAAAACTGTCAAATTTCATCAAGACTAAAATGAAGACTAAAACTAATTTCCACAGACTAAATTTTAATTAATACAAAACTAAACTAAAAACTAAAATGTGACTTAACTAAATCAAGTCTTTGGTGAGTGACGAAGATTAAAATTAAATGAAAAAAATCATGTCAAAATGAACACTGGTCCATTGAGCACGACATCCTTCATCATTTGGATTTCAAGGACATAATCAGAGCATTCTCTGCAAAGAAGACCAGACGAGCACTTCTAACAGGACAGAGCTCTGCTTATTGCTGCCTCTGCAGGTTTTCAGTTGTTGTGGACGGCTGCTAATCGTTTGAATTAGAATGACTGAATGTTTAGACATCAATCAGTTGTCACTATCCATGGTGCTGAGTGTGTATGCAGATGTATGTGTGGGTGTGTCTGTGGTGTGTATGTAGGCCAGAAAAAGCTCATTTTGTTCTGATAGTGTTGATTTTCAAACTTTCACCCGTCTTGGTTTTAAATAATCAACATAAGTTCTTATTTATTGTTGCTACAAAGTGCCTTTTGTGTTCATGTAAGTTAATTAATAAAAGTATGCTGGTGTTTTTGATGCAGTCGCATCCCTCATTCACATGTTCTGGAAACGTTCCAAATTACTCCCTCACTGGACCAATATCTGTGACACAATCAGCACGGTTCACAAGAAGAATATTGAGCCTAACTCTATTACTGCATTATTTGGGGCGACCTGACAGATCCCTTCACTGTCCTCAGGAGAGAAATCCTTCATAGCTTTTGTCAGTTTACTAGCAAGACGGCTAATTCTCTTGAAGTGGAAGTCTGCCACCCCTCCAACTCATGTGCACTGGATCAAAGATGTTCTGTATTTTAGTGAACTAGAAAAGATTCGATTGTCTCTCAAGGAGTCTCAACAGAAATTCTCAAAAATATGGGGTCCCTTTATGGAACATGTTCACTCTCTGGATATCAGAGTTTGTCCCGTCAGGATTCATGATCAGAGATACTTGCCTCATACATGAGGCCCATATGATACATCCAGAGCAGGGAACAAAAAGCATCTTCACTTGTTGCACTAATCCTGGACACTCTGTAACACAGTATTTCACACATGAATAATGTTTCCTGTCTTCCCTCCAGCTGTGTCAGAGCCGGCGTCTACTCACTGCCCCACCAGGATCACCAGCCTCACTAACACCACCAGCACCACCAATGCCACCAGCTCCATCAGCACCACCATCACCACCAATGCCAGGGGCACCACCAGCACCACCACCACCACCAATGCCACCACCACTGCCACCACTACCAGACCCACCAGCACCAGCAATGCCACCACCACCACCACCACCACCACCAGCACCAACAGCACCACCAATGCCAGTGGCATCACCAGCCCCACCAGCCCCACCAGCACGACCAAAGCCACCACCACAACCAATGCCACCACCACCAGCCGCACCATCAACACCACCAGTGCCACCAGCACCGCCATTGCCACCAGAGCCGCCAATGCCACCATCCCCACCACCATCACCAACACCACTATCACCACCAATGCCAGTGGCACCACCAGCCCCACCAGCACCACCAGCACCACTAGTGCCACGACCACCACCAATGCCACCACTACCACGAATGCCAACACCACCAACCCCACCACCAGCACCACCAATGCCACCAGCACAAACACCACTACCAGCACCACCAGCCCCACAAGCACCAGCAACCCCACCAGCTCCACCAGCACCAGCAGCGCCACCAATGCTGCCACCAGCACCACCAGCACCACCAGCACCACCATCACCACCAATGCCAGTGGCACCACCAACCCCATCAGCACCACCATCACCACCAGCCCCAGCAGAACCACCAATGCCACCAGCCCCACCAGCACCAGTAGCGCCACCACCACCAATGCCACCACCACTGCCACCACTACCACCAATGCCACCACCACCAGCACCACCACCACCACCAGCACCACCAATGCCGCCAGCACCAGCACCACCAATGCCACCAGCACCACCAATGCCATCAACACCACCAATGCCACCACTACCACCAATGCCACTACCACCAGCCCCACCACCACCACCACCACCACCACCAGCCCCACCACCACCACCAGGGCCACCAGCACCACCAATGCCACCACTACCACCAGCCCCACCACCACCACCACCACCACCAGGGCCACCACCACCACCAATGCCACCACCACCACCAGCACCACCAATGCCACCACCACCACCACCACCACCACCACCACCAATGCCATCAGCACCACCAGCCCCATCAGCACCACCAATGTCACCAATGCCGCCACCACCACCAATGCCATCATCACCATCAATGCCATCACTACCACCAATGCCATTACCACCAGCCCCACCATCACCACCACCAGCACCACCAGTGCCACCAGGGCCACCACCACCACCAATGCCACCACCACCAACAGCACCACCAGCCCCACCAATGCCACTAGCCCCACCACCACCACCAATGCCACCAGCACCACAATCACCACCAATGTCAGTGGCACCACCAGCACGACCAGCCCAAACAGCACCACCAATGCCACCACCAGCACCACCACCAATGCCACCACTACCACAAATGCCACCACCACCACCAGCACCACCAGCACCAGCAGCGCCACCAATGCTGCCACCAGTACCACCACCAGCCCCACCACCACCACCACCACCAATGCCACCACCACCACCAATGTCACCAGCCCAACTAGCACCACCAATGCCACCAGCACCACCAGCACCAACCACCACCACCAATGCCACGAGCCCCACCACCACTACCAATGCCGCCCGCTCCACAAGCACCACCAGCCCCACCAGCATCACCAATGCCACCAACACCACCAGTGCCACCAGCCCCACCAGCAACACCAGCCCCAACACCACCACCAGCACCACCAGCCCCACCAGCACCACCAATGCCACCACCACCACCAGTACCATCAATGCCACCAGCCCCACCACCACCACCAATGCCACCAGCTCCACCAGCACCAATGCCACCAGCACCACCAGTACCACCACCACCACCAATGCCACCAGCCAAAACCAGCACCACCAGCCCCACCACTAACACCAATGCCACCAGCACCAATGCCACCAGCATCACCAGCACCAGCAGCACCACCACCACCAGCAGCATCACCAGTGCCACCAGCACCACTAATGCTACCACCAGCACCAGCACCACCAATGCCACCACCTCCACCAGCCCCACCAGCACCACCAATGCCACCACCACCACCACCACCAATGCCACCACCTCCAACAGCCCCACCAGCACCACCAGCACGACCGTAAACACCAGCACCACCAATGCCAGCAGCACAAGCCCAACCACCAGCACCAATGCCACCAGCACGACCAGCCCCACCAGCAGCAACAGCACCACCACCACCACCAATGCCACCAACACCATCAGCCCCACCAGCATCACCAGCCCCAGCACCACCACCAATGCCACCAATACCACCAGTGCCAGCAGCACCACCAGCCCCACCACCACTACTAATGCCACCAGCACCACCAGCCCCACCACCACCACTAATGCCACCAGCACCACCAGCCCCACCACCACCACTAGTGCCACCAGCACCACCAGCACCACCAGGACCACCAATGCCATCAGCTCCACCAGCCCCACCACCACAACCAGCACCACTAGCACCACCAATGCCCCCAGCTCCACTAGGGCCACCAGCACCACCACCACCAGTAGCCCCACCAGCACCACCAATGCCACCTGCACCACCAGCCCCACCACCACCAATGCCACCAGCACCACCAGTACCACCAATGCCACAAGCCCCACCACCACCACCAATGCCACCAGCCCCACCACCACCACCAATGTCGCCCGCTCCACAAGCACCACCAGCCCCAACAGCACCACCAATGCCACCAACACCACCAGTGCTACCAGCCCCACCAGCACCACCAATGCCACCAGCACCACCAGCACCACCAATGGCACCAGCGCCACCAACACCACCAGTGCCACCAGCACCACCAGCCCCACTAGCACCACCAATGCCATCACCTCCACCAGCGCCACCAACACCACCAGTGCCACCAGCACCACCAGCCCCACAAGCACCACCAATGCCATCACCTCCACCAGCTCCACCAGCACCACCAGGACTACCACCTCCACCAGCCCCACCAGCACCACCAGGACCACCAGCGCCACCAGCACCACCAGGACCAAAAGCCCCACCAGCACCACCAATGCCACCACCACCACCAGCCCCACCAGCACCACCAGCGCCACCATTACCACCAATGCCACCACCACCAGCCCCACCAATGCCACCACCATCACCAGCCCCACCAACGCCACCAATACCACCAACCCCACCACCTTCACCATCGCCACCAGCACCACCAACGCCACCACCACCACCAGCCCCACCAGCACCACCAGCGCCACCATTACCACCAATGCCACCACCACCAGCCCCACCAATGCCACCACCATCACCAGCCCCACCAACGCCACCAATACCACCAACCCCACCAGCACCACCACAGCCACCAGCACCACCAGAACCACCAGTGCCACCACCTCCACCAGCCCCACCACCACCACCAATGGCACCAGCGCCACCAACACCACCAGTGCCACCAGCACCACCAGCCCCACTAGCACCACCAATGCCATCACCTCCACCAGCGCCACCAACACCACCAGTGCCACCAGCACCACCAGCCCCACTAGCACCACCAATGCCATCACCTCCACCAGCTCCACCAGCACCACCAGGACTACCACCTCCACCAGCCCCACCAGCACCACCAGGACCACCAGCGCCACCAGCACCACCAGGACCAAAAGCCCCACCAGCACCACCAATGCCACCAGCACCACCAATGCCACCACCTCCACCATCGCCACCAGCACCACCAACGCCACCACCACCACCAGCCCCACCAGCACCACCAGCGCCACCGTTACCACCAATGCCACCAGCACCACCATAGCCACCAGCACCACCAACGCCACCAGCCCCACCAGCGCCACCATTACCACCAACCCCACCAGCACCACCATAGCCACCAGCACCACCAGAACCACTAGTGCCACTAGCACCACCAGCCCCACCACTACCATCACCAATGCCCCCACCTCCACTATCGCCACCAGCACCACCAATGCCACCAACCTCTCAGAACCCCTCAGACATGACACTTGCAAGAAAAAATGTGTGGACATGTAAAATATTGAATAAATAAATACATGAATAAAGTCAGCGGTATCTTCATCTATTGCATCTTCACATCCACCATCCTGCCTTCTCCTCTTCAGTGTCCATAACAGAACAAGACAGAACCGAGGCGGCAGCCACAACAAAACACAGAGACACAGCAAGGCCACAAGATGCTACTGAACAGTGAGCTTCTAAAAGAAAGTCACACAGACAGTCTCAACTGTTCAGGGGGAATTTAATCTACAGAGGACTGGTAGTGATGAGTGCTAAATACAGAGTTTGCCTCCAGATTTCTTAAAGTGACTTAATAAATAACTTTGCTTCTAAAACAAACTGGGAAACAGGATCTAAGACGATGAAATATTGAGGAAAAATATAGGATAATGGAAAAAAAAATTGGATTACAGTAATTTATTTACTGTACCTAGCTTTCCTCAGGGTTTTTTTTTTTAATTTTCAGCTCTTATTATTCAACTTTAGATTTGATTTCTAAACCATGTTTGTTACCTTCCAGAGAAAACAGAATGTGATGTTATTCTTGAGCGAGCACAAGCAACCGGTGAACTTGTCGGTAAATGGTAGACTTGAAGGAGGAATGAATTAACGGGTACGGCACGCATCATCAGTAGTGTTCCTCTGGGTCGTACGGTGTTTCATCCTTTAACATTATGCACCAGTAGCGGCCAGTGGCGCGGAGCGCAGGTGGTGGGAGAGCTTGTTTTGTCCGCCCACACCGCCGGCCGCGGGTGATGCGGTGTTAATTCACTTCCGTATTGACGGGAGTGCTCGTTTCCACACCAGCGCATTCACGGCATTCCAAACTACACAACGGGTATTTTTAATAAACTGGTTTCTTCAACACTGCCCGCCTGGAATGTGCGGGTATGGAAACGAGCGCTTCCGCCAATGCGGAAGTGAATTAACGCCGTACCGCCCGCCGCCACCTACACCGTGTAGGCGAACAAAACAAGCTCTCCCACCACCTGCAACCCGCTCCACCGGCCGCAACTGCTGTACACCCTCTCCAGAGGCGGCCAGCTGCAGGATGATCAGTCCTGAGCTTGCGTCCCAAGTCATGAGTCACCTTGGCTGTCCGCATACCTCCTGTCTCACCACTAGGGGGCCCAACTGTGGTCATTCCTCTTCAGCCACTGGCTGCTCCTTTCGACTGCCTCTGATGCAGCTTTCACGGCTGTGCGCTGGCTGTGGTCCCTGACTCCCAGGTCCACCAGAAGTTTTATGGTGAATGTTCCCATGAAGCCTCTGCACCCAACTTCCACTGGGCGAATTTCAGCATTCCAGCCATGATGTCGAGCTTCCGCGGCCACCTCAGAATACCGCAGGTGCTTCCGCTCATATGCCTCTTCCATGGAGTCCTCCCAGGGTCCCGTGAGCTCAACTATGTACACCTTCTTCCAGTGGCGGACCGTGCATTTCACACTAAGGCCTTCAGAACAGATCCGCCTGAACCAATCCACCCCTCAGTAACTATTTTGTCTATAAAAAAAACTCTTATTGTGCAGATATGCATATAAAGAGCTGTTGCACAACAGATAGATACTTGTGCAGCCAGAATAAATGCCTTTGCTGAAGTGCACAAGTCTCCTACTACATCTGTCCACATACAATGAGCATCAACAACTTAATAAAACAGCAATATTATTTAGGAAAAGAGGAACATTTTACTCACCAAAATCCCGATTATTTGTAAACAAAATCCATCCTAATTTCCTTCCTCAAAAAGAGTTCAATTGTTCTGTCATATAGATTATCCGTGCATTTCAGTCCCATAAAGCCAGGACTGAAAGTCAAGCTTGCCCTGTAGTATTTCTGGCATAAGTTTTATTTCTCTTCAGGTCTTCTTCTTCTTCTTCCTTGGAATAATTGCGGTAGGTGACCAACAACTTAGGTGCATACCGCCACCTACTGTATCTCTTGGTGAATGTAAATCAGAAGGCCTGGATATGCTGTTGTTAGAAGCTAGAAGGCGCTGAGTCGCCAACTCGAAATCTGATTGGTTGAAGCAACTGTCTGTTTGACGCTTCACTTTACTTTACTGCGCCATCAGGAACGGACAGTGAAGGCCTCGGGCAGATTTCTTTTTACCCTAGCAACAGATGATGCCTGAAATCTGATTGGTTCAATGATTTAATATGAAAAAAACATGTCTGGAAGCAGCGCAACCACGGGAAAACTATGAAAGGAACTGGAACATACCATTTGGAATCATTTAATCATTATTTATGGGCAAAATATAATTTACATCAGTCTGTAATTCAGATACTTTTTAGGCCAGCAGAGAAGGCTTTGCAGGCCCTGACGGCCCACCACTGCCTTCTTCAAAGTTTGCAATTGAAGCCGGAATGTCCCAGGCGTTTCTGAACACAACAAACATTTCTCCATGCAAACTGACGGTTCTACTTCGTGATATGATTAGCCCACCTACGGGCTTCGCTGTTGGTACTCCTCTTGGCGACAGCCAATCCACTGAGACAACAGAAAACTCGACGCACCAATCCTAGCACAGCACCACGGCCCTCGCTGAGGGTAAATCCCGAGCTGGCGGCAGCCGCTCTCCCTTCTTCTTCCTCAGCCCTTGAGACATTAGAAGCCACTCAAGGCCTTCAAGATCAAGACAAGAAGATTCTTCATAGAGTCGCCGGCCTGAGAAGAGTCACCAACGGGCGTTGGGCCTTTCACCTGCCGATCCTGCGGCGCCGCTCTCATGGAGCAAGATCATCATGAGCGCTGCTTCATCTGTCTGGGCTGGCAGCATCAGCGCCAGCAGACTTCCTGCCCTGCCTGCCTTGCCCTGCCACTCGAGGAATCCCAGCGGCGAGCAGCCGTGTTGTAACCGGTTCCCGCCTGAGACGATACCGCTGAAGACGCCTCTGCCGCCGCCACGTATGACTGGGCCGAAGTCGACAGAAGCGTCAGCAGCAGCAGCAGCAGCAGCGTCTCTGGGTCACGGAGGTCGACACAGCGTGACGACTCCGGCTCCACCTTCTCCCTAGCCAGCTGCCAGGACGCCCCCCGCGAACTTGTGGAACACCTCGCGGGCCTCTTCACGTCTGACGCCTTGCGCACCGGCCTCCCGCTGCCGCTGCAGCCTCCGGAGCCGGCACAGCGCGATTTTGCAGTCGGGCTAGCAACCCAGTCACGGACTCGGTCCCGGACTGCAGTGCTATGTGCCGTGCCATCTTTTCAAGCAAATGTGTAGCAGGATTGGGTTTCGCCACTCACCGCCAAGGGGGCAGTGAAAGGCTGCCGCGAATATTGCTGCATGAAGGGCTGGCCGCCGGTCTCTGGACTACCTACAATAGAGGGCTCCGTCAGACTGTGCCTGGCCTGGCGGCCTGGCGGAAAGCCCATGCTGCCGTCAGAGAGGGACAGGCGCAAGGCGGGCTTCCTTGATAGGGCTTACGATAGCGGCAATCAATCGTTTGCCCTATAGCCAACAACATGACTTTTCTACTGGGCTCCATTGACAAGATCTGCTACGAGAGATCCCAGTTATCTTCCGAAGACATCAAGGAAATTCAGAATATGGCCAAGGTCCTGATGCGGATGTGCCGCACCATCGCCATCAATGGAGGCCGCGTCATGGCCAATGCACAGCTCGCCATGAGGCACCTGTGGCTTGGTCTCTCCTCCCTCTCTGAGTGGGACCAGTGAGGAGTCCTGGGGCTCCCCCTGTCCACCTCCTCTGTCTTCGGACCTGACATTCAGGTCATCATCGAGCACCTGGAGGTGGCGGCGCGAGGCTCCCAGCAGCTCGCCCCACACCTGCAGCCCCTCCGTGAGTCCCACCCGCAGCGACGGCGTCCTGCGGAGCAGTGGAGACCAGCCCCCTGGAGTTCCCCAGCGTCTGGCCAGACCTGGCCGTCTACCTGCCGACCCTCCTGGGGCGCCGACCAGCCGAGACGGTCCCACGCTCCGGAGCCGCGGAGCGCCCCGTCCGCTCGTCCTGCATCTGTTAAACATGTAAATAAAGGCTGTTTGGCCCATTACATCTCTCAAAGAGCAGCAATCCTCCCCTCTTCCCATGCTTGCATGACTGAAGCATGTCAAGATCGGTGGGGCTCTTCCCCTCTCTCCTCCTGCTACGTGATGAAGCGGTGTAGCGAGGTGAGCGGTGTTTGCTGTGCCCAGTCAGGGCTCTGCGTTACTATATCCAGCGCACTGCTGGCTTTCGCACTATGGACCAGCTGTTTGTGAGGTTTGGAGCCAGGGGGCGTGGAGCCCCGCTGACCTCTCAGCGTCTCGCCCACTGGGTAGGGGGCGCTATTGCAGCTGCCTATGAGGCACGGAATCTCTCACCGCCAGCGGTGATTTGTGCTCATTCCACACAGAGTATAGCTGCCTTTGCGGCCCTGTGCAGAGGGGTCACGGTGGGTGACATCTGCCAGGCTGCCTCCTGGGCATCCGCATCCACTTTTGTGCGTTCACATCTGATGGATATGTGCACAGACACTGTGGCCATGTTGGTTCTCAGCAAGAACGTGAGTTCTGTCGCTTAACTGTGTTGGTCCCTGTGGCCCAGCTACTGCATCCCACATGGGGTCACGGACCAGAGCTTTCCCTGCCTGCCGTTCTGGCTCTGCCTCGGCTGGCGGATGTTGTGACCGTGTCGGTGCCTAGAGGGAACAGGAGTTCTGCCGCTTACCGTGTTGGTCCTTCTGGTCTGACTGCCGCTTCCCGTGTGGGATCGCGGACCAGGGTTTTTCCCCACCTGCCACTGTGGATTTGCCCTGACCGGCGTGTGCGTGTGTCGCTGTGGCGATGCTTGTGCACGTTGCGGGCGGCGCCTCGGTGCGAGGCTGCCTGCCCCATTTCTTGGAAGTTCTGCGGCCGTTCTGGACATACAGTTTGTTACTTCCGTCTTTCCGCAACAATCCTATCAGCAGGCCAGCTGGGAGTACATTTATCCCTACGGCCTCCGCCTTGGTGAGTACCAATAGCGAAGCCCGTAGGTGGGCACTGTCGTGGAATTTTATTTAAAAAGTATCCTAGGCCAGTCACGGTGCAAAAAACCCCACAAACATATATTCCAGAAAAAACGTAAAATCCTCAAGTATATCCACTCTTGGTTCTTGAAGTCTTCCATCGTAGTTCTCCTCAGAAAAATCAGGCAGAGTCAGAGTCAGAATGCAAAAGGAGGACTTTATTCCCAAAAACACCTCCTGGCAGCCAGGTTGACCAAAAGAACTGACGCGCGGAGCGCTCTCCGCTCCATCTATTTATACTGTTTCTTGAGAGTTTGTTGCTTCTCAATTGATTCTTCGTCAAGACACAATTGTTCAAAACCATTCGTTGCTTCTCAGTTGACTCTTCCCCCCTCCCCACAAAGGTCAATGTTCGTGACCCCTTGGGAGGCCCTCTCAGCCTCCATCAAGTCTCCATCAAGTCTCCATCAAGTCTTCCCAAATGCCAGGTGTTGTGCAACAAATCATAGTGTCACATTTCTTATCCAATGAGCCTCATTTACACCAGAGGGAGACAGAGAGACAATTGACCTGTTGTCTTAACTTTAGAAAAAACAAACTGTCCAGCTGCCAAGAGGCTGCCGTAAAAATGAAAAATGGCAGGCTGGCGAACAGAAAAAGGATACATGTCTTTTCTACACCTGTGTCTACTAGCCTACTATAACTAACAGAGACATGCATTACATGAACAATAGTAAATAACATAATATAATAAGCATGATGTAAAGAATATTATAAAATTATTCTACAGCACGCATACATTCGTAGAACTGGAGTTACATTAAGTAACTACTAAAGATGTTTACACAAACAACAAGGCGCTTATCAGCTGGTTACCAGCTGGTTACCAGCAGGTAACAGTCAGGAGGGAGAGTCGCTGATTTCTGTCGAGTGTTTATGTGAAAAGTTTTCTGCTGGTTTGTAAATCTGCTTCATGACCTTCATCACTGGATTACAACCAAACAAGAGCTCTCTCATGGAGTTTTATGATCGCACTCGTAATAACAAATTAGAAAAGGTAAGTGTTGATAGCAGGCGTGTGAAGGATCACTGATCAGTATTGTCCCCGTTAATGGAGGGCCCCAGGAATCCGGTTCTGCCCGGGGCCCCTTGGAGGTCTGGGCCTGCCTGGTGCTGTGTTAAAGTGAAATGAGAGTTCAGAGTGCTGTCAGTTTATATTGTCTCGTGGAAAAAAATTCTCATAATCCCACCAGGTTACACAGATTCTACAGTTTTTGGGATTTTCCTTCCAGTGTTGCTTTGCCCTGGACGATGAGCTTGAATCCTTCATATTTTTGAAGAAGCTCCTGAAGCTTAAACCACTTCCCATTTATGTGACTGTGGACTGGTCCAGATTAGAAAACTCTGGCTTGAATTGCTGAGTTTGTCCCTGCTTCTCATCTGGGACAGAGATGATCAGGGTTTGTTAGTGCAGACAGCCGAGAGACATCCTGGACGTGATAATCCCGCTCTTCATAAGGCCCCGGGTTTGGAGTTGTTTTTCTGTGGAGGCGTACAGATGATGATAAATCCCTACTTAAGATCCGCGCACTACACTCAGCTGATTAGCAGCATGAATAATTTAGAATTATTGATGAGTCGGCTGTGGATGCTGCTGAACTGACTGGAGGCTGTGGAGAAGATGAGGATGCAGCGCCCTCTGCTGGTGCACCTTTAATATTACTGAGCCTCCTCTCCGTCCTCGGACTGCTGACTGGCTCCAGGCTGATGTTCACACACTTTTCATTCGTAAAACCCTTCCAGGGATGTGTGTTTCTTGTGTGTCAATATGGAGCTTGATCTCTGTAAAGTAAAACCAAGAGCAGATCCACTCGTTTTCTGCTTAAAGGCTCCAAAGTGATCGACTTTTTTCTAATAGACTCTCATGAAATACAGAATTTTTATGTCAGATGACCCCCTTATTGATCCCAGTGCACGTGAGAGGAGAGGACTGCAGAAATTATTTTGATTAATATGATATTTATTATTATAACCCTCAGATTTCTGACTTTTCCCATCAGAATAACAAATTCTTTCTCAGATTTTTTTTCAGGACCAGGACTTTTTTTCCTCAGATATCTTGACATTTGGCCCTTATGAGAAGAGAGACAACAAAGGTCGTTACGTCGCCCGGTATGGCGCAGCCGGGGCCCCACCCTGGAGCCAGGCCTGGGGTTGGGGCTCGTAAGCGAGCGCCTGGTGGCCGGGTCTTTGCCCACGGGGCCTGGCCAGGCTCAGCCCGAATGGACGACGTGGGCCTGACCTCCGGTGGGCTCACCACCCACCGAGGAAACCGTAGGGGCCGGGTGCAGTGTGGATTGGGTGGCAGCCGACGGCAGGGTGCCCGGCGACCCGATCCCCAGACACAGAGACTAGCTCTAGGGACATGGAATGTCACCTCGTTGGTGGGGAAGGAGCCCGAGCTTGTGAGGGAGGTTGAGAGGTACCGGCTAGATATAGTCGGGCTCACCTCCACACATAGCCTGGGCTCTGGAACCCAACCTCTCGAGAAGGGCTGGACTCTCCACTTCTCTGGCGTTGCCCGCGGTGAGAGGCGGCGGGCTGGTGTGGGTTTGCTTATAGCCCCACAGCTCAGCCGCCATGTGTTGGAGTTCACCCCAGTGAACGAGAGGGTTGCATCCCTGCGCCTTCGGGTCGGGGATAGGTGCCTCACTGTTGTCTCGGCTTATGGGCCGAACAGCAGTGCAGAGTACCCGGCCTTCTTGGAGTCCCTGGGAGGGGTGCTGGACAGTGCTTCGACTGGGGACTCCATTGTTCTACTGGGGGACTTCAACGCCCACGTGGGCAGCGACAGTGAGACCTGGAAGGGGGTGATTGGATCGCACGGCCTCCCCGATCTGAACCCGAGTGGTGTTCTGTTATTGGACTTCTGTGCTAGTCACAGTTTGTCCATAACGAACACCATGTTCGAGCACAGGGGTGTCCATAAGTGCACTTGGCACCAGAACACCCTAGGTCAGAGGTCGATGATCAACTTTGTTGTCGTGTCATCTGACCTCCGGCCGCGTGTTTTGGACACTCGGGTGAAGAGAGGGGCAGAGCTGTCGACCGATCACCACCTGGTGGTGAGTTGGATTTGCTGGCGGAGGAGGAAACCGGACAGACTTGGCAGACCCAAACGTGTTGTGAGGGTCTGCTGGGAACGTCTGGCAGAACCCTCTGTCAGCATGGCTTTCAACTCCCACCTCCGGGAGAGCTTCTTTCATGTCCCGAGGGAGGCTGGGGACATTGAGTCCGAGTGGACCATGTTCTCCACCTCCACTGTCGAAGCAGCTGCTCGGAGCTGTGGTCGTAAGGTCTCCGGTGCCTGTCGTGGCGGCAACCCCCGAACCCGGTGGTGGACACCGGAAGTAAGAGCTGTCGTCAAGCTGAAGAAGGAGTCCTATCGAGCCTTGCTGGCTCATGGGACTCCCGAAGCAGCTGACGGGTACCGGCAGGCCAAGCGAACTGCAGCCCGAGCAGTTGTGGAGGCAAAAACTCGGGTCTGGGAGGAGTTCGGGGAGGCCATGGAGGAGGACTATCGGTCGGCCTCGAAGAAATTCTGGCAAACGGTCCGGCGCCTCAGGAGGGGAAAGCAGGTCTCCGCCAACACTGTTTACAGTGGAGGTGGGGAGCTGCTGACCTTAACTGGGATATTATTGGACGGTGGAAGGAATACTTTGAGGACCTCCTCAATCCCGTCGCCACGTCTTCTGTGGAGGAAGCAGAGGCTGAGGTCTCAGAGGTGGACTCGTCCATCACCCAAGCTGAAGTCACTGAGGTGGTTGGCAAGCTCCTCGGTGGCAAGGCACCGGGGGTGGATGAGATTCAGCCTGAGTACCTTAAGTCTCTGGATGTGCAGGGACTGTCTTGGTTGACACGTCTCTGCAACATCGTGTGGCGGTCGGGGACGGTGCCTCTGGATTGGCAGACCGGGGTGGTGGTCCCCCTGTTTAAAAAGGGGGACCGGAGGGTGTGCTCCAACTATAGGGGGATTACACTCCTCAGCCTCCCCGGGAAAGTCTATTCCAGGGTACTGGAGAGGAGGATCTGACCGATAGTCGAACCTCGGATCCAGGAGGAACAATGCGGTTTTCGTCCTGGTCGTGAAACAGTGGACCAGCTCTATACCCTCCATAGGGTGCTCGAGGGCTCGTGGGAGTTTGCCCAACCAGTCCACATGTGTTTTGTGGATTTGGAGAAGGCATTCGACCGTGTCCCTCGTGGTGTCTTGTGGGGGGTGCTCCGGGAATACGGAGTCCGGGGCCCCTTGTTAAGGGCCGTCCGGTCTTTGTATGACCGGAGTAGGAGTCTGGTCCGCATTGCCGGCAGTAAGTCGGACCTGTTCCCGGTGCATGTTGGACTCCGGCAGGGCTGCCCTTTGTCACCGGTTCTGTTCATAATCTTCATGGACAGAATTTCTAGGTGCAGCCAGGGGCCGGAGGGGGTCTGGTTCGGGAACCCCAGGATTTCATCTCTGCTTTTTGCAGATGATGTTGTCCTGTTGGCTTCATCGAACACGGACCTACAGCATGCACTGGGGCGGTTTGCAGCCAAGTGTGAAGCGGCAGGGATGAGGATCAGCACCTCCAAATCCGAGGCCATGGTCCTCGACCGGAGGAAGGTGGCTTGCTCCCTCCAGGTTGGTGGAGAGACCCTAGCCCAAGTGGAGGAGTTCAAGTATCTTGGGGTCTTGTTCACGAGTGGGGGACAGATGGAGCGTGAGATTGACAGGCGGATCGGTGCAGCGGCTGCAGTGATGCAGTCGTTGTATCGGTCCGTCGTGGTGAAGAAGGAGCTGAGCCGAAAGGTGAAGCTCTCGATTTACCGGTCAATCTGCGTTCCCACCCTCACCTATGGTCATGAGCTTTGGGTCATGACCTGAAGGACAAGATCCCGGATACAAGCGGCCGAAATGAGCTTCCTCATAGGGTGGCTGGGCGCTCCCTTAGAGATAGGGTGAGGAGCTCAGTCACCAGGGAGGAGCTCGGAGTAGAGCCGCTACTCCTCCATATCGAGAGGAACCAGCTGAGGTAGGCTCGGACATCTGTTTAGGATGCCTCCTGGACGCCTCCCTAGGGAGGTGTTCCGGGTATGTCCCACTGGGAGGAGACCCCGGGGAAGACCCAGGACACGCTGGAGAGACTATGTCTCTCGGCTGGCCTGGGAACACCTTGGGATCCTCCCAGAGGAGCTGGAGGAAGTGTCTGGGGACAGGGAAGTCTGGGCATCCCTGCTGAGACTGCTGCCCCGACCCGGCCCGGATAAGCGGTAGAAAATGGATGGATGGATGGATCTTGACATTTGTTACTGGAGCTTCTGTTATTATCAGAATTCTGAATCACAGTTTCCCTTTTAAGAATTTTGACCTGTTTTCTCTGAATCCTACATTTTAAATCGTTACTTTGACCTTTTTGTTTTGGAGAAAAAAAAATAGCATTTTGCATCTCGTTTCTCTTTAAAAGGATACTATGGAGAGCATCTCATAATAAAGACATACCGTGTGTGTGTTTTTCTTTGTCAAGTGGCAGAAACGGGCTTCCATAGGATATAAATAAATAAGTAAAAGAAATAAGATCAAATGAAAGAAAACGACGTATCATGACGCAACGCTTCCGTCTGCGTGACTCCTCACGTGTCCCCCTCCCCTCCATCCCTCCATCCCTCAGTGGTCGAGCCCCCTCCTCCTGCTCCTCCTCCTCTTCCTCCTCCTCCTCCTCCTCCTCCTCCTCCCCGGCTGGATCTCCGCTCCATCAGGCGGAGCCGCGGAACCGCAGGGAGACAATGAAAACAGCTGCGATGGACGGAGAGACGGGGCTCTAACGGGGCTCTACCGGGCTCCACCGGGGCTGATCCGGGGCTCTACCGGGGCTGATCCGGGCCCTGCAGCGGACCTGATCCGGGGCCCGCAGCGGACCTGATCCGGGCCTGCTCCGGAGGCTCAGGTAAAGCGGGGTGTTTTGCAGGAAAGGTGCGCGTCGCTGCGGCGCAGCATTCGCGTTGAAGATGATGTGCGTGTGCAGGGCGCGCGCGCGTGTTGTGTGCGTGAAGGATCAGAAATGTTGCAGAATGAATGGATGAGGTGCAGCAGACGCCTGGACCCGCGCGCGCGCTGCAGCTGATGGAGGGATGCTGCGCACTGCAGGCCGTCCGGGCGGCCCGTGAGGGTCCGCGGCGGGGCCGAGGGTCGGACCCCCACCCCAGGGGAGTCCCTGCGTGCGGGAGAGACGCGTCGAGCCTCCGACCCGCAGTGCGCACCGTGCGTGCGCGGAGTCGTGACCGGGTTCCGGGCTTCCGGGCGCTGCGCCGCGGTTTGACCTTGCAGCAGCAGCAGCGCCGCTGGTTCAGGAGCGTCAGGGTGGAAGCAGCGGGTGGAGGCAGCGGGCTGGAGGAGCGCTGGTCCTCCTCAGTAACCTTCACTGCAGACCCGCGTCTCCAGCAGGACGTCTGTTCGTGACGGTGTTTCTCTCTGTGGCGCTCAGCGGCTCTCTGAGTCATCTCACGGTTTCTGTGAGTTTTGCGTCTTTATTGCTGTTTCTCTGTTTGTGCTGCTGTTCTGTGGATTCAGCTGCTTTTCATGACTCCTTTCAGTCTGGTGTAGCGGTTCGCTCTCCTGCCTCACAGAAGGATGTTGCTGGGTTTGAGTCTGGCCTGGGCCTTTCTGCTGGAGTGTGCATGTTCTCCCTGTGCGTGCAAGGTTCTGACATGTGACACTTTTATGCATTTTATTTTTGGTTCATTTACATTCTGGGTGGTGATTTCAGTGCAGATTGTTTGGACACACGCCTCAGTCTGGACGGAGTGTGAAACGCTTTACTGGCGCTCTGCTGTTTCATGCTTTATTCATTCATTTGAACCGCTTCAGGATCTGGATCAGGCTCGTGAGTCTCTGCTTGACTTGTCATTTTCGGGTTTGTTTACAGTCGTTTTTTTATCTCCTTTGTCTTTTGCGTTGTTTGAAGTCACTCCTCTGTGTTCTAGTTGTAGTATTTTTGTGATTTAAAGTGTGTCAGGGTTCATTCTTTCCGGTTGTTTTTCATCCTCACTCTTTAGCAGTCATTTTTTAAGTGTGGTTTTTGTTATTATTTACTGATTTCTGCTGAATTTATTTCTATGGACCAGTTTCACGTCGTTTATTTGAAAATTTGCTCCGTTGAGTTTGTTCATCTTCAGGATCTCTTTGCAGATTGTCTCCACAGCCACTTGAGGATGATCATTATTATTCTAATAGCGCCCTTCTGAAGTTTTTTGCAGTTTGAAGATGTTTTCCCTGCTGAAGGTGTCCTGATGGTGTCCAGAGGGGTGACCCCTCGCTGACCCCTCCGGGGTATTGGTCCTCTTCCCATCCGCCTGGTCAGGAATCCTGCCAAACATATGAACCCTGACTTATTCATGAGCCCCTCAGTCTGCAGCCCAGAGAGGACAGACGCTCTGTGAGACGCCGTCCTCTGAGCGGGACACTGGTCTCTTGTCAGGCTCTGTCCTCCCTCCTCCGTCCTCCGTCCCGGCCCCTGGCCTCTTCAGCCAATGGCTGCTCTCGCTCTGCTCACGTTCCAGCCGAGTGGTGGACTGAGCGTCGTCATGGCGACGGAGCAGTCGTCTTCACAGCATGGCCGCCGATGGTGAGCAGTCCTGTCGTCACCAGAGCAGGATGGAGCCTCGCGGGTCTGCTCAGGTCTGTGTGTGAGGTCTGATTCAGCTTCCTGTCCTTCCTGAGCGACAGCGGCTCCTCCGGCGCTCCGGGTTGAGTTGATGCTGGCTGAGCCGGTCCATCTACAAACCACTGCTCCACTGCGCCTCCTCGCCTCTTAAAGCCCAGGTCTAAATGCGATCAGAGACGTCCAGAAACACACCTGCAGAGTTTTAGATCTGAATCATTTTAGCATCCATGACTGCACCACTTCCCCCTGACCCCTGACCCCTCCTGCTGCCCCTCTAAGCGGCCCCTGGAGGGCTTCACACCCCATCCTGCTTCAGATGTGTTTTCATTCATGCTCCCTGTCCTCATGCTCCGGTTCTCTCTGCTTTCCCCCGGTGTGTTCGGTATTTTCAGCGTTTGGCCTCATTAAGAGCAGAAAGTCACTAAGTCGTGCTTTAAAGTGCTAAATGGGGCTGAAGCCCAGGGAGAGCGCTGCGTAATGAAGGGAGAGCTGCTGGCGCTCTCCGGTGGGTCCTGCTGTTTCTCCGCCCCGCCTCTGATCGGCCGCTCTGCGTCGTGTGGCGATGGATCGTCCGGTGCGTCCCGGCTGGTTGACTGCCGTGGCGACTGTGTCCAGGGTGTGTGTGCAGGACCGGCCCGGTGTGTGTGTGGACGATGTGGACGGAGGGAGGAGGTCTGGGCCGTGCGGTGGCGTCCTGCACCGTCAGGCGTCTGACGCTGAACAGCTCGGACGGCCTTCAGGACCTCAGCAGCACTTTCAGCTGAGTCTGCATTCACAGCGCAGTGTGACGCTAACGCGATCTGAGTGCTCAGTTTGCTTCTTTTTCTCTGGATTAGAACCATTTCTAATCTAGCGAGCTGACAGTAGCGGTGCCTGGCTGCTTTTTTCCCAGTTCAAAACAAACTTTAACTCTTCCTTGAAGAAAGTCAGACATCTGGAGCGTTGCATGATTTATTGATCTAAGAGTTTCATCCCATGCTGCACTGAGTGAATCAGGTCTGATGTTAGCATTCTGCACAAGGTGAACAGCGTTCACATGAAAACAACAGATTCTTGAAAAATGTTCATGTAAAATAAATATATACAGTTCTGGAGCATTGTAATTTATTGATGCACACATTTCAGGAGGAAGATGCTCTATAATCTGGATGTTAGTTGGGGAAGATGCTCTTTATCAGATGTCAGAGGGTGGAAGATGCTCTATAATCTGATGTTAGAGGAGGAAAATGCTCTGTAACCTGAATGCTAGTGAAGAAACAGCAACAAAGAGACAACCTGACGTTTTAAACGTGCTTCACTGCGTTTTGGTTTTTCCAGCTCTTTGGATGAAGCTCAGAAGTGTGACGTGTGGAACTGAGAGGGCTGCAGCGTTTCCTCATGGTCTTGTGTTTGATGTCTGATGTAGAACAGACTCCCCGGTGTGTCTGGTTCTCTCTCCAGCAGCGCTGCAGTCCTCAGGGACCAGACCTGCCTGCCGCTGGAAAACCAGCACAGTCTGGATTCTCACGGCTTCTTCAGCACGTCGAGCTCAGGAAATCAAAACTGCAGCTTTCATTCTGCCGAGAGGACACAGTTATTCCAGTGTAATTTGTGACTATTTGCAGAGGTGAGAGTAACATGGATGGTGTGCCACGCTCAGAGCAGCTGCTGGATGTGCAGATGAGAGCGTGAGTCACGGTGCAGCCCGTCGGACGGAGCGCCTCAGGGACGTGCGTTTGGCCCACTCATGATTTATTTAGACAAGACTCTCTGCTGGTGGAAGGAGGCACACCTCTCTGCAGAGGGTAACACTCAGGAAAACATCAGATCATACAAATCATCGATCCACCAGATGTGTAGCCTGAAACCTTTTGAGGGAAAATATTGAGATTTAAACAGAATCTCACTGTAACTTCTTTGTCGTGCCACAATAATCTGACTTCAGCCTCAGTCATCGTTTCAATCAACCACCATCTTTAAGAAACCCTTTATGGAGCCTGGAAAAGGACAATTTAGACAACATTTCTACAGTCGTCCAACTATTAACTCTGACCAGAACGGTGCAGCAGTCAGCAGTACACACTTCAAGGATTTTAAAACAAAGATCTATAGACTGGGAATTTCAGTCATCCTGTTGTCTTCTGATCACAGCAGAGTCTGCTTCATCAGGAAATAGTCTGTGTGTGTGTGTGTGTGTGTGTGTGTGTGTGTGTGTGTGTGTGTGTGTGTCCATTTATGACTGCATCCACATCATAATCATCCTCTCTTTGGCCCGCCTCCTCCTCCTGCTGTCCTCTGATTGGCTCCTCCTCCTCCTGCTGTCCTGTACCTGCGCTGTGTTTTCTCGGAGTCAGTGTTGACTTCCTGGTTGTGGGGATAGACGTTACATAACCGGCCAGGCTTAATAAATCCTGCATGATTCGCTCTGATGTGCGGCGGCAGCAGGAGGCGGAGCCGGCGTGAGAACTGATGCTTTCACTACAAATACCTGGACTGAGCTGGAATATGTGATCCCTTCACTGTCACCTTTATGCATTCTACTCACAGGTTTCCCCTCATGTTGTGCTGTGTTTCCTCTCAGTCTGAGGACGCTGGCAGTGTATGGAGTTCAGTGAAGCAGCTTTCAGGTCTGCACTAACGCCCTCCAGCGCAGATCATTATGGAAACTTCCCCAAAGCACCTGACGTCCAGGCCTGACCCTGCCTTCTCCTCCGCCAGCTGCGATTCACTCCAGCAAATTAGAAAATATGTAAAACTCATCAAACTCACACTCATTTCAGTGTTCAGAAGTGATCTTTTATGTCAACAAGGACCCACGGGATTTCTATAATGAAGTCCATAAAAATGTCTTGGTATGATCTACATTAACTTCCTGTCAGTTTTACCAGTTTTGCTGAATCACTGTTTTTGTATTGGTTGAACATTTCACAGTAAAATGCATTAATCTGGTCCACTCATGTGTCAAAACACTTTAATTTCACAGTTTGGCAAATTCCAAAGAATACTGCAGAACCCAACTAACTCAGCTTCTTAATCATGCATTCAGTGATTTAATGATAAGTTTGAAGAAAGTTTTCAAATCTGCCCCGTCGCTCCTTAACAGCTGGAGCTTTCAGGCCAAACCAGAACCGATGAAAACCCCTCAGAGGCCTAAAACTGTCCCGATTCTGACTTTATGTATGTGGAAAAGTGGAATCAGGCTGATGTTCAGCATCAGCTGTGAACCTGAGTCCAAAAATAAACAGAGGAGAAAGAGAGGCTGAAGGACGGAGATGAGCTGAGAGGCGGCGGAGAAAAGAGGATTATTCTCATCAATCATACATTACACACAACTCCTCCAGTGTGTGTGTGTGTGTGTGTGTGTGTGTGTGTGTGTGTGTGTGTGTGTGTGTGTGTGTGTGTGTGTGTGTGTGTGTGTGTGTGTGTGTGTGTGTGAAAGCGCTTGGTTCACTGCACAGCATGACGTCTGGCTGATGGATTCATTGAGAAGGAACTTTCTGTTCTGTCTCTGCTGCTGAGTCACATCTGAAACAGAGAAATGGGTTTACACAGAATTCATTGTTGAGCCACTAATGTCACACACTGAGGACACAAGCACACAAAATAACACACTGGATTGCTGATAGATTAGCGTACAGCTCATAATGTTATTGATTATCTCTGGAAACAGAGAGCAGGATCTGGAAACGAACTCTTTACGGTGCTGAGAGTCGTTTCCTGGACGTTTCCTGGACTGGCTCGCTGCGGCTTTTACCGGTGGACTTATCTTTTCTGGGTTCGACCTCATTCAGGGACTTTATGACTGGATTGATTTGATGTAACGCTCGTATGTGTTTGATAACTTCCTCCAACAACACGGCCCATGTTAGTGCCGTGGGATGAAATGACCAAATGTGGGACCAAATGTCCCCACAACGATAGGAAAACCTGGCACGATGTGCCTTGTGGGGAACTTTTTCCGGTCCTAATGAGGGGAAACAGTGTTTTCTTGACCATGTTGTTGTTGCTGAAAAAAGTAAAAGGTCAAAAACATTTCTTTAGGGTTCGGCTGTGTGGTGGTCTGGGTTAGGGTTAGGGGCTAGTAAATGCATTATGTCAATGAGTGTCCTCACAAGGATAGAAATACAAACCTGTGTGTGTGTGTGTGTGTGTGTGTGTGTGTGTGTGTGTGTGTGTGTGTGTGTGTGTGTGTGTGTGTGTGTGTGTGTGTGTGTGTGTGTGTGTGTTCTTGTATTTCTATCCTTGTCGGGGCCAAATGTCCCCACAAGGATAGCAAAACGTGGAACGACGTGCCTTGTGGGGACCTTTTTCCGGTCCTAAGTAGGAGAAACAGTGTTTTCTTGACCATGTTGTTGTTACTGAACAAAGTAAAAGTACAAAAACATTTCTTTAGGGTTAGGCTTTGTTGTGGTGTGGGTTAGGGTTAGGGGCCAGACATGAATGGGAGTCAATGGAAGGTCCCCACAAGGATAGAAATACAAGACTGTGTGTGTGTGTGTGTGTGTGTGTGTGTGTGTGTGTGTGTGTGTGTGTGTGTGAGAATACACTCGTCCAGACTGTGGTTCTTGTCCTGGGCTCACCCTGATGACCTCTGTTCTCCCTCCTGGCTGGGAGCCGGCCCTGGTGTTCTGCCAGTTCAGTTCTTGACTCAGCAGCAGCAGCAGCAGTTTGCTGAGTCGTCCTCAAGCGAAAACCCCTCATCGCTTGTTTGTTTTTTTCCTTTGCGTTCTTTTCCCAGACTGCACTGCAGCAGTTGACCTGTGTTGTGTCTGAATGCCTGTGCTTCCCTCCTCTTCCTCCTCCTCCTCCTCCTCCTCCTCTCAGGCTGAAGATCAGTCGGAGTGTTTCCTGACGTGAAGAGGCTGCTGGGCTCCATGTCGGCTCCTGCTCCAGCCAATCGGAGGTCTGCGTCGGGCTCTCGCCGGTAAGTCGCTCATTGGTTTGGCTGTTTGTGGACGCAGGTTCAGTCCCGTCTGATACTCAGGTGTTTCCAGGAGACCTGTGATCCTCTCAGGCCGACGGTTCTTCTCCTTCCAGCTCTCAGGATCAGACGTTGTCAGGATGACAGAAGCTGTGCTGCAGTTTTCACTCCTGGTCGGCCCCCATCCTGCTGACACCCTGCAGAACATGGGGGGCGGACTGGACTCTTCATATCAGTCTCACAGGCTTTAATCACTCGTTTTTTATTCACATTTTTTCCAAAAAATGGCAACAACATTAACCAAAGAAAGAATAAACAATCAGCAACCAAAAAAGCTGGCAAAAATCTAACATTCCAGTGAACCAAAGCAAGACGTTACCTGGTTTCAGGTATAAAACACTAAATTTCATTAAAGTTTCACGTAGAGAACCACAGATGTGAAGGCTAAGACTCATTCTGGTGACAGCAGTCCCACATTTCCCCCATTCACCTCCATTCTCCTTCATCTTCTTGATGGAGGTGATTCGGGTGGGGGTGGGGCTCTGGAGCTTCCACTTCCTTATAGCTTTCTTCAGGTTTGTTAAATTCTAACAGCAACTCTTCATGAAACCAAATGAACTGTCATTGTTTCACAACCTGGACATTAAGTCCTGAAGGTCCTGTTCTAAGCTCTCAGACGCTCCGCCCGGTCCGGGACAGATGACCTCCATAAGGTTTCTGCTCCGCTCACAGAGTCTCAGAGATCAGAATATCTGGTAACTGAAATGTCTGCAGAGCAGAAACTGGAGCAGCAGCTCCGCCTCACCACACAGCCGTCGCTCTGGAAGAATCCCGCTGGCGGAGCCCCGGCTTCACAATAAGAGTTTTCTCCTGCAGCTCCTGGACTTCCTGCGGCAGTTTGCTGGAAGCAAGTTGAGAAATTGATGAGTGTGTGTGTGTGTGTGTGTGTGTGTGTGTGGCCTCCGTCTGTGCCGGTGCTGTGGTGAGCGCGGCGAGGCACCGAGCCTCCTGTTGGGATGTGGAGGAAGGTTCAGGCGGATGGACTGTGGTGTCTCTCCTCCTCAGATTCAACCCTCTGAAGGCGCTGCAGCCCAAACGCCGCCTGCAGCAGATACTGGCGTCCTCGCCCGTGCCGGCGCCCAAGCCGGCGTCGGGCTCGGGGGGCGGGGCGGCCCCGCCGGCGGCCGCGGCCTCGGCGCCGGTGGCCATCCCCGTGCCCGCGCCGCCTGCGTGAGACACACTTCAGTTCCGGAGCATGCTCAGTAGTGGTAGACGCAGCTCACGTGCACTGCAGCCTCTAAAAGCACAGACAGACTGAGCAGCAACGGCACAGCTCGTTCCACCTCGAAGCCCGGAGACCGGCCGGCCAGGGCCCGGGGAGAACAGAACTCTGGGAATTTCACCATTTCAGGAAAAGTCAGATTACTCATGAACTGTTCCATAAGCCAGCCAGCTGGACGAGCTAATAACATCCTGGAGCTAAATAACTATAGAGTTTAACTCGCTGCTGAATTACTTTAAAAAGATTGTTTAGCATGAATGTTTCTTCTGAAAACCTCACTATTTCGCACATTCTGATTCAAAGAACTGAAGTCTCTGCGTTCATTGAAATGGAAGAAAAGGTGTTGCTTTACCCAGAATACAGAGATGAAGTGGAGATTTGGCAGCTCGTCTCTTACTTTAACCAACATGTCTGAGTCATTTTCAAGAAGATCCAAACATTAATTAAAGAGTCCTGGTCAGGCCTGAAGCATCCAGGTCGGTTCAGTCTGCCTGTGGAGAAGTCCTGCTCAGGTCTGAGTCCAGTTTGAAGGAGCTGTGTGTGTTGTTGTGTCACGTCGGTGATTTCACCCAAACCTCACGAACCAATTGGAGAACCGCCGCCGGTGCCTGTGTGGTAGCGGCTACATGCACTGCTGCCGCGCTGTGGAAACACTCCGCCGAGCCAGCGGCACCCTGGGAGACGGTCTGCTCTCATCCCAGAGGAAAGATCTCACACTAACGCCCGGGAACGCTCGGCACCCCGCCACTCACACCCGCTGCCTCCCTCTGCTTCTGTCACATATTGATCTTCACTCTGTGATTGACTCGTCAATATTTGACCTCCTCCCTGGACAACACAGGACACATTGACTCACAGCTGCTGTCCGAACAACCCGCTTCACTCAGAACTCTGAAACGTTGCTACATGATGAAATAGAGGATAATCGAAGTATCGGCCTGGTCACAATCAACACTGACTCCAGGTGGACAGCAGACTAAAAAATTCAGCCTCAACAAACTGTGCCTATTTTTATTTTCACTATACTACAGTTTTCGAGCAATCAGATGCAAAAAAATTCATCCAGTAATCTTATTTGGTAGTAAAATGGTGATCAGTTAAAGATGTCGAGGTAAAATGGGGTATGGACTCTACATTAGCATGACTTGGACAGCATAACAAGACTTAAAACAGATGAAGAGCATCACTACAACTTAATAAACTCAGTTGTTTGTTTAATTTAGTAAAATATATGAACAGAACTCTGCTTTATTGCCCATCAAATGACCACAAAAGACTCTATAACGTGCAAATGTGATGAAATATGTGGAAAATAAATTATCTTTTCTGCAAACTTAATATAAATGTCTGCACATACAATTTGCACATTGCTGGATTGCTGTAATTTATGTTTCTTAACTGATTTGTATCAAATGAACAACAACAACTGCATTATTTCTGAAATCTTGACACTCAGAAGTTTGTAAAACGTCCTATTGGGCCGATGAATCGGCCAATCTGATGAATCGGTCGACCTCTAACTGGTAGTGCAGTGAAATAACATAAAGTCACTGAAATTGTTGTTTAAATTATCTGGCAATTACCATTACCAAATTTACCAAATGAGAATTTTCCCGTAGCATTATGCGAGTTATTCAAAAAGAGGAATTTTGGAATTCAAAGTCCTTGCTTCGATTCTCTGCGTTAGTTTTCTGTGGGTAAAAGATGTACTTTTAGGCAAATATGTTGTCTTGATAGTTGTAGATAAATACACCCCTTTTCAACATGCTCACATGTTCCAATAATATCAAGAATTTCAACTTCTAAGTGGAATAACAAAATGCGAGGGTATGGACACTACAATTGCAAACAACAGATCCCATTTGCAACTGTTGTAATATTAATTGTGTGCACTATATCCACAACATATCATCATTCAAATAGTGCTACCCAGGTATATAAAATAGAACATTCAGCTCAAGCCAAATACATAGTAGGAATGAGGAACTGGATAGGGGTACGGACACTACCGGAAATTCTGGACATCGAGATACTATATTAGTTCAGCCTTTGTAACTTCATAGATAGTATATTGCTGATGCTATTTTTGGTCAGAAACTGATCCAATACCATAATAGATATATTTTAGACATGGCCTTGGCTTATATTGTGCTTATTTAAAAAATAAGTCTCCATTAAGTCAAAAATCAGCTGAAATAGAGAAATATATAACGAGTTGAGCTTCCAGCTTCGCGGAACACAGCTCGGCCCCCACAGCTCGAATTTGCACGAAACAACCTGCAAAATAAAAGTAATCACATCCATTATCAAAAACATCACAGTATTTCAATATATTTCTGATTTCCTTTGAAAATGAAGCTCCTAAAATTCAAACAATCTTGTTTTGACCAGATATAACGCCCTTTTTCCTACAAAAAACCTTACATCAAATCGTCTTGGCGAAGATGATCAATGAAACATGCAGAAATAAATGCATGTTGTTGTTTCAGTAAGCCATTGGCTGTCCAAACACACTCTCAAATGCATTCAAACACTAGCCTACACCACATTAGAAGACAATAACAACACACACAATACATTTCACAGGAAGATTGTGACCAGGCCGTATGTTGTCAGTTGCTAGCGTTAGCTTGATCTGATACCCAGTAACAGCACAGCTTATATCGATGATACCGAAAACGATACCCTACTATGTGAGGGTAAACCTGATCTGATGCGGCTAAAGATATATGGCAACATGACCACCTTGACCGTGAGCATGTGTTCATTCAGACGGTCGTATTAGCATCGCTAACAACGCCTAAGAACCTAGTTTTGAACTGAAACTTGTGATAACTATTTCTTTACCTTGAAATACTAAAGATATTGTTATTTCAAAATTAGAAGCAGTCCACAAACAGGACATGTGGAAGGGAATCAGTTTTCACTCCTGATTTTAAGGACTTTGTCTTTTTTTTCTCATTTCGAACTGTTTTAAATGTAAAGCGACGTCCAGACTTGGCGCGAAGTTGCAGTTTTGCAGTTGTGTCCTGTGTACAGAATCCCTGTCTGCTGCTCCGATTGGCCCTGCTTGACCCCGCCTCCCTCTGCGGAGGCCAGTGATTGGGCAACGCTCATGTCGTGGAAAATGCGTAATTTCTTCACTCACATTTATTAGAAGTTTGAAAAGTTTTGACAGAAGTTGCCCATCACAGATCCCTCTTCCTTCCACCACTGAGCAACACTGAGTCATTCCAGGTGTCTCTAGTATGGATTTATCGAAGTCTGAAAGTGATAAAGAGTATTTTTACTACATTTTAGCAGTTCTATTTAGACATTTGTGACGTCTGCCTGTATTTGTGGAGTGTATCCACAACTGATGATTTCACCTTTTTAATTAGCTTAGCCTAGATTAGCATAGTGACAGGAAACCTGGATTTATGCGGCATTTAAGGTGTTAAAATGAGGACATTTATTCTGAAAAACTTGTATTTCCAGTAGCTTTATGAGTTTATGCCATTTTTGTATCTTCTGTTTTGATGCTGTAGCTTTCATGAGCTCTGGCCTTCTTTCTTTTAGGACACAAATTGTTTTTCCATTTTCAGCGAGAACAGCGAGTTTAGAAGCGGCTCAGTAAAGACCAGAATCTGCTGCATGACGTGAAGAAGGACTGAATCTCAAGATTCAAACGCAGTTTCTGATAAATAGTTCAGCTCTTATAATCAAAAATCAGCTCTTTTGTTTTGTTTTGAGTCAGGACTTTTCCTGCTTCAGTCGACAGTGGGCTAATATATCTTCCACTTCACAGAAAACCCAAGAGAAAACACTTTATTTGAATAGAACCCATCTTAAAGCACAACACATGAACATCCTCTGCTCGTGCATCACAATTTTATAATTATATCACAATACTGAGCAGGATTATTGCATATTGCAGGGTCACCTGATGCCAGGCAGCCCAAATAAACATTAAGATGATTAGAGCATTAGAGGAGGGTTGAGTCCTGCTGCCGCTCCCTGCTCGTCATTAAAAGAGGCTGCAGAGCGATGCCTGGCTGCTACAAATCACCTTCCTCGGATGGAAGCTGATGAGAGCGGCTGTAGCTGTTAAAGTGGGGCTTTTAGAGAGCCGCCTCTCTAGGACCACTTCTCGGTTTGAGTGCTTGTTGACGCTCTTCATCCTCACCGCCTGCAGCTCCCTGAGAATGATCCAGAGGCTGTACGTCGGCGCTCACTGCATGCTCGCTGTGCCCTTCCAGTGTGGTCTCTCTCTGATTTAACGCCCTCTTGTCTCTTGCCTGGTCAGGTTCGACTACTGCAGGTTCATAGAGCTAGACTACGTCCCCATGGAGACTGGCTATATGGTCTCAATGCGTCCTACTAAAGGCTACGCGTCCACCAAGTCGCCAACGAAAGGATACATTTCCACCAAGTCTCCGGATCGCCATAGCCGCTCGACAAACTCCCCCTCCACCCCTCGCTCCCGGTCCGTCCTCAGTCGCTGTTCGTGTTTGTGTTGATTCTGTAAAGCATGGGAATGCACCGCTGCGGCGCTGCATGATGCCTCGTGGTGGAAAACATCGTCACGCACTGTTTCCACTCCATCATGTAGTCTGACACTTCTCCTTTCTGTGGTTTTGGCTCTTTTCTTTCAATTATGTCTAAATGTCGTGACTCTAGAGGAATGCTTCTCACAGTTGTCTTGAGATTTTTGCTTTATTGTTTGACTTTACAGCATCACTGCAGCTCTAAGAGGAGGCGGCCTTCTGTCTCCATCCTCTGGTTGTGTTTGTACATCTGTAGCATGTCGGCGCACCTGATCGGAAGTCAGGCTGCGTTCCTGTGATTTGTGGCTTAGCGATGGAGTTTTTTGTTGCTCGACACCTCCTTTTCAGTGTCCGCAGGCTGTGTTTGATGGCGTTATGAAACATGAACCACATGTCCTCTCACTTTGGACCAGGCGGACTCCGGCGGCCCCCAGCAACAGAGAACCTCATGGCAACACGTCCTTCAGCAGCAGCAGCAACTCAGGCTCTTGTAAAGGCAGCGACTGCAGCCCCACCAAAGGGTGAGGCGTCACAAACTCGGCAGAAAATTTTGGCTCATTCAGACTTTAAGACAAATTTCTAGTTCAACACGTAGATCAATATCATTTGAATCCTTGTCAAGGTCATGACTGATCTGGATGGTTTACCTTTATGTGTCCCAGACGTCACCAGAAGTACACTTCATGTACAGACAACCATGGGATTCGACCCCCTCCACCAGAACAGTACCTCACACCCCTGCAGCAGAAGGAGGTGTGTATCCGACACCTTCGAGCCCGGCTAAAAGAAACAATGAGCACGCTGCAGGACAGGTGAGCTTCCGACACACTGAGGAGTCTCCAGTCTCTGCTGTTGCTCCTTCCGGGATTAACCCGTTCTCTTTCCTCACCCTCGCAGGGACACTGAGATCGATGAGCTGCGAGGCCAGCTGTACAGGATGCAGGAGGACTGGGTTGAGGAAGAGTGCCACCGTGTGGAGGCCCAGCTGGCCCTGAAGGAGGCCCGCCAGGAGATCCAGCAGCTCAAGCAGGCCGTGGAAACCGTGCGGGCCAGACTCAGTGATGCCGGGGGTCTCAGTGGGGATGCCGGCGTCCAGAAGTACTTCCAAGACATCAATGCTCAGAACCACAAGCTGGAAAACCTTTTGGTTAGCATGGAATTGGCCCAGGCTGGATTAGCAAAGGAGAGCGAAGCCATATCCGGGTGTCGGACCCGCGGTGGGGGTTCAGCACCAGCGTCTGTTTCAGGTGAAAGTCCTGGAGGAGCTCCCAGACTGACAGTGGGAGGAAGGGGGTCGTGCTCTTGCGATGGTTCTCCAGCCCGTTCTTTGACTCGAAGCTCCACCTACACCAAGCTGAGCGACCAGGCCCTGGCGGACCGGAACAGCAATGGGACTGACTTTCCTTGTTTGTCTGGTGACGGCACACAAGACAGCGGCTTTGTGTGCTGTGGGGAGAGCTCCGTCCCCAGCCGGGCTGACCTGCTGCTCGAGGCCGCCTTCCTCTCCGAGGAAACCGCGTCTTTACTCAACTCCTACTCGCAGAACTTCCCACACTCTTTACCCCATTCTTTTCCAAACTCTCTGCCCATGTCGCTCCCTCCATCCATCCCTCACTCTCTGCCTAATTCTCTGCCTCACTCCTACTCTCATACCTTACCTCACTCTTTCCCTCACAATTTGTCCCACCCTATGTCTCACACGATGCCTCACTCCTCCACGTATGAGAAGCTGTGCACGGGAGACCGGCTGGCTCCGTTCCGTTGTGGTCTGGGCGGGGTCAGCTGCATGAGCCACCCCTGCCTCTCCCACCACCACCTGTACCTGCACCCTTTGAGAGAGACAGGCATTCAGACTGAGAGCTGCCCCATCCCTGCCACGGCCGGGTGTCCCTCCGATCTGGACACCATCGCAGAGCAACGCACCTTCCGTTCTCAGGCCTGCAGCCCCACCTCCACCTGGATGTCCGATGAGGGGGAGGAAGAACTGGACTCCATTACCACCACTACATCAGTGACCACTGCGACAGTCATGAGTACGGCCACAGAGCCAATCCCAGTCTCCAAAACGCCACTGGTCCCTTCTTTGCCACGGTCCGCCACTGTGGCGTGCTCCATGGAGAGTCCACTGCGCGAGCAGGATGGAGGGGAAGCCGAGGAAAAACAGGAAAAGGAGACAAGAGAAAAGGAAGCTTCTTTGTC
This sequence comes from Salarias fasciatus, assembly GCF_902148845.1. Classification (NCBI taxonomy): domain Eukaryota; kingdom Metazoa; phylum Chordata; class Actinopteri; order Blenniiformes; family Blenniidae; genus Salarias; species Salarias fasciatus. Next base: position 31,415,090 of record NC_043764.1, read on the forward strand.
TGAGGAGCCGGAAGAGACACCTGAGATCAACCTAGAAGACGAGCAGCAGATCCAGGCGGCAGTAGAGGAAGGACAGCAGGTGGAGGCTGAGGAGACACTGTGCGACTTGTCAGAGATATCGGCGGGAACACAGGCTGAGCTGGAGTTCAGACGATGCTCTGGCGAAGTCAGACACAGTGGGACTACAGTGGATAACTTCAGTGTGGAGGACAAACAGGACGAACCTGAACCATCAGCAGGATCAACACACGTAGAAGCAGCTAAGCTTAGTCCAGCGTCTCCGGGGCTATCTCCAGGAGCCGAACAGCCCCGCACCTCCCAGCCGAGGAGATCCACCTCCCACGAGGAAATAGCTGGCGTCATGGTGGTGGAGGTGTCCGATGAAGAGGATGAGGATGACACCGGAGCACGGGGGAACGCAGGAAACACCGAGGCAGAGGACGAAGAGTCGCCTGCCTCTGGGACGGTTCAGAAGAGCTACTGGAGCCGCCACTTCCTCGTCGATCTGCTCGCGGTGGCCATCCCCGTGGTTCCCACGGTGGCGTGGCTCTGCCGCGGTCCGGTCCGCGACGGACAGCCCATGTACCACATCGGCTCGCTGCTGAGGGGCTGCTGCACGGTGGCGCTGCACTCGCTGCGCCGGGGCGGCGGCTTGAGGCATTACCCCGCAGGCGGGGGAGATCTGGGGGGATCGCAGATTTAAGACGGGAATCTGTTTACTTTGCTTCACTGCGTCGTCCCTCACATGGCTCTGGCTTCTTGGGTGATTGCATTAGAGCGAGGAGCAGACGAGAAAGTACTTCCTGCCCTGTGGATCTCATCAAGATGAAAGCTGAAAGGAGTACACGGACCAGGAAAAGTGCATTTAGGGCTAAGATCTAAAACTGTGTTCTGTTTGGTCCTGCTCCTTGTCGTCTGTCACTCGTTGTTGCTACCAAGATGTCTGCTGACCCTACTGACACCTGCTAGACTGAATGAGCTGAATGAACCCGATGGTCTGTGCTTGGATGTTCAACACTGATTGTTAATTTTGTCCTTAAATGCAGGGAAAATGTAAAAAAAAAAAAAAAAAAAACTCATTGATGTGTCAACGTGTTATTGACAAACGATCATGTGTTGGTGAATGTGTACACAGAAGACAGTATGTGTATGTATAACCGCGTATGCATATATAACCAAGTTAGAACGAGCCACAGAGCTGCTCAGTGGTTCACGAATGAAGGAAACCCCGCTCCTATTTAGAATGTGCACGTTTTCTGTGACTGCAGACACTCATTAAGGATCTTTGACATCTTCAAGATCAAACATTGTCTGCTATTATGAAAAACATTGTAGAACCAAGTATGTTCTAGGGGTAGAAACACAGTGAGCACGGAGTAACTATCTATCAGAGACTCTTAAAGGTGAACTCACCGGCTCAACAAGTTCAGTCCAATACTAGTTACTGTTTCATTCTTTGGACTAAAAAGTAGTTGAACTCTTGTGCTCCTTTAATTGTCCATTTCAATTCAGACATCCTATTAATCATATGCACTTAATGTTATTCAGGGTACGATTAGTCAGCAAACCAAAAGGAGGGGTGGTTTCCCATCATGCCTTTGTCCTGAGAATGTCTGAGAGGAAATCCTTTACAAAATAAATGAAGAGCATAAATCTAATATTTATTTTTAAAGTGGAATCTAATGTAAATATGACTACATAGTATGAACTATAACACCATTTATAGTGCAAAAGCATAAATGTAACAGGTGCGACTGTTCCAGATTATAGAGTCTGACCATTTCTTCCTAAATGAAAGATCCTTTCCATTTTCATAATTCTTCACAACATCGAATTTTAACCCGAAAACATCAGAAAACCAGTCAAACATTGATCCATAACTTTTGACTTTACTGTGTAAGCTGAGGGAAGATGGAGAATTAGATTTGTGAAGTAGTGGAGATCAGAGGAAGCAGAAACTGAACAGCTGGAATGAAATGTTTATGGCTGCACACGCATCAAAGGCATTCTGGATGCAGGCTAATGCTAATGCTAATGCTACTGTTGGACTTATTTCATGCTGTTATTTCAGGATTAATGAACCTTCACCAGTAAATGGGAGTTTAGTGAAACGGTGACCAAGCTAACAGAGGGTTAGCAGCTGTGCGGCTCTTCAACTGTTTTCATGAACAGAGAAACAAAGAGCTCAGAGAGGCTTCAGTAAGTTGGTTGCTAACCACAGAATAGTCATCCATCAGCAGCTGATTGCTCTCAGATGAACTAAACATTTTTGGTTTCGTACGTTTAAATCGTTCCTATGATGACAGCTGGTATCATGTAGTGACGAATAGGTAGATAATGACATTTTGGAATAAATGATGCAGAATTAGCTGTGATTCTGATCAACCACTGTGTGAGCCAGTTCAGTTTTTTGTCAGTTAATCCTCGTTTTGTTCTTGTCTTTTGTGGCAGCAGAGCAGCTTTTTCTGACTTGTGAAGTTAGAAGTGGCTCATCAGAGCAAAAGGAGCTGAATTTCAAGTAAATCCAAGGCAGATTCTGAAATGAGTGCATCAGCGTTGCAGTATTGTCCATACCTGCAGAATGGTGTGATTTTGACACAAGGATCAATACGGAGCCGGGGAAGGTCGGATGAGGAGTCGGCGTTATTCCCAGAACTTAGAGTCCGACCAGTTGTCAGAGTTGTTGGGTCAATCTGAGGATCACCAGCTGGTAAAACTAATCTGACAATTGATCGAACTCTCAATTGGACGGTCCTCATAACGGTCAGCTTCTGTATATTTAAAGGAATATTAATCAGAAACCTGCAGAAGGTTAACTCGTCAGGTGAAGCGAAAAGCAGCAGAGTACAATAGAGCCGACTTCCTCAGGTCGACCTTCTCAGTGCGACCTGCAGACCGTTGGAGGATTCAGCTCCACCTGCTTCATCTTCGTTCTAATTCTCCCAGTCTGCTCAGCCTCAGTCACAAGAGTCACAAGCTTTTCTCTTGAAAACTGTTTGGATCCACGCAGAGCTCAAAGCATCTGCTTTAAAATCAGTTTTCCTTCGATTCGCAGGATCAGTCGGGTCCATGACCGACGCGTCACTTCCCTAGGAGAATGAACGGGGGTTTATCTGTGCCCCGGTCCTGCTGCTTGGTCGTGTTTCTACCCTCAGAGCTGGAAACCTGACCTCCTGATGAGCGGTTGAGTCTTTTAGAACATCCATCATGTGTTTTCTGCGGTCAGAAGTGAGCAACATCTCGTCTCAGTCGGTCACATCTGACACAAACATGACGATGAAACTCTTTGTAGATACTCTCAGCCCCGTTCGACCCCGGGTCGGCGGGCTGTGCTCAGTCTGTGATCTGTGCTGTATATTTCTGCTAAACCTAATGCTCTTGTGGTGTAGTTTTTAGCTGTCACTCTGGTAGTGTGTATTCCACAGGAGTCCTTCAGCCACTACGAGTCAGTCTGCTCTATCTGTTCCTCCAGAAGCATTTGTAGACGTGGAGCACTCCACATGTACGCTGTCAGGATATCTGGGTTGTAACTGCAGAGAGGATCGGGGTTGTTCTCTTTCTTTTGAATGTGTGTGTAATGAGGAAATGGATGAACACAGCAGGTCCTCTGTTCGCTGATCCTTTCAATCAGGATGAATCAGAAACTCATGGATGGATGATCAAACGGGCTTCACCTGGGCCGTGGTGCAGCAAACAGACCCGAGACGACCGCAGAGAGCAAATAAAACACCCACCACTCGCATGGAGAACATGTGAAACAGCTGAAACAGAGCATTACAGGCACGAGAACCCAGGAACCCAAAGTCTGATCATCTGTCCATGGAAGAATTCTCCAATCTAATCTCGGTTTGAAACTTCTCAATCAATCACAAAGAACTTTGATACAACCAGCAAAACCATGCAAACACTGTTGGACGAGTCTTTGGTTGACATTCTTTGCACTACTGTTCACTTTATGAATTCTAAGCAATTACTTGAAGAGGGGTGGTCTGAGTGCGTTCTGCTCTGAGAGATTGATTTAAGAAGTGAAGTAAATAACGCTTCAGGTAGATCGTTAGAAATGTCCAGTCCGTGTTTTTATGTATGTGAATAAGGAACTGTGTCTTCGCCTTCCACCATGACGTGAATCCACCCGTTCAGAAATGTTTCTGCTGCGTCGCTCGGTTCTCAGTGACAATCATGAAGAGTCTCGTCTGTTTTCATCACTTTTTCATCCACAAAGTGATAGAAGGCCTTTGAACAGTGGTTCCCAGCAGCGTTGCCTGGAGCAAATCCCATCAAAGAGGACCTGGAAACAGGAACCAGGGGCCGAGAACCTAGAACCTGGAGCCTGGAGCCTGGAGCCTGGAGCCTGGAGCCTGGAGCCTGGCTCAGAGGTCTGATCTGCTCGAACACACAGACTCTCTTTAACATACAGCAGCAGGCATTGTCAAAATAAAAGTAATGTCCAGATTTCTTAGGCGTCCCCTGGACTTGCTCCCAGACCGCAGGTTGGGAACCGCTGCCTTGGACACACAGGATTGTCTGCTTCCTCATGATTTGTGCTCCAGCTGTGCTTCTTCCTTGTTTGCTGTATCAGTAGCTGATTCTCTGAAAAGAAGCCATAATGTTAAAATGTCAGAACGCCAGAGGCCGCCGCTGCGTCTACCGTTCAAGTAACCCTCTGAGGTTAAAGGTCAAATGTCACGTGAATGACTAGCACTGTAAAACCTGCTGGGTCAAACCAACAGTGACAACCTGGTCATGATTATTTACAGAAAGAAACAATTCCTCATGAGCAGGAAAGACATGCAGCGTTCATGGTTTCTGTCCCATGATGCACTGGGGCGCCCGGCTGCAGTGTGTGTGTCGTTGGCTGATGGATTATATACTGAGTATATTCTTAGACATGCGAGATGCTGCAGATTTCTTGTGGAAACAGGCACAGCTGGAGTCGTCTCTTCTGTTCTGGACAGCTGATTGTGTATCGCTGCTTAAATCCTCGTCCGTCCCACCGTGTGTGTGTGTGTGCTCTAGCCTACGTAACAATACTTAATGTACACAGAAGTCCAGTCCACTGAGGACATTCAGTACCTTGTATATGAGTCATGGTGTAAATGAAGTATTTTAATGGCAATAGCAGGGCGTCCCGTCAGAACCCCCCGCTGTACAAAGACAGACCCAAAGCCCCGATTAAAGAGCATGGAGGACACTCGCCTCTGTCTTCCTTATTTTATACACATCACCAACATGACTACACACACACACACAGCTTATGTGAACAGAAAGACTTTAATTTGTTTTACAATATTATCTTGGTTACATTTGTATATAAACTTTGAGACTCCTCTAGTATTTTTGTACAGACTGACAGCCATGTTTTATCAGATTGCATACCTAGAAAATTAAAGGAATACATGCATCCGAAGTTGAACAGCATTAAAAGAAGGAACTTTATATAACAAGTAGAAACGGTGAGCTTTGCTCATCAGTCAGGGAGGGGGGGCGGGGAGCGGGGGGGTCAGGGGTCAGAGGACAGCAGGGGACACTGAAGACCGCCGCCCGGCTCCAGGTCCCAGCAGGTTTCTTGAAATGACTTCTCTGGAACCACGAGGCTCCACAAACACCAGGGCCGGATCAGCGACGCCATCAGCAAAAACCAGCCCACTGAACCGAAAGGGCCTGAAATGTCAAACGGAGGAGATAATTCTGCTGCTGAACCCGTCCCGGGTGGTGGGACAACCAGCCCCCTCCCAGACCTGGACCCCTCAGACCCCCCAGTCTGATCTACAGACAGAATCAGCTGCAGGGGGACAGAGACAGCAGTGCCTGTTAGGAGGCTTTTAATTTGAAATGTCTCGGAGTTTAATATCACATCTACAGTTAGCTTAGGAATAAAAATGTATTTTAATAAAAGCAATTCTACTTTAACTCTCCGATTATTACTATTTTCCCCCCCACACCCCCCGGAGGGACCACGCCCTGCGCTTCAGTACCACTGCAGCAAGAAATGTGTTTTTAAATTGGCTCATTTTAGCAAATCTGATTCGCCGCTGATCTTCAGAACTCTGGAAAAAGCAAACTGGAGCTGGACCTCTGGCCCGGTAATGGAAAGTGCACTTAGTGGGTCTGCCGGCACAGACCCCTCCCGACAGACCCCGCCCCCCCCCCCAAACAAAGCACACTGACAGAGCAGAGAAGAGTAGAGCGCCCCCTGCTGCGCCTCCCCCTCCTGGAATGTGCTGCTGTGTTCACGTCGCCCCCTGCAGGAGGAGCCGCTACATTTCTCTTTTCGTTTCGCTCTTTAGGGGGGGAAGTGGGGTGGGGGGGGGGGGGGGGGTGGGGTGGGGGGGCTGAGACACTGACACCAACGATCACCACGTTTTCACACATCAAATAAAAACAGAGATAAAAGCGGGGCGGGGTCCACTGGCCCGGGACCGGGACTGTACACTGGGATCGAGCCCCGCCGCCGGCTCTGCTGCGGGGGGGGGGGGGGGGCAGAGCCACACTGCCAATGTAGGGACTCTACAGCATTTTGAAACGGGTGAACCATGGCTGACTCTTCGTCTCCACACTGAGGAGGAAGCTCTGGACTCATGAATTCAGGTGAAGAAAAAACAAAAAAAAAAGCAAACTCAGCGCCGTCCGTGACTCCGATACAAAAGGTCAGACTACGAGGTTAACATAGAAAAAGTACAAACTGAGAGGAGAGCGAGGACAGGAAGAAGAATAGAAAAAAAAAGGCAGCTTGAGATTATGACGATGATGATTGTGAAGGAGGGATGAAGAGAGAGGGCGGTCTGTATGGTCGCCGTGGAGACCGTCTACAGTCCTCCTGTCCTCACACCTCGGGGACGGAGTGGTCCATGGAGGAGCGCAGCAGGCCGCTGGACATCCTGAGGACGAGGACAGAGTTAGTAGAAGCCTGGAGGGTCCCGGGTGTCCCGGTTCGATTCCCGCTCCGTGCCCACGCCTCACCTCTTGATCATGTGTTCGTAGATGAACTTGGGCATGATGGTGATGGTCATGGCGGTGGGGGACGTGCTCAGGATGTCCTTGATCTGCGAGTCCTGCGTGTTCACAAGCAGCAAGTCAGGAAAACTCAAGAACAACTTCTGTCTGCACGTTCTCTCCACTGATCCGATGGAACCTTCAACCCACGAGCTGCTACTTCACTGCTACAGGAGCTTTACAAAACTTACAAATCAAACTATGTGAAAAGTGAGATTCAGCTGAGCAGTGACAAAGCGAGGCGCTCTAAGCAGCGCTGCCTTCACGGCCGTCAGAGAACGGTTCCTGAACCTCCGATCCTCCGCCCGCCGGGCGCTGCGGAGGACAGCTCTACAGCGGTCACGGCCGGCGCTCCCACCTTCAGCCCGATCACGTTCTGTCCGTTGATTTCACAGATGTAGTGCTCGGTCAGCAGCCCGTTCCGCGCCGCCGAGCCGTCTTTGACCAGCGAGGTGATTCTTCCTGATTTGTAGATGAAGCCCACGTGGCCCGAGCTGTCTTTGTGCATGGTGACGGTGCGCTGGAAGGGTCTGCACACACACACACACACACACGATGGATGAACAACTGCGACCGCTCGTGACAGAGGGATTTCAGAGGAGAACTCCACGGCCAGCAGAGGGCGCCAAAACGCAGAGACTCCATCAGCAGACAGCTTCACCTTTACTCACTCCAGTGTCTGGAAAAGGAACATTTCAACACTGTGGTGTTGAGAAAGAACACTGAAAGAGTCAGCCCTGAAAATATGACTGAGATACATTTCTAAAGGTTCAGGGTTCATTATGATCACTGAACGCTCCAAAAAACTGTTTTCATCAAGCAGGGCTGTGTTCTGTCATCATTACCTTACAGCTGAACCAGACAGGCACCGCTTAAAGAGGCAGAAATGTTCCCTGAATGTTCTAATAAAACGTACTTTGTGAAGGTTTCTTCTGGTGGAAAAGAGTTTTTTTCCTTTTCACAGGAACTGTTGGTTTTTCTCTGAAAGTGCCAAGAAATGAGTGTGTATGGTCCTTTATAAAAACAGCTGAACTGAACTGAAACGAAAACTCTTTATAATACTGAAGCCACGTTCACCTGTAAAGCTTAATTATATGTTTTAACTAAGAAAAGATCTAATAGTTGAAAACTTGGTATCATTTGAATAAAACGGCCTCTTACTGGCCTGTTTGTTCCAGAACATGAGTCTGGATCTCATCAGAGCTGATGAAGCTCATCCACTAACAGGCAGATGCATCCCTCCACCAGCAGGTGGCAGCAAAGCCACCTTCACACATACTGACGGGCCCAAAGAAGAAACAAACCAAAACAAAACCCAACAACTCGTGTGTGTTTGAGGGTGAATACAAAGCTGAGCTGAGACGATGTGAAAATGTTTGGTCGACGCCTTGAATCAACGACTCAGTTCTTCTCTCCGCTGAAAGAGACCAGACTTCCTGTCTGCGGCTGTGAGGGGACGGACGGACCGTCCAGCTCAGTCCCCAGCTGTTGAACTATCACTGAGAGCTTTCCTCAGGGCGGCGCTGAAGTGACCTGGATTTCACTTCATGGTGTTTTCCCCACTTCACGCCGTCCCTGAAGAGCTTCACAGCAGCAGCTGCCGCGGCCTCACCTGTCCCGGACCACCAGCTCGATGCGGGTCTCGGCCGCGGCCTTCAGGGCCTTGTGGGCCTTGTCCACGCTCCACCCGGCGCAGTTCTGCCCGTTGATCTGCAGGACCTGGTCCCCGAAGCGCAGGCCGGCCAGGGCGGCGGGGGAGTTGGCCTGGACCAGCTGGATAAACACTCCCTGAGGGCGAGCAGAGGCAGAGCGAGGAAGCAGATAAAACACCCGGAGAGGAAGGACGGGAGATAAGCCAGCAGGGGGAGAAGACGCTCCAGACTCAGACTGAAGGCTGCAGGCTGAGCCCTGTGGGAGCAGACTGGAGCCAGGATCAGGAGCTGCAGCCCAACGCCGAGCTCGATTTCTACAACGTGAACAGTTTGTTAAAATGAAGGCCAGTGAAGACCGGGTCAGAGACTGGCTGAGTTCAGATCTGAGCAGCTCAGGAGGCTGATGTGAAACGGCTGATCAGCGTGAAGCTTCTGTCTGATCCCAGAGTTTTCTCTCCCTACACTGAAACATCAGAAGAGGTCAAAGGTCTCCAGGCCGTCAGGGTCGGAGGAGACTGGTCAACATGCGGCGGAATTAAAGCTCCATGTCTTTGTGTTGCCGACCCTGTCCTGAACTGTGACCTGCCTCACACGAGGCCGAGGTGTCGGGTTGGTGTGAATAATTCAAGATGGCGGCGGCTGCTGCCGACTCACGTTGTCGATGGAGCGCAGCCGCAGTCCCACCTTCCCGTCCTGGTCCTTACACAGGATGATCTCCCGCAGCCCCGGGCGGATCTCCGCCCGCCGGATGCCGATGTCCGCGCCCGTCACCGGCCGCACCATGGCGCCCACCCCGGAGGCGGAGGGCAGCGCCACCTGCTGGGGGTCAGAAGGTCACAAACGGGGTGTTGGATTACAGACGACATCACAGGAAGAGGAACGGCGGGAGCGAGACGGGATCTGCTCCAGGCCTGCTTCATCACAGTAACCTCTACAATTAAAGAACGGAGAACCACAGCGGAGGTGCGGGGGTCGGAGAAGAATGGCTGCTGCAGAGCTCACACACTCCCACACACACACACACACACACACACACACAGCTCCGGGCCGGCGGTGAGTCACTCCAGGAACACTAGAATGATCTGCCATCTGCTCAGGTTTACACAGACACCCCCTCCCCTCCCTGGACCGTCAGGGAACCGTTTAGGGGGCGGAGCTCACGTTTTCAGCGGCGGGCACCAGGGACAGGTTCCTCTGGACTTCGTCGCTGTTGAGCGCCAGACCCATGTAGTCTCCCAGCTCCTCCAGGTTTGGGTACAAGCCTGAAAGACAGAGAGAGAGAGAGAGAGGGTGAAGAGAGAGGACAGATGGAGGAGAGGTGGAGGACAGGAGGCCGGTAGGACAGAGAGGACAGTTTACCTTCAGGTTACAACTACAGCGTAACAAGAGGGAACATGTGGGCCTGGCGACGGAGGCCTGGAGGTCAAAGGTGGAGATGAACTGCTTTCTTTTCATCTGACCGGTGGTTTATAAAGGAGAGCATCAGGACAAAGCTTTCCCTGAACAACCAGTAACACTCCAGGTGGAGGAGGTTAAAACAGTCCCTGTATCGCAGACCGTCTGCTCGGTGTTCAGACACGAGGCAGGACAGACCGTTCCGTCAACAAGGAGAGCAGCCGCCGCTCTCACAGCTCCCGGTGTGTGAGCCGAGAGCGAGGAAAAACTGAGTACTGCCACTTCCAGAATGCACTGCTGCAGGCTGTGGCAGCAGGAGAGAATGAAGACAGACCCTGGAAAAATAGGGGAGCAGTGTGTGGCGCTTGAAGCGAAGCCAGGATCTGAAGGTCGGCGCCGTCCGGAGGAGTGCTTCCAGATGGAGTTCAGAACGTCATGAAACCGAGGCAGCAACGGCGAGGACACACACGCGCGCACACGCACACGCGCACACGCACACACACCGCTAGTCAAACAGGTCAAGAGGTCTGAATCAGCCTCTTGAACTCTGCACACACTGGGATAATCCTCCGTCGTGACGGCCGAGCCGCTCCAACCGCAAGCTGCTGACCAAACACACCCTCCCATAGGATCGTTACGTAAAACAGTGACTGATGCTACTTCTGCTTTTATTCTGTTTCATTTCTCCTCTCCCACTCATGGCCGCTCAGCGTCTTCCCACAGAGAACAACAAACCCCGGCCAGAGAGCCAGAGAGCCTCCTATTCTGATCTAACTCTCCTCTCCACGCACTAAACAGACCTGGAGTCTGAGACAAACGCTACCAGCTGATCAGGAGGGCTGCTGCCGGAGATCTCAGCGTCCGTTCAGGTGAAATGAATCCGTGTTGGTCAGCTCTGGAAGGTTATCTGGGTATTAAGACCACGGAGCAGAGGAAATGTCTCCATAGATTCCAATAGGAAGAAACACAAATCTGATTATCTCGTCGTATCTCTGCTGTGTGCCGAGGCTGCAGCGAGGAAAGGATGCGTTTTGTTCGCATGTTGAAGGGTTGGTTGAGGGGAAGGCGTTGAACTGAACAGGAAAGTGAGGAGTCAGATCACACTGGATCACCAAATCTGGACAACAGAAGATGAAGACCCTCGTCTGCCTCATGAGCCTGACTTTCAGTTGCTGACTCCACTATCACGAGGGCCTACGAACAAGCTCCGGCCGGACCGGGAGGACACCCCTGTCGGTGCTGCCCGCGGACTGGTTTCGGTTCTACTTCTGGGATCCGTGGTTCTTGTGTTGGCCGTCCAACGGACTGTCCTCAACATAGTCCTAGGCTTTACTTCTTATTGTCTCATGCTAGCTGTTGCCAAAGCTGTCCGTCCCTGGGAGAGGGATCCCTCCATACTGTGGTTCTCCCCAAGATTTCTTCTTTTCCCACTGGGTTTTTGGAGTTTTTTCTTGCTGGATGTGAGGGTCTAAGGCGGTGGTTGCTTCGTTTTGTCTCGTTACTGTGAATTTGACATATTGACATGACTTAGTTCAGTCATTGACGAGCTGTTGTGGACTGTTCATGCCACTGTGTTTATTGGTCTGATGTCAACGTTCTCACTCTGTTCTGTCTGTGGACTGTTTATATCGACACTACACTGTGATTCATTGTTATTATCAAAGTCATTATCAATCTTTGACATTTTTACCCATCAATGTAACATCTTGAAGCCCTCTGAGGCAACTGTTGTAGTGATACTGGGCTATACAAAAATAAATTGATTGATTGATGGATTGACCCTGCAGCCATGAAAGAAAAAAATAGTCTGTTTGTTTTGTTTACAGTGTATTTTCTGGTTTCTTCCTCAAAACACAGTTTCAGTGTTGGAACATTTCCACTGACTCCAGTGTCTGTTATCAATCAGTCTGATTAGAGAGAATGTCGTCAGGACGTGTTTTGATATTTCTGATTTAATCGATTTCAGAGATTTTAAATGAAACTGACTGAAGTCATAAAACCTCGTCAAGATCTTCTGATTTGTGATTTAAGATCAAGAACTTTAAGGTTAAAATGAAGACTCATGGAGGAACTTGATACAAATTTTAAAGTTAAGTAAAACCAACTGTTATTTACTGCATTTGTTTTCTACTTTATATCTGAAATTTTTGCAAAATAAAGACAATTACTTTTTCATATTCAGCATTTACATGGTTTTCAGCAGATGAAGTCGTCATAGGAACTTGTTTTTGTCAACAGGAGTGTGGGCCGGGCTGCCAGCGGCGTGAAGCTGGTGTGATGGACGGAGCCTGAATCCCTGACGAGCCTGAGTTTAGAGTTTAGAGTTTAGAGTTTAGAGTTTGGAGTTTGGAGTTTGGAGTTTAGAGAGCTCCTCTGTTTCACTGGATCTGACCAGCCGGCTGTGGTTCCAGTTCTTCGTCCATCAGCCTGAGCTCCTCTCTCCACGCTCCTCCCCCATCGCTCCCGGTCCCAGCCGGTCGCCATGGCGACTCGGAGCTCGCTGCACCGGGGTGAAAACAAAGGCGCCAGAGCCCACAGGACTTTCAACAGAGAGGACGGGAAGGAGGGAAGCAGAAACACTGAATGATCCGACGCCTGGACGTCCCTCCGCCTCTCTTCTGCTTCATTTTATTCCCTCTGCCGTCAGCAAACCGATAGAGCCTGACGCCCGAAGAGGAGGGGAAGGTGAGACAGGCCCCGTCCAGTCCCAGGAGCCCCTCCTTCCCTCCATGTGAGCTGTGAGGGCCGGGACCCCCCACGTGGCGACACCAGCAGACACCCCACACAGGAAACAAAGGCAGAAGCTAAAGACTCACTGGAGGCCGGCATCCCGGCGGCGGCGGCGGCGGTGGAGAACTGGGGCTGGTAGGTCCCCTCGGCGATGGCCGGCATGGTGCTGGAGCTGGTGCTCTGGACGTACTGGGCCTGGGCCTGGGGAGAGGGACACAGCCGTCAGCTCGAGGCTTGAGCTTCCACAGGGAGGGGAGGGGAGGGAGGAGGGGGGGGAAGCATCTCCTGCTGGGAACCTGATGAAGTAAAGGCAGGATTCATACTACTCAATAAAAACCCTGCTCAAAGGCAGGTTCACACAAAGAAGCCCCGAGGCTTTAATGGAGGGTCGGGGCCTTTCCCACGCAGCCAGCAGACACCAGGTCCAACAGGACATGAAGACGACCCGTCAGAACCATCAGCTGTGTTTGATGTAAGGTGGAACACAGACCATGAGTGTGTGAAACTGAGCAGGGACTCTGTCTCGAACAAACTGATGAGTGACTACAGAGTTTCACATGACTCCAGGAAACATTTCATAAACAAGGAACAGCTTTACATCCTCAGATTATTGGGAAATGAAGTGGTGTGTCTGAAACAGAAGGATTAAGATGTTCATGAAGTGACGGTCTGAGCTGCAGACACATTCCTCCTCCACCCTCCAGTTCAACGCCTATATTTACAAACCCTTCTGATCCAGCTGGCTGGCTAACAGTGAGGAGAATCTGAACCGATGAACGCTAGAGAAAGAAAGAGTCAGGAGGTGGGTCCATTCAGAAACCTCGAATGCCTGCTGTGGCCAGAGGGGTGTGGGAGGAAACACACCTGCAGGGAACTGAGCAGTGATGATCGGTCTGAACACAATCTGGTGGAATTCCAAACCTTTCAGAGTGGAGTTTGCATGTTCTCCCTGTGTGCCAGTCTCCTAAACACATGCTCGCTGTGTGAGTGAAGGGACGGATTCACCGGTTTCCCCCTGATTTCCCTACGATGGCCGCTCATGCTGAACGCCCTCAGCCACTCCCTCCCTCAGCTGCTGCTGCACCCGCGGACGTGGCTTACCTTGATCACCTTGTCGACCTTCAGGTCCTCGAGGGATGGATACAGGGACATGCTGCAGAGAAGAGAGGAGCAGGCGTCAGTCTCGTTTCGCCTTTATCGTCCACAGATCTCAAATCTTTTACACTTGCGGACGCTGCAGCTGCGTCACTCCGGAGCAGACAGACGCAGAGCGGGAAGTGGAGATTAAAACACACCGAGGAGCAAACAGAGGTGAGGCCGGCAACAATGAACACACACCGTCACGGCCAAATGGACAAACAGGCTGAAGTCACAGCAGGAAATAGCAGATAATCACATGACTGATGCCGTTCAAGCTGCAGCAGGACAGGCCGAGGCACGCCGCAGCACGGCGGCAGGGCGTAAACAACAACGTCCCAGTCCATTACCGAACATCCACATTCACCTGATTACTCTGCAGAGGCTGCTGCCGCCGCTCTGTGAGAGCTCTGGTGAGGAAGCCTCTGGTTAACAACCCGCTGCTCCAATTAACATTTCAAGGTCTGAGAGAGGATTTCAGCTCACACACTCTGTGGTGGTGTTCTTAAATGACTTCACCTCCAAAACGCACAAATACTCAGTTTACCATCAGAGCAGGCGGAAAAACAGTCAGGTGATGTTTGTGTGTTGAAGACGATGGAACTTGTTGCTTGTGAAATGACTAAAGTGCTTCATTGATTATCAACTACTGGACTCGTCTGTGCTCCTGAGAGACTCTCATGTTTCAGCTCAGAGTGCAGAGAGGAAAACTCCACTGTGCTCTGCTGTCGTTTGACAGAAATGTGACTTATGACCACACAAGAAAACACCAAACAAAGCAAGAACACAAACAAATAATGAAACTGATAGACACACAAACCATAGACTGTCATGTTAAAAACCCCAAAATACATGAAATAAGAAGGAAATGACCAAAGAATCAATTAATCTATCGATCTAGCATTTTAAATATCCAACACACCAGGAAAAACATTTTCGAAATGCAAAAGAAAAAAACATTAGAAGTGATCAATAATTATTAGTAAAAGGGACGGATTAAAGACACAGATCCCTGGAATGCATGTCCAGACTGTTTAAATATTTAGCGAAGGCACAGTCTTTGCTATCTTTGCTTAGGTCAAACTTGCACTTCAATCTTTACAGCCTGGTTTTATTAGACTTACACAACAGTTTGAATGAAGTGTGTCATGATCACAAGACACGCTGACACAATTTCCTCCAGGAGAAACGGCAAAGAGAAACTGGAGAGCGTCCAATTGTTCTTAAAAAAAAAAAAAAAGCTAAATTACATACATACTTACATTTAAAATATGAGTAAAAGCATCCCATGTCAATATCAAATAAACTAAAGCGTCACTCACAGGAGGAAAGTGTCTGAAGAACGTCAGAGAAGAGTCCACAGGAGGACAGGAAATGGTGGTCTTACTCTGTTACTAAAAACTGCACCCAGACCCGTTAACAGGCTCTCGGGCCGGGCCACAACACAGAGCCACTCTGGGAGCCACTCAGACGACTACTCCATCCTATTCTTCTTAGCAGTCAAACACAACAACAGCATTGTGTTGGCAAACACAGAGGGCCACTTTTAATACCCTGGACTGTTTACTTTGCGGCCATGTTTGCTTGTTTTGTGTTCCTCCTTCTCATCGGGGGAAAAAAAAAGCAGCTCTGACATGACGCTACCTCGTTCCTGCCACTCCAAACGGACGGCCGTTTGAAATGGAAATCACGTAGCAGACGAGAGGAATGCTGTCAAAGTTGTGCTCATTGCTACTCAGCTGTGCTCGGGAAAACCAGCTCGGCCATGAAGCCAGCTAAGATGTGGCAGGGAAAAGAGGATTATTGAGGAAAAACGTGCATTTTCTTCTCAGCTTCAAATATCAACACAAGGTTTTAATCAAATCAAGAACTAATGTTTGGTCAAAAGTTTGTAGTAAATACAGTCACTATAGTTTCTAGTTCCAAACTAAAAATGTCCAACTAGCAGCTGTCAACAACAGCATTTCCTGCCTGTGGTTCAGCCTTCACTGAGACATCTCTCAACATGAAACTACAGGAAGTCTGACAGTTTTTGTAGAAGTTATCAGAGGAGGCAAAGCCGAGTGATCTTTAGTCTGGATCACAGGGATAACAGCGTCCATCCATAGAGACAGATAAATAAACAGCAAACAACCACTTTTAAAACTTAATGCAGCGTGCAGAGAATGGCAAACAAGCCAAATTACACTTACAAAATAGCCTACAGCGTTAAACCAGAACAGTCAAAACACTTTCAGAATGTAATCTAATATCGCTCTTATCTCATGTCTTCGCAAATCCTGAAATTCACCCTGTTGCTTATGCCATCAATACTGAGGAACTGAATTACCAGCTCTGGACTGCCATAAGTATCAGCTCTCCACATTCTTCACAAGACATGCCAACAACATATATTCCTGTCACTGCCACTATAAGGCAGTAATTACTCTGCTGCTACATGATATTCTGTTTCCCAGCTAGAAGTGGATGACATCTGTCATTACAGAGAAAAGAGTATCTCTGGCTCTTTCACGATTTTGAGATTTAATTCCAGATATTTGCCCCTGATCTTGAAAATCATTGAAACTACTGCTGCAGTGTCCTGAGATGAGTCTGTTCCAAGTGAAGCTGACTTTGAGGCTAAAGAGCTGCGGTGGGGAGAAGGACGGGGGGAGAGGGTCAGCCTGAAGGAGGCCTGAACGAATCGCTTCGATCCGGGATTCAAGCTCTATTGGCAGCCGGAAGGGGAGAGAGGAGGAGGAGGACTGACCGCAAAACGGTCGGAAAAAAACAAAAAACCAAGTGACCCACACCCTTCCAATACAGTACCTGTTATATATAGAACAACACAATGAGCCCAGTCATCAGACATCCAACACCGTTATTCTTCCTGGAAACAGGCTGGATCACTCCGAGAACACCTAGAGGGATCGCCTGGTGATGGCTCGATTACAACAGATCAAACACAGCCTTTTTTTATTTTTATTTTTGATTTTAAGCGTGAGTTGTCTTTTATTGGGGCGCCCCTGTTGCGTTTTGGTCATACGAGCACGATAAGCACGCCGAATTACCGCTAGCTAACGTTACCCTGCGGTCATTAAATATTGAGCACCGGTCCAAACAACACCACGTCCCTCCTAGAGCTGTAAAAACAAGCAATAACACCCCGAAGTGGTGAATGTTCGGACCGCGGGCGAGGAGAGAAGCAGGACAGAGGCTCGCCAGAGTCTTTGTTCCGACGTAAACAGCGGGGAAGCACGGCTAACGCCGTTAGCTAGCGGGGGGAGCGCGGGAGCAGAGCGGGCTCGGTGCGGGCACACGGCGGCCTCACCTTCGGTGCTGGTCTGAGCTGGAACGGTCGGAGAATGCGGGCCAGACAGCGGGCTGTTCCGGGATGTCTTTCTTTCTCGGCTCGGTCTTCGCTGCGCTCTGTCCAGGACCCAACCTGAAGGGGACTTCTCCAAAGTGGCGTCACCGCTTCCTGCTCGCTCCCCACGCGTCAATCACCGGAACGTCACGAAGCCACGCCCCCATTCCGGTCACATGACACGTGCTCTCCCAAACACAGACACATAGACATATCTAACTAGACACATAGACCTATACAGTACAGTATATATGACACAGATACGGAAGGTAAACACATCAAAGTAGACATACAGACACCTCATTGATATAGATCAGTAGATACGTAGCCATACACAAAGCATGGCTTTTATTATTTATTATTTATATTACAGATTCTTATTGAAGTCATCCAAGCCACGAAAGACCGCCTGCAGCGAAAAAAAGTGTGAACTAACTCAAAACAAGTTTTATATTTGAGGCCTTTTAATATAGCCAGCCTTTGATTACTGCTTTTCACGCTCATGGCCTTCCCTGGATGAGCTTTATGAGGCTTTTCACCTGAAATGGCTGTCCCGCCTTGAAGGGATGCCCAGAGATGTTGAGAACTTGTTGGTCCGATGAGAATTTTGATTTGGAGCCCCGCCCTCGTGCCATCTTAATCTCATCTGAGCTTCACCATTAACAGTGCTGGAGAGCCACATGATGTTTCAGTCATTATCAGCTGTGCTGATAGCAGTTGTGTTAGTTTAGCCGTACTTCATTCATTGAACCTGTCATATTCCAAGCACTAGGGTAGCATTGGAGCATTGAGGTGCATGAAGACGAAATGAGGCCTTTGTTCATGTGCTCATGGCACAATGACTGGATTAATGATGCTCTTCAGGTAGTCTGGGCTGATCTCTGTAAGATTCGGTTCTGCAGTGTCCAGGCACACCTACACACTCTGTAACCCCTTCTCCCACTAAAGTGCTCTCCTTGACATCTCCAACATGTTGAATGGACTTTCATCAGCGAACAGCACTGAGGCCCATGGGTCCCTGGTCCAGCTACATGCTTTCTGGTCCATGAAGACCACAAGGCCTGTGCCTGCTGCTGTGTACAGGGAGCCCGCAGGGGGTCTAGCTCTCAGAACACGCTGATGGAAGCAGTTTCCAATGGTCTGACGGGACACTCGGAGCCTCTCACTTCCTTCAATGTGTCCTTCGTCATCGATGTGGGATGAGGACTGAGGACAGCATCAACTTCTCTGTCTTTCTGGAGCTACAAACAACCAAACACTTGTACTGAAGAAAAAGCAGGGCTGTCTTTTCTTCCATATCTAACATCATCTATATAATCAGTTACGACTGTACTGATGTGCTGACAAAAAAAAATCCTAATATGAAACTCCTGTGTCTGGTTGTGGACTTAAAAAAATGAGCGTGCACATGCAGGTTGCGAGCAGTGGTTTTATTTTAAATATCATTGGTTTCGCCTGCATACAGTAAGTATCAGCACAGAACGGCACAGTACAGAGGTGGGCTGCTGCTGGGCCGGTACGCACATGGACGGCCAGGCCGGCGTTTCCACTCCATTTAACACCAGTCCTTTAAGACACTAACAAAAAGCCTAATGCATCAGGGTTTATTGGCCTAAAACAGACTACAAGTAAGAAAAAAAAAGAAAAGAAACAATAATAAGAACATTGATCGTCGTACTTCTGATGATTCACAGGTAAAAAGTTGGCATCTGAAAAATACATGATTGATTGAAGTTGGTACACAAAATAAGGTCAGGAGGGAGGCCACTGTTTGATTGGTTCTTCGGCACTGATTTACAACATTTCAAGCACTCCTTTTTTTAATTTTGACAGAAAAATAAAAAATTGCAGTGCATGAATGGCGTCTGCACTGCTGGACCTGTGTCTGGCTTTAAATGGACTTTCATGACTCGGTGAGATGAGAAGGCAATAATCAATAATCAGGAGGAGGATGACAGGATGCTAAGCTTTTGCACACACAGAGTTTTCCAACCTGGCCAAAGAGAACTGAGTCAGCCAAAGTCGTCTGCACAGCAGCGTGGCCTCCCTCCACGTTTCACTACAGTCCTCCGTCTCACTCAGTTCCGGGCTGATGGGGACACAGATGTGTGCTTTTCTACTCTCATGCTGCACCAACGAGCCCGGGCCGACTCAACGCTGCTGCTGCTCGGGGCTCATCGCTAATGTTTGTACTTCTGAGCATTAACCATGCACAACCAACACTTCAAAAACAAAGAGAAGCTATCGAGAGCGAACTGAAGGCCGAGGGCGAGGGGGGGCTGTAAAGTCGCCGCCCGTGGTTTCTAAGAGGAGGGGTGGCTCTGAAAACGTAACCGAGCCACAGAGAAGAAGTAACGCAAACCGGGGAAGTGTGACGGAGGAGGGAGGTGGGGCTAAAGGCCGGGGCTTCGTTAAGGATCCAGTGCAGACTCTCCTGGATCCTGTCCAGGTCGCTCCTGTTCGAAGTCACCTGGAAACACAACAAGCACAGAGGCCCAAAGGTCAAGGGCACGAGCTGCTACACCGTTAATCTGTGATCCACCGCCCTGCCCCACCATGTTCTGCCACTTGTTAATGCTTCTAACAAACAGCACCCACTAGTGGCCCAACATGGAAAAACATCGTTTTCTGGAAAAGACCTTTGCTTTCAATACTTTACTTTTTAAAGGTGAAACTGATTTAAAACAAAAAAACGACGTGATTTGAAAACACCCCAAAAAAAGGTTAACAGAATTAAAGTTAAATAAATAAACTTCTATAACAGCAAAAATCTGAGAAATGGCTAAAATGGCTCAACTTTGCGAAAAATTGATTTTAAAAAAGTCAGAAATGCAGCCTGAGATTAATTATGCACATGTAGTACAACTACCTAAACCTTAAAGTGCTTTGTTTCCAAGGTTAAACATCCTTTCAGGCTCCTGGTGAGTTTTCTCAGGCGACTGTCTCTTTTGGAGAGGCGGGCTGCAGACGCCCCTCCTGCACCGTGACCCTGTGTTCAGACCGAACCGGGCCAGACTTCCCATTGGCTTATTTCTGCTCCTCAACATCCTCAGTAGAGAAAAAGTGATGGAAGAATTATTTCTAGTTCATACACCTCATCAGTTAGTAACATGACAGAGAGAAGATTCTAGATCATTCCAGCTCAGGGAAAACCCAGAATCCAGAGGGGACAGATCAGTGGAATACTGCCGTACTTACACGAGGCTTAAAGAAACAAAATAAAATAAAAAAGGCTGTGGGCTTGTTTCATTCGAGTCCCAGCAGCTCGACGTCGAAGACCAGCGTGGCGTTTGGAGGGATGATGCCGGGGTGACCTTTGTTCCCGTAGGCGAAGTCGGGCGAGCAGGTGAGCTTGGCTCTCTGACCAACGCTCATCTGGAGGACGAGCAGAAG